>NW_020439040.1:2189992-2319175 GCF_000699045.2 Agrilus planipennis | reverse complement strand
TTCTTCAGGTGGAAGAAGTAATACTCTTAAACTTAATTACACAACCCTTACGTACTTAATTATTGTAATGGGGTCTAAACTAAAAATAACACTTAAAGCTACTAAACATTTAAAAGTATTTGATCATTAATAAGTAATCCTAATCTATTTAATCTATTGATCTCTAGACTTTCTGATAGGTTTAATTTAAGTCCTTTATTTTCAAGATGTAAAATTTTGTAATTGTCGTCAAAACTATGATTATTATATTTCAAAAAGTCGAATTTGAGTTGTTATTATCAAAGCTTTTTTGTGTTCTTTAATGCGTTCTTTAAAACTTCTACCTGTTTGTCCTATATATAATTTGTTGCAAGTATCACAATTAAGTTTATACACTCCTGAATTGTTGTCTTTATTTGTGATGTCTTTGTTGTTTTTTTATATATTTTCCTAGCTTATTGTTTGTTTTGAATAAAATTGTTGAGTTGAGTAAATTTAGATGAATAACTTCCTATTTTTATTGAAAAATTACCCAGGTAAGTAAGAGAATTAAAACGAGAATTTTTATTAGCCACATAAGGGTATACTAAATGTAAAGTTTTTCTGTTTAATTTTTTATTGAGTAAGTTGGAAGTGTCGTAACCATTGTTTTTAGTGATAAGGTAAATACTATTTAATTCTTTATTGTAATCCTCTGTTGACATTGGCACCGTGATCAATCTATGAAGGGACGAATGAAAATAGGACAATTTATAGGGTATTGGCTGAAATGATTTTGAATGAATAATGGTATCCATGTGAGATTTTTTGTGACAGATAGTAAATTAATGTTTATTGTTTTTATTTGTTATAGTTAAGTCCAGGAAATTTATTTGCTTTGTTCTCTTCTACTTCTAATGTGAATTTAATTTTGGAGTGTATGCCCATTAATCTTCAAAACAAATTTTTAATAGCTTTTTATAAAGTAGACTAGTACAGAGAGCAAGTATTCGGAAAATGGAAGAAAGAAAATTGCGCTCGAACAAAAGCTAAAACAATTGTTAACAGCAAAAAGAGATTTATTACATTTAAAAAATAAAAAAATCGGCTACAATTACCTACATAATAGTATAGCATTAAAACAATGAAAAACATTGGTTTGTTAAATTCCGAAATTAGTCCCTACATATTACAGAATAGATCAACTGATTCATTCTCTTTGTAATTGAAATTTTAAAACATTTCAATTCTTACAAAAATATCCTATTGATTTATAAAACAAATTTTTATTTGCTTTTCATATCAAAACGAGTGAAATGTCCTGTTCTTTCGGTGGAACGTTCAAGCATACGACTGTTAAAGAGAGAAAGTATTCGGAAAAAAGAAGACAGAAAATTACGTTCGAACTAAGGCTAATACTACTCATAACTGCAAAAAAACTTTCATTNCTAAAAACAAAATTATTTTAATATTAACTCAGTAACAAGTCTTTTTTTTGCTGTTTTCAATGAAAAGGTTTTAACTATTGATTAGTATAAAAGGCCATAGGAAGATAAACATAATCGACTGTTAAATAGCAAGAATAAGGAAAATGGTAAATATAAAATTGTGCTCGAACAAAAGCTAAAACTATTCTTAATAGCAAAAAGAGATTTATTACATTTAAAAAATATAAAAATCGGCTACAACCACCTCGATAATGGGATAACATTCAAACAATGAAAGAGCTATCAACTTTGGCTCGTTAATTTCCGAAATTAACCCCTACATATTACAGAATAGACAAGCTAATCCATTCTCTTTGTAATTCAAACTTTAAAACATTTCAATTAATACGAAAATACTCTATTAATTTTCAAAATAAACTTTTAACACCTTTTGATATTAAAAACGAGTACAATGTCCTGTTGTTTCGGTCGACCGTTCAAGCTTAGACTGTTAGAGCAAGTATTCGGAAAAGAGAGTATAGAAAATTACGTTCGAACGAAGCTTTCCTTTATTTAAAAAATAGAATGTAGAAAATAAAAACACAAAAATATGTTACAATGATGTTTATTGTAGTTGTTATTATCAAAGCTTTTTCTCTGTTCTTTAATGCGTTGTTTAAAACTTCTACCTGTTTGTCTTACATATGATTTGTCGCAAGTACCACAATTAAGTTTATACACTCCTGAATTGTTGTCTTTATTTGTGATGTCTTTGTTGTTTTTTTATATATTTTCCTAGCTTATTGTTTGTTTTGAATAAAATTGTTGAGTTGAGTAAATTTAGATGAATAACTTCCTATTTTTATTGAAAAATTACCCAGGTAAGTAAGAGAATTAAAACGAGAATTTTTATTAGCCACATAAGGGTATACTAAATGTAAAGTTTTTCTGTTTAATTTTTTATTGAGTAAGTTGGAAGTGTCGTAACCATTGTTTTTAGTGATAAGGTAAATACTATTTAATTCTTTATTGTAATCCTCTGTTGACATTGGCACCGTGATCAATCTATGAAGGGACGAATGAAAATAGGACAATTTATAGGGTATTGGCTGAAATGATTTTGAATGAATAATGGTATCCATGTGAGATTTTTTGTGACAGATAGTAAATTAATGTTTATTGTTTTTATTTGTTATAGTTAAGTCCAGGAAATTTATTTGCTTTGTTCTCTTCTACTTCTAATGTGAATTTAATTTTGGAGTGTATTTTATTTTAAAAAAAAAAAACAATTATCCCAATTTTTCAACTTTTTTTATGTAAATACACTCCAAAATAAATTCACATTAGAAGTAGAAGAAAACAAATCAATAAATTTCCTGGACTTAACTGCACCAAATAAAAGCAATAAACATTCATTTGCTATCCGTTACAAAAATCTCACACTTGAAAGATAATAATCATAGTTTTGACGAAAATTACAAAATTTTACATCTTGAAAATAAAGGATTTAAATTAAACTTAATAGAAAGTCTAGAGGTCAATAATTTAAATAGATTAGGATTAGTTATTAATGACCAAATAAATACAAATGTTTCTCCACTTTTAAATGTTTAGTAGCTTTTAGTGTTATTTTTAGTTTAGACTACCACTACACAATAATTACGTATATAAGGGTTGTGTAATTAAGTTTAAGAGTATTACTTCTTCCACCTGAAGAAGCCACTGTGTGGCGAAATGTACATTGTGGTACAATAAACATCTTTGTAACTTGTGTTTGTGTATTTATTTCATACATTAAAATGGAGTTACAATATCTAAAAAACTCATCAATTCAAATTATTAGCAATAGGCTACAACCACCTCGATAACGGTATAGCTTTCAAACAAGAGCTTTCAATTTTGGTTTGTTAATTTCCGAAATTAGTCTACATATTACAGAATAGACAAACTGATCCATTCTCTCTGTAATTCAAACTTTAAAATATTTCAATTCATACGAAAATAACCTATTAATTTTTAATACCATTTTATATTAAAAACGAGCACAATGTCTTGATCTCTTGGTCGACCGCTCGAGCACAGACTGTTAAAGAGAGCAAGTATTCGGAAAAGAGAAGACAGAAAATTACGTTCAAAATAAGACTAATACTACTCATAACTGCAAAAAAGCTTTCATTTATTTAAAAAATATTAGAAATAGGCTACAACAATGAAAGAGCTTTCAGCTTTGGTTTGTTAATTTCCGAAATTAGTCTCTACATATTACAGAATAGACAAACTGATCCATTCTCTNGTTGGCTCGTACTTAAGTCTGCAGGAAAAACACCACCCTCTTTGGCGCTTACATAATACTTCAATGGTACCATACAAATGTTAACGAGAGCAAGTATTAGGAAAATCAAAAAACTCGAAAGAAAGCTAAGTGACTCTTAACAACAAATCAAGAGCTTTACTATATTCAGAAAAATTAGAGATAGGCTACAACCACCTTGATAATGATATAGCTTTCAAACAATGAAAGACCTTTCAAATTTGGCTCGTCAATTTCCGACATTAGACAAACTACTTCATTCTCTTTGTAATTCAAACTTTAAAAAATTTCAATTCATACGAAAATAACCTATTAATTTTTAATACCATTTTATATTAAAAACGAGCACAATGTCTTGATCTCTTGGTCGACCGCTCAAGCACAGACTGTTAAAGAGAGCAAGTATTCGGAAAAGAGAAGACAGAAAATTACGTTCAAAATAAGACTAATACTACTCATAACTGCAAAAAAACTTTCATTTATTTAAAAAATATTAAAAATAGGCTACAACAATGAAAGAGCTTTCAGCTTTGGTTCGTTAATTTCCGAAATTAACCCCTACATATTACAGAACAGACAAGCTAATCCATTCTCTTTGTAATTCAAAATTTAAAACATTTCAGTTCATAAAAAAACAACCCATTAATTTTCAAAACAAATTTTTAATCGCTTTTTATATCAGAACGAGTAAAATGTCTTGTTCTTCCGGTCGACTGGTAAAGAGAGCAAGTATTCGGAAAATGGAAGAAAGAAAATTGCGCTCGAACAAAAGCTAAAACTATTCTTAGCAGCAAAAAGAGATTTATTACATTTAAAAAATTATTTTAGAGAATTCGTGAACGTGCTTGCCACAATCAGAATCTACTTGGTATATTTTGCAGAAAAATCAGAAAAGTAAATAAATATTGCTGACGCAATCATCATTTAGACCTCTCAACCCCCTATGTCATCAAAAATAAACAACGCAAAGACACCTTCCACCCCCATCCCCTTGATGCTTATCCAATACTTGAATGGCCCCTTATGTATAGGTAAATTGTTCAGAAAATTGTTATAATTATTATAATAATGCAAATATATTTTCCGATAGAAAATCACAAGCTAAGTACATATTTGTATTCAAATATTTTAATNTTATATGTAAATTATTTAAAATAGCATTAATATATTTGCATTTTTATAGTTAAATATAACTCAAAAGTATAAAATAATTTACCTTAACGAAAGCATCATAAATCCAAATGTTAATATTCTAGTCATTTCTAAATGTCCAATACTAAATAAAATGTATACACAAGAAAAATTGCAACACTCGTTTACCGTATCACACGGTATAACATTCTCTAATGTTGGTAAAAACCTAGAACAACAGACAACTAATAAAAAGTTATCGTTTACATCATTTGGCGAGCCTGCGCCGTAGCCAAAAATGTCTTCAAAGTTATAAACATGTACAGGGCGTGAATAGAAAGGTGTCTGCGCAATCACAACACAAATACTGACAATTACCACATCCATAAAGAACAAATTTAATAACAGATTGGGCTGCCAGACTAAAATTATTACTTACTAAATTACTGAAAATTATTAAATTACAATTACTAAAAATTGAATATAAAACTCTTTTATCCACTATAAATTACCTCAAGAATAAGAGTACAAAAATCTTACCCAAGAAATCGAATAAAGAAAAACTTGAGTGGTAATCTGCGTATAACATTTATTTCTATGTAAATTTTTTACTGCAAGCTTTCGTCAACTGTAGTTGTATGGTGGAAACTATAGAGTTTTCTATCAGAAAATATATAACAATTTTCTGAACAATTTACCTATACATAAGGGGCCCTTCAAGTATTGAGTAAGCACCAAGTGGTGGGGGTAGGGGTGTCTCTGTGTTGCTTATTTTTGGTGACATAGGTGGATTGAGAGATAGACCGAGAGAACAAGAAATAATGCTCGTTTTTAATATAAAAAGCTATTAAAAAAATGCTTTGAAAATTAATGTGGTTGTTCTTGTATGAATTGAAACATTTTAAAGTTTGAATTGAATTGAAGAGAATGAATTAGTTTGGCTATTTTGTGATATTAAGGGGCTAATTTCGGAAATTAACGAACCAAAGTTGAAAGCTGTATCATTGTTTGAATGCCATACCATTATCTAACTGGTTGTAGTCGATTTTTATATTTTTTTAAATGTAATAAATCTTTTTTACTGTTAAGAATACTTTTAGCTTTTGTTCGAGTGCAATTTTCTATCTTCCACTTTCCGAATACTTGCTCTCTTTAACAGTCGTATGCTTGAACGGTCGATCGAGAAACAAGACATTTTACTCCTTTTGAAAAAAAAAGCGATTAAAAATTTGTTTTTGAAAATTAATGGGCTGTTTTTGTATGAATCGAAATGTGATAATATCTTGTGCATGCTTTCGTCAATTATAGTTGACTTCTTCAATCTATTATTGTTCTAACATTTATTTTAAGACAATCACTCGAAAAATGGCAACTTACAACGGAGTTGAGTAGTTGCCTTAAAAATAAAAATTAGAAAAATAATAGATTGTCTGAAGAGGTCAACTATAGTTGACGAAAGTTGTAGAAAATATTAATATAGAAATAAATGTTTTACCCAGAATACCACTCAAGTTTTTCTTTATAAATTACCTCAAATTAATGAGGAAAAATTGTTGCTGTTGTCACACCCTCGCCCTGAGTCGAACCCGGGTTAAAAATTAAGAATGAATTGTCACATTAATATTTAGTATTAACCACTTGGAAATTTAAGTGTATAAATAATGAAAAAAATATTGCCGTTTTGGCATTTTTAAAAAGCCGAAAGTTTATAGATTATCATCATCATAGTCAAATTTCCAGAATAGGGCGATACACCTCAAGAAAATGATATTAAGCACTTAAGGTTGTTCCAGAAGCTATAATTTGAAAATGTTCTCTTTGAAATATTCTCCATAAGCCTATTCCACTAAATATGCAATAAAAAAAGTAAAATTTTTGATTTCGAAAAATCAGCCGTGGCAGGCCGACGACAGACGCACAAGTGATCTTATAAGCATTCGGTTTTTCCTTTGGAAATACTGCATACTAAATGATAGCAAATTTAATTAATTGCTATTTTAATAAATACCTAATCAATTTATTAATTGTACTTATCATTGCAATTTGTAAATGTTCAAATATCTATTTCTACATATATTTTCATTTTATTTTATTTTTGACCTAATATTTCTTCTGGCATTTATAATATTATTTTTGTAGAGTATTTTTAAAACGTTATACAGTACGTGAATCATTCCAAACAAAATCTCAAGAAACAACACGAAAATAAGTTTTCCAGTATATTACGAAATAAATAGCAGATCGTTATCACAATTGTCTCCTTTACCCGCAACCGCAATAAGGATTAAACGACAAACAACTATTACAGCAGGCACGGATTCAGAAAAGTATTTCGACCATTATATTCAAACAGAAAGAAATGAGAATTATAACATCTGTAACTTTTATCATCAAAAACTGAATAGGAAAAAAGTTAATTATACATTATTTAAAACTATGGATACCTATATGTATTTCATGATGAATTTTCGTCGAGTTTCTAAAAGATTAATTGCTAAAACAGACATGTGCAAACATTAAAAATCTTGTGATATTCATTTAAAACATTCACCTAAACATTTTTGTATGATAATTTAAAATGCCCAACTTATTTAAATTAGGTACCTATAAAATATTACTTGTGTATCTCACAAAAGTTTTTAGTCCGGTCCTGTCGAACGAATGAAAGGTCACCTCTGACGATGGATCAATATTAAATTTATTCACTGAAACTGAATGTTAAGATAGGCAACCCAAAACACTCATTTTAAAGTTGAAAATTATATAAATAAGAGCATTTTAGCATATTTGCCAAAAGTAAACGTTATTGATTTATAAATTGATAATTGTTAATCCAATTCATTAATTTCTTTTTGCAGGTTAATTTATTTAATATTCTAAGGACTTTATCAGCTGTTATAAAGCTTTATACGTATAAGTTTCTTTATACTAAAAGGAAAAAAAATCTTAATATTTTTTATGTTGTGAGAATGTTAAAGCTTATGAAATGACTTATATTTGGTTTATGAATTTAATAATTTTATAGTTTTTAATCGGACCAAGAACATTCGTTTTGGAAGTTATAATTGCTTTTTTTTTAAAGGCTTATGAATTTCTCATTTACACTATTACCATGTTGTTTTAGTAATTAAAAGTAATTACAAATAACTTCTACATGTTTCTATTTTTCCCTGTTTTGATTTCTATTTCTTTAAAAGGGACTATCTTGTGAGAATGTTAAAGCTTATGAAATGACTTATATTTGGTTTATGAATTTAATAATTTTATAGTTTTTAATCGGACCAAGAACATTCGTTTTGGAAGTTATAATTGCTTTTTTTTTAAAGGCTTATGAATTTCTCATTTACACTATTACCATGTTGTTTTAGTAATTAAAAGTAATTACAAATAACTTCTACATGTTTCTATTTTTCCCTGTTTTGATTTCTATTTCTTTAAAAGGGACTATCTTAAAACGTTCACATACAAAGAAATGCAGCAAGAGGGTAACAAGAAATAAATTACATAAGAATTAAATAATTCAGTTGTTTTTAATAATAGGATTTTTTAAGTTGTTTCGCTTGATCAATTATATAATTAGCAAATATTCCATACTTTTCTCCTTTTGTTTAAAAATTTTGATAAATTGTTTTTCTTAAATTTGTTTGACTTTATTGATTTTTATTTGATTCAGATAATTGTATTTACAGCAGAAATTAACGATAAAAANAAACAAAATCTCAAGAAACAACACGAAAATAAGTTTTCCAGTATATTACGAAATAAATAGCAGATCGTTATCACAATTGTCTCCTTTACCCGCAACCGCAATAAGGATTAAACGACAAACAACTATTACAGCAGGCACGGATTCAGAAAAGTATTTCGACCATTATATTCAAACAGAAAGAAATGAGAATTATAACATCTGTAACTTTTATCATCAAAAACTGAATAGGAAAAAAGTTAATTATACATTATTTAAAACTATGGATACCTATATGTATTTCATGATGAATTTTCGTCGAGTTTCTAAAAGATTAATTGCTAAAACAGACATGTGCAAACATTAAAAATCTTGTGATATTCATTTAAAACATTCACCTAAACATTTTTGTATGATAATTTAAAATGCCCAACTTATTTAAATTAGGTACCTATAAAATATTACTTGTGTATCTCACAAAAGTTTTTAGTCCGGTCCTGTCGAACGAATGAAAGGTCACCTCTGACGATGGATCAATATTAAATTTATTCACTGAAACTGAATGTTAAGATAGGCAACCCAAAACACTCATTTTAAAGTTGAAAATTATATAAATAAGAGCATTTTAGCATATTTGCCAAAAGTAAACGTTATTGATTTATAAATTGATAATTGTTAATCCAATTCATTAATTTCTTTTTGCAGGTTAATTTATTTAATATTCTAAGGACTTTATCAGCTGTTATAAAGCTTTATACGTATAAGTTTCTTTATACTAAAAGGAAAAAAAATCTTAATATTTTTTATGTTGTGAGAATGTTAAAGCTTATGAAATGACTTATATTTGGTTTATGAATTTAATAATTTTATAGTTTTTAATCGGACCAAGAACATTCGTTTTGGAAGTTATAATTGCTTTTTTTTTAAAGGCTTATGAATTTCTCATTTACACTATTACCATGTTGTTTTAGTAATTAAAAGTAATTACAAATAACTTCTACATGTTTCTATTTTTCCCTGTTTTGATTTCTATTTCTTTAAAAGGGACTATCTTAAAACGTTCACATACAAAGAAATGCAGCAAGAGGGTAACAAGAAATAAATTACATAAGAATTAAATAATTCAGTTGTTTTTAATAATAGGATTTTTTAAGTTGTTTCGCTTGATCAATTATATAATTAGCAAATATTCCATACTTTTCTCCTTTTGTTTAAAAATTTTGATAAATTGTTTTTCTTAAATTTGTTTGACTTTATTGATTTTTATTTGATTCAGATAATTGTATTTACAGCAGAAATTAACGATAAAAATTAAATCAACAAAAAAATTATGTGATATTGTTATTTGTTATATATAAATAATAAAAATTAANACTATTTTATATATTGAATATGAATTGAAGTAAAAAAAGAAAAAAAGTTCTTCTTTTCTAAAGGAGCTAAATAAAAATTTCTTTCATTTTCTTTTTAGAAACTACATATAAAAGAAATTATAGGTATTCTCACGAAAATTACAAATTACAAACAAATAGGGTAATTTAAAATTCGAAACAAAAATAAGTCACTGTGAGGGAAGATAGATTAAACAAAATATTCTAATAACAGAAATTGAGTTAATATTTGAAAATATTAACTAACAAAATGATAATAATAGGAAATATTAGTCAATAGGTACTGAAAGTTGGTTAATAATATGCCCATAGACGAAAATTAGACAGGATATTGAAATTTACTGTTTAAAAACAAATAGTATTGAAAAATTCACTGTAATAGTAATACAATAAATAATAACATTCTGTAAAAACAAACTTCAAGCAAATAAAAAGTGATTTGATTTTGTTACTGAAAAAAAATGCCATTTAAATAAGTTTATAAAACAATTTTTTTTAATCTTATTTATCCTCCATGTAATGTTGATATAAAAAGAATTCTGTCATTTGGTTGAATAATATAGTTTATTGTATTCTGCAAAAAAAAATTTTAGCTGTGGACCATTATTAAATATGGTAATATTACCATTAATTCCCAATCAGTATCATTAACCAACACTAAAATACCAGGACGACTGCAATAATTTTAAAATTAAACAAGCAATAAGTTTATATGCGATTGACTTACACAGAATTACCCTGTAGGAACATTTCCTGTCTTTCTTTAAGAAGATTATCTTTTATCCAAATTAATAAGTGCTCAATTGTCCCTAAAAATAAGAGTTTTTTAAAACTTTATAATTACAAATTGCAAATATTTACATTTCTCCTTCTTTTCAGGAAGGCTAATTGTAACGGTCTTTTTATTATCAAACAGAAGTTCAGCTCCCCCTCTAAAAAAAAAGAAATAATAACCACTATAAATAACTGGAATTAACTAATTACTAACCCGAATTCAACATTTACTTGTAATGAATTCATATTTCTTCATCATTTTCTTATTTAAATAGTTAAGGTTATGAGCCTATAAAGGTTATAAAATTCCATTGACCTATAAAATTCACAACCATAAATATTCACACCATTGAACTCACAATATTGAATTCACATTCACTATTTGCATTTATGGGGCACATAGCGCTACTATAGATGTAAGGTAACATAATATTTATCTATGATCTATGCATAACATAGATGTACGATATTAACTTAACCTATAATATATTACAATATTATTAAACACAATACAAGCAAGCAAAAGTAACGCGCCTACGTTTCCCGCTACTTGAAAAGCAAATGTTTAATTTCTACTTAGATTGTATGTTGAAATACTTATTCATCATCAATAAAAAAATTAATCAGTAGGTGTTCGTAATCCGTGATATAGTGTAAGTTTGAAGTTCACAGCAATAATGGAAGAGTTACCGTTTCGTGCAGAATATGCAAAAAGCGGTAGAGCCAGTTGCAAGGGCTGCAAGAGCAATATTGGCCAAGGTTCATTACGAATAGCCAGAATGGTGCAGGTAATTGATTTCCTATGGTTATCTTACTTTGTTTTTTGTTAATTAATGCAATATTACAGTCGGCAATGTTTGATGGTAAAGTTCCTTTTTGGTATCACATGAAATGCTTTTTTGGTAAGAAACAAAGGCCAAAATCTGTTGATGACATTGCATACTTTGAAAGTTTACGTTGGGAAGATCAGGAAAAAATAAAAGAACAAATTACTGATGTTGCCACAGCAGTTGTACCTCTTCCTAAAAAGGGAAAAAAACGCGATAAGAAAGAGGCTGCAGCAATTAAAGCAGCTTTAGCGGATTTTAAAATTGAGTACTCCAAGTCTAGTAGGGCCACATGCAGGGGCTGCGAGCAAAAGATTATGAAAGGAGAGGTAAGGATATCTAAGAAAGATTATGAAACAGAAGTTGGAATGAAATATGGTGGACAAGATATGTGGCATCATCTTACATGCTTTGCTAAACTACGGTCAGAGCTACAGTATTTTGAAGGGGCAGACAAATTACCTGGTTTTAAAACGCTGAATAAGGAAGATCAAACTGTGGCAAAAAAAGAGATACCGTAAGTCATTTCAGTTCCTTTTAATATGATAACTGCTATTGCATTTCTATAATGTAATAGGCCCATAAAACAAGAAGATGAACCAGATGCCAAAAAAGTTAAAAAAGAGGAAGATACAGTTGATAACTCCAATGAAAAGGAAATGAAAGAGCAGAATAAAATATTATACAAATTTCGTGACAATTTAAGTGCTCTTTCCAAACAAGAACTTATAGACATCCTAGACGAAAATGATCAGGAAGTACCTGCAGGGCTTGATGTGGTAAATTTAACTATTATTTTTTTTTTACTAATAATAGATATTATTTAATTATCAGATACTTGATCGTGTTAGCGATTTAATGACGTTTGGGGCTCTATTGCCATGTGAAAAATGCAAGGGACAGCTTATCTTCCACAAATATGGTTACATCTGCACTGGAGATCTTACAGAGTGGGCTAAATGCACTAATTTTGTAAAAATCCCCAAACGCAAAAAATGTGTTATCCCTAATAATCTTAAAAAGGAATACTCATTTTTAAAAAAATACAAGTATAAGAAAATGGATAGAGCAGTTAAAGAGGGCTTACCGGCCTCTAGTACCATTGTCAAAAAGGATGAGAAAGAGGGTGATCATCTGTAAGTATTTAAGTTACTAAAATCGAGTTACGTATTTATTTTTGAAATTTAAAGGCCTAAAGTGTCAAGGGAGAAGCCTCCTCTTTACAACATGGAATTCGTATTGCTGGGAAATCTCTCGAAAAATAAAGACGATCTCAAGAAGTCTATAACGCTATTGGGGGGAAAAGTTGTCACAAAAATTTCCAAAACCGTAATGGCCGTGATATCGACCCCTGAGGAGGTTGCCAAAGAATCGTCGCGCATAAATCAGGCTCAAGACGCCGATATCCAAGTCGTCTCTGAAGATTTTTTGGAGGAGGCTAAAAGTAATACCGGCAAAATCCCCGAACTAGTTCTGAAAAAAAGCATCTGTAATTGGGGCTCTGACGTGAGTTATTTACTGAAATAGGCACATTATTTGTCGTTTTTCCATCTTAAAATGAATCTTTTACATTCAAGCCTAGTAAACGACTGCCACAAGACGAATTGCTTACGAAATCCAAGTCGGGTAGTATGTACACTAAGTCTGTACCCAGTAAAGTGAAACTACAATTAAAAGGGGGCACCACAGTTGATCCTGATTCAAATTTGGAAGATCAGGCACATGTCTACGTCCACGGAAAAGACAAATACACAGTTATTCTTGGGAAAACAGATATACAATCAGGGAAGAACAGCTTCTACAAGCTACAACTTTTAGAGGCCGACAACAAAAACAAGTAACGTCTTCTGTTTTTGTGTTATGATAGATTACAATGCGATGTTGTTTCTAGGTATTGGGTGTTTCGATCGTGGGGTCGTATAGGAACAATAATTGGTAGTTCAAAAGTAGAACCAATGTCGAGTTTACATGAAGCCAAGAACCATTTTTGTAACTTGTATGAGGAGAAGACTGGTAACGATTGGGAAACCCGTGACGATTTCGAAAAGGTGCCCGGAAAAATGTATCCCATTGACGTGGACTATGGCGATGACGAGGTATTACAAAAAACATCAAACGTACCATCGTCTCTACCAAAACCAGTGGAAGATCTAATGCACCTAATCTTCGACTTGGGAAATATGAAGAAAGTTATGCTCGAATTTGAGTTAGATATGGAGAAAATGCCCTTGGGTAAGTTTTTAGTTTCTAAAAATTTTTCGTATAATTATGCGTATATATGTATATCTTACCAGGTAAACTGAGCAAAAAACAACTTCAAAAAGCTTACAGTGTATTAACTGAATTGCAATCTTTTGTTTCAAATGGTAGCAATAAGGATAATCGGGACAAAATTATTGACGCTTGTAATCGCTTTTACACACTTGTACCCCATAATTTTGGAGTGGATAATCCACCTTTAATCGATGACCTGGAAGACATCAAAGTGAGCAGAAAAACTTTTTCAAAATTACAAAGTTAGTCTTCTTTTTTATTGTTTCATATAGAAAAAGATCGAGATGTTGGAAGCTCTGATGGAAATGGAGATAGCTTATAATTTAATGAAGGAGAGTAACGAAAAGGGTGGAAATCCTGCAGACGCACAGTACGCTCAGCTTAAGGCCGATATCCACGTTTTGGACCGCGAAAGTGTGGAGTTCAAAGTGATTGAAGAATATGTTAAAAAGACCCATGCCCCAACTCATACCAACTACGAATTGGAAATTCACGAAGTGTTTGCGGTTGTGCGATATGGTGAAGAAGAACGTTATAAGAAGTACAAGAGTTTACATAACAGGTAGACTCATATCAACAACTCATGCTGTTGTATTATTTTTGTTTACTGATTATTTTTGTCTACAGAAAGCTACTGTGGCACGGTTCTAGAACTACGAATTACGGTGGGATTTTATGTCAAGGCCTGCGTATAGCGCCCCCCGAAGCCCCATCTACTGGTTATATGTTTGGCAAGGGTATATATTTTGCAGACATGGTCTCTAAATCTGCAAATTATTGTTGCGCCTCATCTACCAACAGTGCAGGTCTCTTGTTGTTGTGCGAAGTCGCTCTTGGAGAGGTATAAAAATTAAATGTTTAATCAATTATTTCTCAGTAAAATTAATATTCTTGCAGTAAATAATTCTTATTTTGTTTTTTATTAGATGTACGAAAGGACAACTGCAAAATATATTGAAAAGCTTCCTAAAGGAAAACATAGTTGTAAGGGTGTTGGGAAGACTTATCCCGATCCTAGTGAACACACGAAGTTACACGAAGACGTAGAAGTACCCGTGGGAAAACCTATTACTAGAAACGACTTTTCTTCGTCGTTATTGTATAACGAGTATCCTTTACATAACATTTTCTATCATATATGTTTTTGTATCTGTTATATTCTTTTCCTTAATATGAATTTTAGATATATCGTCTACGACCCCGCTCAGGTATACACCCGGTATTTGGTCCGAACCAATTTCAAGTTTAAGTACTAGACAAGCATTTTCTCATCGCATATTTTTTTATCGTTACGAATGGTTATAATACACTACAATAATAATGTAGGTTTTAAGTTTTGAAATGTTAAAAGTTAAGAATTGTATTTTTTTATTGCATTTTTCATCAAAATACTTTGATGGTTGTTTAGAAATAGAGGGGCTGTGAGAGTAAAACGTCTGTTACTTTAGATCTGCATTTAAAAGCTTTCATTCCAAGAGATAGAACTTTTTAATTGTATTTCGAATTTTGTCTGTATGTCTTGCCTTTTTATAAGGCCCTATTATGTTACAATTTGCCATAATAACAATTATATTTGTTAATATTTTAAGCATTACACTTGATTACCAGAGAGGAGATTGTTAGTTTTCAGGTCATTTGACACATAAACTTATATTAAAAAAACGTAATCAATCATTCTACCGCTTACTTTTATTTCTAATTAGTGTTAGTTATATATATGTTTAGCAATTTTTGTTCACTCTTTTTTTCCTTGTATTCAATAAATGTTCGCAAATCATTTTTTGGTTATTTTTGTTGTAAGGGTTTAAAAGATTATTGAGAAACATTTTATAAAAACTTGTACTTTATTTGCTGCAACCAGTGCTTCTATGTTTACTGAATATTAGATTTACTTAGGAAAAACGAATTGACTTTAAAATGCCACACTTATTACCTGAAAGGTGCAACTACTTAATAATTATTCAATAATTAAGGGTAATTTGCTTTTTTTAGTGTTTTCATGGAGGTAAATTAAATCTAACAGATTCATTATGTATAACTTTGATCAATTCCTGATTGACTGAAAAAATAAAACGTAAACTTGCTATTTCTACTACCGAATTATCATTTAAACGGACTTTATTGCCTGGCATAATGGGGCGCCCGTCCACAAAAATGGGACGTTTACCCTCCGAAGACAAATAAAATTCGCCAGTATTTCTCAATCTGTAAAAAGAAATATTTTAAAACAACATGCAATTATTTATAAAAGAAATAAAAATATTCTGCAGACCTTAAAGTCCCTTGTTTTCGTGAAATTTTTTCTGCTGGTCCCTCTAAAGATAAATCAATATCGACTGCATGTCCTTTAGCGCTCCGCCCGATAGTTATTTCCCGACTACGCATCAAATACCTGACCAAACGACCTCTTAACACTGCCAACGTTTGACTGTCCATTTCTCCTGGACATATACCGGTTACGCTATCCACTAAAACATTCCATCTACGAAAAACATTACCTACAGCCATCTTCAGACAGAATATAAATATTTACCTCCCAATTTCGTTCTCCAAATGTCTGATTTCTTTCGCATTTAGTCTCTGTTGAAGACGGAGCTCTCGGTCTAGAATTTCGTCGTGTGGTTCGCTAAGTTCTGAGTCTTGTAGGAGGTCTTCGGCGTCACTAAAGGTTAAAACAGGTTTGGAAGCAGTAGGAAGAGACTGTGGAGTTTGGTCCCTTAGCAGATGATACAGACGCATTGTATGCCAATGGCGTTGCAATGCCAAAGCAGTTCTACTTGGATAGAATACTTCAGGATGTTGAACAAGTAAATCAGCAAATACTGACAAGTTTGGATTGCTACTCTAGAATTTAAATTTGTATGTTAATGAAAGAACACACCAAACAAAGCAAGACTAACTGAATTAATTCCAGCCAATAGTTTTTCTTCCTCTGCACTCCAAAGGGCCTTATCCTGCACATTAGCAATCATATCAGGATGCAAATTTCTCATGGCAGCGACAGCAATCCTTGAAACAGCTTTATCATAAAGCAAAGCATACCAGCGCTGCTGAAGTTCTTGTACTGTGAATTTACATGAGAATTTTGTACCCAAATGAACTGTTCTTAAATCATTAGTCTGCTGAACACCAATAATCAGTGCTAGATCATCGGTGGGTTTCCACCTGCCCAAATCTTTGGTTGCTATTTGATTTTGCTGGCGTCCTTTCTTACGTTTGGAGGAACCTGATGAACTTTTAGAAACATGTTTCCTTTTTACCTCAGGGGCAAACGAGGTAGATGGAGTTGCTGGGGGTGCGGGGGGCGTTACAGGGGTGGGAGCGCCGTAGTATTCGTAATTCGACGTGTTTAATGACTGGGTTCGTGAACGACTACTCTAATATTTGAGAATTTTAGGTTAGAATTTTTAAACAAATATTTTTTTTCTTACTTTCATAGTAGAGACGCCTGGTAATCCTAAACTATATTCAACTAGTTCATCATCGAACTTTCTACGCTTAATCGAACGATTTGAACTAGAAATTAACTAATTAGCGCAATATCAACAAAAGAAATTTGTTTACTACCTCCTACGTCTCGTGTTGTCTATTGAATCAGCAAGCGAAAGGTGCGAATTTGACTCCGAATCTTGCTTTTCATTGTTAACTAAATTTAAGTCAATATCTTGAGAACTTAGCATCACAAAAACAAAATTTATAACAAAATTTTGGTTACTAGGTAAGTGATGTACACTCTCGTCTGTCAGACGAATTGGAGGTTACGTTAATTCTAAAAATAAACAATAACTAATATCATCATTAGCATTAATAAAAAAAGGGAAAAATGTAAATTTTTGTTAGGAAACTATTGAAAACGTATGTAAATAACAATGTTTCATCAGTAAATTTTACATGACTGTTAAATCTAAAATTCTTTAAATTAATGACGTTAATGACCACCAGACTGCTCTGATCTGCAGTTACAGTTGTTGACCACCAGGGGGAGCCAGGGACTCTATTATTCAAATAATTTACAGGTTAGGGGCTTCAACTTTCAAAATATAACTTATTATGTATTGTTAATTTGCTATTAAATATGAATTATTCCTAACACAACAAATTTACGAGATACACGACAACGGAATCTTAATCTAAATGTTTTTATGTGCATCTTTTTAAGAAGTTGACCCAAGTGTTTCCTGAAGATAAGTATCTCTTGTATAAAAATAAAAAAGAAGTACCTATTAGATAAAAATCTTGCATAAATATTTAAAATATCACAAAAGAAATACCACGTCATGATGTAAAACAATTAAAAATAAAACTTAAGTAATACCGTTGTTTTTGAATGGAAAATGCAAATTGTGTGCTACTTTTGTTAAAGAACAAGTTGGTTCATTATTACCTCATAAAATAGTAAAAATTGCTGAAAATGAGGATCGTTACTGCAGTGGCCCCTGTAAACATTGCAACTATCAAGTATTGTAAGTAGTTAATTAAAGTAAAAGTGTACTGAGTGTCAATAATTATTATATTGCAGGGGGCAAACGAGATGATGACCTCATATTGCCCTTAAACGACTCATTTAGTGCTACCCTTAGCTTGGAAGATGTAAGTAACATTAATTTTGTGTTAAATAATGTAGAAATTAAAAACAATTTAGATGTGTGCCAAAACTACTGTTATGATAAGCCCATATTTATTGGAAAACAAATTCTGGCTTAATGGTAAAGAGGAAAATATGGATAATCCCAGATTGAGTAACTGTCTAAAGGCTTGTAAGTAAAAACGCTAATAAATAAACTTTTAAATAATGCATATACCTCCAGTAAAAGACCGACTAAATAAAGAAAATTCAGAAGAGGTATCTTCATGGAAAATTCACATATGTTCAGAGAACAATTTCCCTACAGCAGCCGGATTGGCTTCATCAGCAGCAGGCTATGCTTGCCTTGTGTATGCACTTGCCTCACTCTATCAAGTGGATGGAGACATTACAGCAATTGCAAGAAATGGATCAGGTAGTGCTTGTCGCAGTATTTTTGGTGGTTGGGTAAGTATAATGTGATAAAAGTAATACCTATTCATTATAAAGTGAACGATAGGTTCGATGGCATAAAGGAAGTCTCGAAGATGGCACCGATTCAATCGCGACACAAATATTTCCGACAGATCACTGGCCAGAAATTAGAGTTCTTGTGCTTGTTGTAAACGACAGTCGTAAAAAGTATAGCTCAACTTTGGGAATGAAACAAACGGTAATGACATCTGAATTATTGAAACATCGCACCAAATTTGTCGTCCCAGACAGAATTGAAAAAATAATAGACGCAGTACACAAGAAAGACTTTCAGTCGTTTGCAAAGTTAACAATGAAGGACTCTAATCAGTTTCATGCTGTTTGTTGCGACACTTATCCCCCCTGTTTCTATATGAATGATGTTTCACATGCCATAATAGATATGGTTCACGTTTACAACGAATTTAAAGGGCAACTGAAGGTAATTACAAGAAGAAAAATTATAAAAATTAAATTTGTATTTACTTTTTTACTCTTTAGATAGCATATACATTTGACGCAGGCCCCAATGCATGTCTATTCATACAAGAGTCAGATCTAAGTGAAGTACTCTCTTTAATACGATACGTTTTTCCTTCGAATTTAAATGCCAATGAGTATTACAGGGGAATTGCACTTGATAAAGATCTATTTTCAAAGGTATAACCCAAATAATATGACAATATTTAAAAACTAATGTTTATGTTTAAGGATTTATCTTTACCAACTGGGATTACACAGTATGGCTTAAACACTTTAAGGTACATAATCCATACTAAAATTGGAGATGGACCAAGACTATTACAAGACGCTAAGGAGCATTTATTGGATTCTAATGGACTACCAAAAAATTGTTAGCTGTTAGTGTGTGTTTTGATAGAACTTCTATTATTTTTAATTTTACTTTTTATAATAGAAATAAAAAACAAAACAAGCTAATAATTAGATATATTTTTACAACTAGACTTTACTTTAAATGTGGAAATATCCCATTATAATTTTTTTATTTGGTTTGTTCAGCAACCGATTCTCCTGAAAATAAATTGTTATTTTAATATCTTAGCAATTAAAACAACAAATTGCATACAAAAATACTGTTGAACAGTAACACATTAGAATAACTAGAGGCTGTTAAATTCAAAATGCACATCACAAAAGTTTTAGTCATCATATTAATATCAAAACTATTTGCACACACGTTACTTACTCATTTTTACTCTCTTTCGCCTAAAAATTAAAATAAAAAATGAAATATCTACTAAATGACGATTAACGCTTAAATTAAACGTGCAATTTTTGTTAAGTAATTTCAATAAAAAATATGTATTTGTGTAATTATGAACTTGATTGCATAACATGTTATTCACTTACTTATGGGTTTACCATCAGCCCATCGAGTAAATTTGATGTGCGTAGCGCCCCGCTTTTCTGCATCTGCCTTAAATTCTTTTTTTAAGGCTTGCCGTAACAATTGGGCTGATATTTGGGAGTACCTTGTGTAACTAATATAAAGTACATACGCTAAAATAGAGATTAACATCAATATAATTATCTGCTTACTTTAAACCAGCTGCTCTCCAAGCACTCATGTTGATTTTTAAGATATTTTAGTTATAAAAAGCACAAAATTCTAAAAACTTAAGTTTATAAGCTCACTTTTAACCTTAAAATGTCAGTTATGTATTGGTTATGTAACTTTTTCGACCTTTGAATAATTGTTCCATTCAACTAGCTTTTTAAGTTGATTCTACCAATCAAAATTTTACAATTAAAACAATAACAATAAATTATTCTTTTAAGTAATAATAGTATGTACAGTTTTATTTATTTTGTAATAATTTGAATAAAATCTTTAATAATAAATCTAATAATCAAAAATATAAACTAACATTTTAATAAATGGTATTTTATGATTATTTTTTTTTAATTTAAAATCTTCATAACTGTTTTAAACAAGGGTAGAAAATAAAACATGCCCTTTTTCAAATTAAAATAATTAATTCCCGCGAATTATGAAAATAAAACCACACATAAAGCAATTACTAATGTTGATTTAGGATTTGAAGCATTGTTTGTTAAATTATCAAAAACTTATTAATAGTAGACCCATACTGTAACCATATTTATATAACACTCGTAAACTTTCATTTTCAGCGGTAGCTATTAAGCAATTAAATATTTATTGAGGAATAATTAAATACATAACATACGCTGGTGTTAAAATATTTTTAAACATTTACACTTGAAAAGATATAACAAGATAAGTTGTTATGATTTGTCAGTATGCATTCGTGGCGAGACAATAACGGACGTAGTAGAACGATTTTATTAGTTTTTATGTTACATAAAATAAAAAATGAAATTTGCCGAACATTTATTAGCGCATATCACCCCAGAATGGAGAAAGCAATATATAAATTACGAGGTACGATTTGTTTTTTTATTGATAGTAGCCCATGACCCATTTTTTTTGTTTTGTACTTTATTGGTAGAAGGTGTTTGCATTTTAAAACACGACAAATATGCCACTTTTTTCATTTCTGTTGTTTGTAAGTGTGAAAATAGCAATATATTGTTGGCTCTTTAAAAATTACAACAATCAACAATGCAATTTCGAAAAACAGGTTATAGTCATTGTTTGTCTCCTGTCAAAATCATATGGTTAAGCGATATTTAAAAGCGCCAAATTTGAAACTATTAAGATTAATGTTCACTAAGAAATTTAAAATTTATTCAATTATTTTTGTTTGTTTAACATTATGAAGAAATTACTGTTCATCTCATACTTTATAAAGTTATCGAACCATTAACTAAAAATTAAATATTATCAATTACTAAACTGTTGATGAAAGTTGTATACCAGTATGATGTCATATTAGGTAATTAACAATCTACTGAGAATCAGTTAATTAAAATTCAATGTTACTCCTAATGCCTGATAAGCACTTGCAACGTAAATTTGTTGTTGGAGCAATTAAGAACAAATATTTTAATATGAAATGTTAGCAGAAAGCAAAAACAATGTAATGGACAGGGGCGTACTGATATTTTTTAGATAAATTAACGCAAAAACATTTTACCGATAATATTATATATAAAAGAAATTATGAGTGCTGTCAGCGCAGGGCAAAGTAGTATTACGTAGTTAATATCAGCAATTTCTTATGCTGAAGTGTACGATGTGTTGCATACCTATTTACAAACAATTCCTTTACATTTAATTTTTCAAACAATTTTTAACACAAAGAAAGTGATTAAACAAATTGAACAAAAGTGAATTTCGACCACTCGAAGCAATGATGCAGTTTCGAGCTCACAGTGACTGATAGGGGGGAAGAACTAGTAATAGTAATAATATTTATCTGAAACGAACTCGAATACAATAATTCGAAGTGGTCTGTATTCTGTCGAAACTGCCAGACGCGGATCGCGATTTCGATTTTTTTGGATCTCATCAGCGCGTCACAGGCAGCTCCGACAGAACACAGACCAACCTTTACCTGCTGTCTTAACGGCGCGTTTTAGAACTGAAACGAACTGTTTGATGTTTGATTGTTTTAAAATATGTCGGATCTTTATGTAAAAGATTAAATGGATCTGCTACCATTTGATTTTAAAAAAAGATAATTTTCATCTAGGAAATGAAGGCCATGTTGTACTTGGCCATCGAGGAGGCGCCGTCCGCCGAAAGCGTCGAACCCGAAGTTTTGACGCGCCACTTTAAAAACTTTGACGAGCAATTTTTCCTATACTGTGATAAAGAATTGAAAAAGATCAACACATTCTATTCAGAAAAGCTGGCGGAAGCGCAAAGGAAATATGCCACACTCCTCAGCGAGCTAAAAACTACCCTGAGTGCGATCGAACAAAAAAACAAACCAACAAAATACAAAAACGTCGACTTAAAAAAGCATATACCCTCTAGGAAATTGGCAGAACTTAAGTTGGCCTACAGCGAGTTTTACCTTAGTCTTATTTTGTTACAAAACTATCAAACTCTAAACTTTACAGGCTTCAGAAAGATACTCAAAAAACACGATAAGGTGAGAGAGGTGTCAGACTGTAATATGTACAGAGTATTTTAAAAAGTGTATAAGTACAGTCAAACTCCGCTAACTCGAACTTTCCAAATGCAGTGCTTACTTCGTTGGTGTTATCTTTTCCTACCGTAACCTTACGATTCTATCCTACAGGCTTTTTTTACTAAAGTCAAAGAGTTTGGGATAAGTGTAAACCGATATGTATGTCAAGGGAGCGACAAATATTGTCTGAGTTAGAAAATATTTCTAGCTATAGATGTTTAAATTACAGAAGTTTGACTGTACCTTTTAATTTCTCTGTACATTGGCTAATTCATGAAAGAACAACTCTTGTGTACTGACGACTGTTTTAGTTGTTGAATGTTAATTTGGGTGCCAAATGGCGCGAGGAATGTGTCGAAACTTCTCATTTTTATACCAACAAAGACATCGACAGATTAATACAGGACACGGAGAACCTAGTGACGAACGAGCTCGAAGGGGGTGATCGGCAAAAGGCAATGAAAAAACTAAGAGTTCCTCCTCTAGGCGAACAGCAATCGCCTTGGATAACGTTTAAAGTTGGTTTATTTTCAGGATCTTTTATAGTTCTTTTTGTAGCCGTCGTTTTATCAGGTAGGTAATATTTTAAGAACGGTCCTGATCTACCAACAGGCGCGTATACGGTCTAACGTTTTGGAAGGATTGCACTTAATAAAAAATTAAATTGTTTTTGAATTTATCGAAAAATCAGATCAATCAAATCTATACTCTGTCCAGTTTCAATATAAACCAAACCAAAACTGAATCAGTGCAGTCTTTATTGGTTAATCCGAAGGGGGTGGTTCAGTATATACATGAGTACTTTAATTTTAATGTAAAAAATGTATACTTATAGTACACATAATTAAAGGATTTCAAATATATAAATTCCTATACGCTTAACGTGTCTTACTTTTAAATACGGTCCTGTTCAGTACTTCGGTTTTCGGCAATCACAATGCTTGATTGTGTTTATATCCGGTCTATTTTGAAAATAAATGGGGTATGGTGTGTAATTATTTCATTTTTGGAAGAGATCAGTACCGTTCACGCGCATGTAGACAAAAAATTGTTCACAATTTCATCCCTTATTACATGCTTGCAGCCGTTTTCCACGAAGGGACTAGTGAAAGTTTAAAAACAGCTTTCGTATTATATCGGGGACCGTTGCTGATAATTGAATTTTTATTTCTGATCGGCGTAAACGTTTACGGATGGCGATCATCTGGCGTTAATCACGTGTTAATTTTCGAACTGGATCCGAGAAATCATTTGTCCGAGCAGCACCTGATGGAGATGGCTGCCATTTTCGGGGTGGTTTGGACTTTGAGTCTATTAAGTTTCCTTTACAGCGATAGTTTAAGCATTCCCCCTTATGTAAATCCCCTAAGTTTAACATTTGTGATGATCGCATTCGTTATTAATCCCTTTAAAGTTTTTCGTTACGAAGCACGATTCTGGCTTATCAAACTTTGTGTAAGTGAAAAAGGAATTGCATCAGATAATATGTATACGTATATATGTATTGTGTTTCCGGTATTTTAGGGTCGGATGTTTGCTGCGCCATTTTTTTATGTCGGATTTGCGGACTTTTGGCTCGCTGATCAGCTTAATAGTTTGGTCTACGCGCTTTTAGATTTCCACTTTCTCCTTTGCTTTTATTTGACTACTGATAATTGGATAGACGGTGGAGGTAAACTGTCTTTTCGTATTTCTCAACCCTTTATCTACAAAACGTCGTATTTGTAGAGGTGTCTGATTGTCGGGGCGTAGTTTTCTACACTCGCCCTATAGTGAATTGCATTCCTGCTTGGATACGCTTTGCCCAATGCTTGAGGCGTTATCGAGACACAAAAGAGGCCTTTCCTCATCTTGTCAATGCCGGAAAATATTCCACCACCTTCTTCGTTGTGATATTCAACACCCTCAGGGGGGTTAACAAACGTAAGGGCTAAAATTTTGCTGTTTTTTTTCCCAATAGGATTTGTTGTAGACATAATAATATTACACATACACATTCAAAAACATTTCGAGGTACACTACATATCGTTTATAATGAAATCTATTCGCTCTAATCGCAGTTCGCTGTATCCGAACACCACAACGTATTACTAAAAATGTCTTCTTTCTGTTTATTATAGGCAAGAATACATTTACAGGTAAATTATCATTTTTTAGCGGAAGTTTTTCTTGACCCGCAATAATTTTTAATATCTTAACTCTACGGGTCATTTAAGATGAGATTATGCCTATGAGATAATTTTTCAGGGGGTCTGAGGGTTATTTATAGGGAGCAAAATCCTCCAATACTAATTTATTGTTTTCTAAGGGAAGTTTTTCTTGACCCACAATAATTTTTGGTATCCTAACTCTACGAGTTATTTAAGATAAAGCTATGAATATGAGATAATTTATCAGGGGTTCTGAGAGTTATTTGCAGGGTACGAAACCATCCAATACTTATTGATTATTTTTCAAGGGAGGTTTTCCTTGTCCCATAATATTTTTTTGTATCTCAGCTCTAAGAGTCATTTAAAGTTGGATTATGCCTATACGTGTCGTATTAAATAATTATTATTTCATTCAAATTTTACTACATTTGCTGTCGGTCGGTAAATTAAACTCGTTGTAATATCCGATATCCTTATAAACGATATGTACAAATGAATAAAAAAAGTATCAGGCGATTTTCATAGAAAAGTGAATAAATGATTATAAAATCGTAACTAAAACTTTTTGTAGATAAATACGATTCCTTATTCGATAATCCGTACGTTTCTTTATATCTTATTGCTTCTTTTGTAAGCTCATGTTATACGTATACATGGGATATAAAAATGGATTGGGGTTTAATGGACAAATCTGCGGGGGAAAATAAATTTTTAAGGGAAGAAATTGTCTATTCCAAGGTGAGTCTTTTACACGGTTTCTCATAACCGTCTTCACATTCTTTTATAATTCCTCAGCCATTCTACTATTTCGCCGTAATAGAAGATCTCTTGTTACGTTTCGGTTGGGCACTTTCGTTCTTCGTCACGGAAATGGGATACGTGAGTGGGGACCTAATGACGTCCATAATGGCCCCTCTTGAGGTATTTCGACGTTTCGTTTGGAATTTTTTCCGGTTAGAGAACGAACACTTAAACAATTGTGGTAAATTCAGAGCTGTGAGAGACATATCTGTGGCACCGATAGATGCGTCCGATCACGTACAAATTTTGCACATGATGGATGACGATGAAGGCGTCATAAACCGGGGCAAAAAGGGCAAACAAATAAAGAAAAAGGAAGAAAAAAGGCCCTTGTTATTGGAAGAGAGTTTGAGTAATCCGGAGTCGCCGAGTACCAGAAGCCCAAGTCCTAGGGACCGTTAGTATAAACTTCCTTCCCACCCCTTACTGGTATAAGGATATTTGGTTAAGTAAACTATTTTTAACAGGGTTTAAACACGATTCTCATCTTAGTTGAAGATTAATTTCTTTTAATTTCTGTTTTAACATTGCGGTTTTTTGGCACAATCAAATGATTCAATTATACGCCCTAAACATTTTAACTCCCGCCAGAAACATTTGAATACGTTAACAATGAAAAACAATTGTTTGCAAACATGGCTGCCGTCATATTTCGTTTGTTAGGTGTTTGTGCGCAGCATATCGTATAATGGCGGCTCTATTGTTGTTGGATGATTCCGGCGCGCCAAATACAAACAAACGGACGAGTTTTTTATTATAGTAATAATACATATAACAAAAACCCAATCCATTATTAATAAAATATTTATGGTTACGTACATATTAGGTAATTTTATTTTTGTTATCATTTGTGATAATTGCCATTCCAAATACTATAATTACGGAAAAAAGTAATTTTGGATTTCCTAAAATGATATCCTAGTACTCAGTACTCAGTTACCATAATATTTAATAAGGCGGATTGAAAATTGTTAACAATTTCGTGTGTAAATTATTAATTGATTGTGTGTACTACTTTCTCAAAAATTTGTACATTATTTATTTTTACTTACAATTAGAACACCTGACGCATAAATATTTACGTTTTTACTTATAAAAAGTACTTACAATTATGAGCTGCACTTATCGTTAGCTTTTCCGACGTTTTTATGAAGTCAAAATTTTATAACGCTTCTACAGGGTGTACTTAATACCATAATCAACATAAAAACTACAACTGAAGTGAATCTGAGAATTTCAAAATTTTTTTAAGCATATTAGTTTACTAGTGGTATTATATTATTAAATTGTTATTAATTATATGGCCTGATCGTCATTTATTTTATTAGTTAGTGGTCTTTTATTATTATTATTATTATCATTATTGTAATTTATTATACAAAATATTATTTTTCTACTCATTTTTAGTTGGTTTAGGCTTAATTTTGTTTAACTGCAAGTACTATACGTGGTAATTATTATTTTAATTTGCATTTATTATTTTGAAAATTGTTCGCCTAAAAATAACATTTGAAGACTTTACATTGATATACCTACAATGGGGTGCCTTGTTGTAATTCCAGATACAGATTTTTCCGAAGTTAATTATAAAAGACACTAGATAATAACGATAAGGATAATTCGTAGGTTACCTTCCATTTTAGCTCTGTGATAGTATTTTTGAATATTTTTTTATCTTTTAGCTGTCTTTTGTATTAAATTATAATTCAATTGCTCAAAACTGTAGATTTGTAATACGAATCATCGATGATAAATTGTAATTTTGATTTAGATTATTCCTAATAGAAAATATTATTATTATTATATTACGAATAAAATTTTAAACAATTTAGTNAAGAAAAAAAAAATTGGAATTAAAATTCCAAAAGCGCAAATTTTATTTATTTCTGAATTTTTTTCTAGAAATATAGACGTGTTTCTATACTATAGTTGAGGAAATAACTTCCTGTACAGCATAGAAGTATCGGCATTCTTCATAATTTTAAGTACCGGAGGGCCATATGTTTTAAATTGTTTTCAACGTGAACCAAAAATAAATTCATGCCAGCCAATCTACACAACAACGTGTAAATTTTACTTCTGTATCCTATTTCGTTTTTCCCCGGGTGTTAACATGTTCCAAACAACAGTGTTAGTGAACGCGTACGTAAAAGAAAATTGCACGGAAAACGTACATTCTCCACAGAAAGCTGTTGTTATGTCGATCCAACCAAAATTTAACCATGCATTGCACGAAGATTACTTCTACCAGTTTTACTGCCGTAAGTACATTGTAAAGGTATACATTTTAATCTCTTTTTTACGGGTGAATTTTACGAGTTTTTAAAGGCCCGTTGTATACGGAATTCTTTCGATACAATGACCTATAGGCGTTTAATTAAATGAAAAACAAAAGAAAAATAAGAACAAGAAATAGTTGGCAATTTGTGTGATAAAACGATTTGTTAACATAATGACATTTTAATTTCATCTTTGTTTACTGAACTTTTTATATGATCGATTACTTTAACTCGTTGTTTTATCAATTACTTTTAAAAGGCGCGCTAATTTTCACCATTTTGTTTTACAATCCATTGTTACTTTACAATGATTCATTGTTGCGCACAATTGTTTCATTGTTACCAGTACCAACCACCCTATGACATACGAACATAGCTGACTAGATACATCTGTTTCTCTAAAATTGCGTCGTGTTAGTTTATTATGAAAGCAGCGTTTCATGTCGATTACATGCTTTATAAGAAAAATAAAAGCACTGAATCTCCGTATTACGAGCCGCAACCATTGTTAGCGACTACATTCGCCATTTGTTTTCCATTGTTTAGATCTACCTGTGGCACAATTGTTCGTTCAGGCTTGCCAACGTCTCCTTAATTATTGTTTTGAAGAAAGGACGGAACTCTGTCGACTAGCGTAACGTGTTATGTGTATACGTTCGATTCAATTTCGATTGTTGGGAACTTCCTTTTGAAACTTGGTTCTCCCACGTCAGACTCAGTTGTTAGCCGAACTCGCAGGTATTAGAACGTGTCGCTTGTTGCGACAACAAAGGTAACAATCGAACACGATTTTGTAAACAAACGACAGTTGTTGATTGACGCACAACATTGTTGACGCAAAGCCATCTATCTAGTTATTCACATTTTGAAGTCACCGGAAATGTTTTCAAAAAAGTGAAAAGTGCAGTGAAAAACAACAATTTTCTTCTAGGATATTTTAAGTATGGAATTATAGAGGTAAGTAACATTTTAAAAATAAAATAAAAAATTTACGTCAATGAAAATACCTATCCTAGTATCTCATTATTTTAACGACGTTCTTAGGTATCTATTTTAGAGCTTCTTTCCGGTTAATTTTTTGTGGTCTGACAAGTCGTACGGAAAATATAACACCCGACTTCTTCTCTTCTTCGTTTGATTCATTCATTTCATTTTAACACCGGTTTTTCGACACGCAACTTAGTTGGTTACAGTAGTAACCTTGAATATTACCTACAAATCTTGAAAACGCTATGTGTTGACCCATCTTTTATGCTTAAAACTTCCTGTGAAGCATTTATGAACCCATCCTGTAATAATTAAAGTTCCCAATTACAAATTAACATGTTAATGCAAATAAAAGACCATCCTATTTATGAAATTATGCGCCGCAAACTAAATTTCCCGCTAGAAATATTTGAATGCGTCAACAATGGAAAACAATTGTTGACAAACATGGCTGCCGTCATTCGATTGTTGGGTGATTGTTTCGTCGAGCCAATAGAAAATAACTGCGATTCACGACGCGCCAAATACAAATTTACGATAAATACTGACGATAACAATTAAATGCCGTATTGCAATTGTTTCAAATTTTGGAGAAATCGCCATAATCAGAAGAAAATGAAAGGAATACATACGAATGCGCGGAAAGGGCCGTTGTTGACTTGTGTGAAAAAGAGGTCGAGTATCTGGCGGGTTGAAAGTTAGGACTTTTAGAGAACCACAATGACGACAAAATAAATGAGTTTTCTCGCAATTAACCCGCGTCATAGGCCATTTCAAGTCGCTCTCCACAATTTTATGCTCGTTAGACCAAGGCGACTCTTGTACAAGGATTTGCTTGAATTGCGGACGGACGCATTATCATGTTACATCTACCGTGGAAATTATTGTGGGTGTAATGCTGCGGTCGAGTAGCAAAATGATCGGTAGCATTTTTACTATTTACCTTACATTGTAAGTACGTACTGCAATTTTCCCCAAAACCAGTAAAACAAATCTCTTTATAACTCCTGTAATTATTGCAAACAAATGGAAAACTTGAAGTTTTCATAAGAAGGGTCAGAAAAATGAGCGAAAATGTTATTATTAATCATATGGGTCACTATAGCCGGATATGATTTCTTGAGAATCCGTCATAATAAACGACGTGTCATTTTAAACGGAGTCATTATATCCAACGTTTCCAATAGAGAATTTAATATAAAAACCAAACTTAACACAGCAATTACTTCATATTAAACGGTTGGTCAATATAGGCGGAGTTATAATAAACGAATTCTACTGTATATCCAATATAATAAAAAGCGAACGAATTTTTATATACATAGAGTCGAAAAGAAAATCTTTAGACCAACTTAATCTACATCGTTCACAAATTTTAATTTCCAAAAACAGTAATACCATCTCCGGATAGCCTGACACTAATGATATTTAAATCAAGACAAAGGGTCTCTGGTATTTTGGCTCCAGGTAACGAATCCATAATGATGGTACCTTACCACTAATCAACATGATTATTGACCGTATTATCTTATGTATCGCACCCACGAAAGCATTCAAGGTTGTAACACAACAAATTTAAACAAAAGTATTGTACTCTGTGACCGTCAAAAATTGTGGACAATACCAATAACGACCTCGATTTCTCAGAAAAAAAATTACCTTTGAATAATCAAAGTTCAAATAACTAATAAGAGACAGAAAGGAATAGGGTTGTTTCACTAATAAAAGGTTTATTGGTCTCTACAATACCACTTAAACCCTCTTGTGGGTTATTCTTAAGACAAATTCTGTTATTGAGAACTCTTTTGGGAATAACCCGAGAGGGTTGAAACGAAATTGTAGAAACCAAATATCCACAGACCATTAAACAAAATCAACCGAACGTTTTGTTTGTTATTAATTATTAAAATTTTTATTAAAAAAATGTTCCACAAGGAATGCAATTTACGTTCTATTGATTTTATCAAAGTTCATCTATTTATTAAAAAACAGGTTTCGAGATGAAACAAAAAATTTATAAACAAATTATAAGTCGCACATTTTTCGACGAGCGTTGTACTGTTGAACAAGAATTAGCTTTTCTATGTATAACAATACAGGTATTTCTGTATTGTGTAGATTGCTTCTAGTAATTAGGCAAAACTGCCTTGTCGATAGGTCGGTAATTTAATGGTTTTAATGACCTTCAGGTAGGCATTTTAAAACGGAAAAACCAAACAACCTGCGGAATTGTCAATGTAATAATAATAAACAAACCTATGTGAACAGAAATGAACAGTTTAACAACAAACAACAAGATGTACAGATAATAAACTCTGTTTACAATTAGGGTAGTCCGGCCGAAATTTCATTTTTTTACGTCGAAAAGTGAACATACATACGTTACATTACATATACATTAATTATAAATTAAAAAACNAAATTATCTTTTCAATTTGATTTTTTCATAAGAATTTTGTGTTTATGGACTTGTATAAACAAAGAAGGAAACGTCATAAAATTAGTTTATTTTATAAATTTCTATTTAGTTACTGATTTTACTTTTTACAACTTGGCCGGTGTACCTACGTTAAAATACCTATAAGAAGGATAATGGGTCACAAAAATTGGGATAATTTAATTACGGTAATTTCGATGAACACGCCCTTTAATATTAAAAAATTCAGGAAGAAAAATTTAGCACGCGTCCTATGCCAAAATTATCGATTGCTTGGCATATTTTTAAATTTTGGCAAACTAAAAATATCAACTCCTTTTGTTATTTCTTATTATTTTCTCACGCTTCTAATGTTGGTATTCGATACTAATAGTTATTATGACAGTATAAAATAATTAAATATTGATTGCCACGTAGGTGAGAGGTAAGTATCTATTTGAAAAATGATATTACACCTTTTCAAACAAAACAGAAACCATTTCAAATTCAAATGAATTTCACTCTAAAAATATGTTTTTCGTCATTACATCAGATGAAATTAAATCGACATTAAGACAGTATTTAATACATAACGAGGCACAATTTTATTGGAATATAATTACTATCATAAACAATTAATTTAGCCATTACAGATGGCATATTTCTAACGTAGACCTACATCCATTGCGTTATTTCTCTAAATTAGCTAAGAATTATTATTGTAAGAACTAAATTGTCGGTGACTCATGCCCCTATATGACACTAAACATTCGAAATCGAGTGTTAATTAAGCAGCTGAATTAGTCATTTAAAATCCACCGGAAATATAGATTTATGAAACAGGTATTCTATTTTAAATTTTGTCACTCGTGACATTAGAAAGAACAATGCAAATGGGAATTGATAGACATCCTGTACAAATTTTCACTTTACTTTATGTAAAAGTTGTTGTTAAAATAAAAAAAGTGCCAAGATAATCATCAACAGTTTGATCAATTTTGTTCCGTCATTAAAAAAAATTAACGAATTTGTTATTCTGACATTATCGCTGGGAGTTGCGTGACAAAAGAAAACCAATTGTTTCCGAATCGGATAATTAATTCAAGCATTTTTTTATTGTTACGCCCGTAAAACAAATAAGCGTGCGACCGTAACGAATAAGGGTTTATAAAGATCACTCTATTTTTATTAATAAGTCCTAAAATAACGTGAAAACTAGGACGTGTTAAAAATGCATTATTTACAATACCACAATGCACGCTATTCAGTGAATTATACCGAAAACACATGAAAGTATAAAATATGTAATTCGAAAAATAAATGATATATTTAAACATTCTAATTCCCGCCAGAATGCGTTAACAATAAAAAACAATTGTTCACAAACATGGCTGCCGTCATTCGATTGTTCAATTGATGCACATAAGATGGCGGCTTTATTGTTGTAGGATTGTTGTGGCGCGCCGCGTGCAACAAAATGAAGTACCGCGTTACAATTGTTTCAAATTTCTAAGGATTCGTCAAATTTTACATCTTACAACTATTGTATTATCATTTTAAGTGTCACAAAACGAGTAATTTGTAACAAAATTATGTGTTACAAAGCAAATTGTTCATGAATCAGCCTTTTTTGCCACACAACAAATATGGTACTATTTTTAGTGTTCTCATAAATAACCAAAAGTTAATTTTCCACCAACTGATTTTCAGGGCTTATAAAGAAACCACGTAAAACCACCACCGTAGCGCTCGATGGTCATGCTCAGTGATTTACGTAACGATGGAAAATCGAAAAGTAAAAATTAATAACAACCTCAGTCAGAATCAGAATTGCAATCAGCCCGGACCTGATAACGACGTGACCACGTCTCTAAGCCGGCCGGCCAGTTATTACGATAACATCGCGGGATCATCATCCCTTCTTGCCAATGGGGTTAAAACAAGCGAAGACGATCTCACCGCTACCTTAAATTCCAACGGACGCAGTTCGCACAATTACAGTTTAACTAACGGGACCGTTACGTCGGCCAAAACGACCGTACCAACGCAAACAGTATTGCTGAACACCACAGTACCTCAGAATATCGCAGCAACAGCCAATTTAGCCACCAGGCATACGCCTACAAGAAATAGTCTTCGACATAGTCGTATGATTGTTATGACACGTACGGGGAAAGGTAAATTGCTTTTTTCTATTCATTATCCGAGTTAATTACATCGATACATGAAAACAGAAAAACATCAATGTTGTCCTTAATCATTATTACCATTCCTAAATCAAATATTTTTGCGCAAACTGGTTATCTCAACTAATAAGAATGTTACATAAACAGTACCTATGTAGTAAACCATTAATTGTTTTTGCATAATATTCAACCGGTCGTCCAAAGCGAAAATAAAGACATATTGACTCGTGATATGATGAAAATAATATTACAAGAAAATGAGATCTTTTTAATTAGTTCTAGACATGGCACGCATGTTTGCGTGAGCATACCAAAGAGTCTTATAAATCACTCTGCAATCAGATAAGTGCAAGACTTGATTTTGAGGTCTTTTTTTTTGAGCTTCAATGTCCATTTAGTTACTGATTTTACTTTTTACAACTTGGCCGGTGTACCTACGTTAAAATACCTATAAGAAGGATAATGGGTCACAAAAATTGGGATAATTTAATTACGGTAATTTCGATGAACACGCCCTTTAATATTAAAAAATTCAGGAAGAAAAATTTAGCACGCGTCCTATGCCAAAATTATCGATTGCTTGGCATATTTTTAAATTTTGGCAAACTAAAAATATCAACTCCTTTTGTTATTTCTTATTATTTTCTCACGCTTCTAATGTTGGTATTCGATACTAATAGTTATTATGACAGTATAAAATAATTAAATATTGATTGCCACGTAGGTGAGAGGTAAGTATCTATTTGAANAGGTCACAACCGGATTTGTATGCCGCAAGTCTACCATTAATATTACCATTATTAATTGAAAGACAATTAAACAATCACCCTTAAAAAATGGATACCTATGTGCCCATGTGACTACTTTTTATAAGCAGTTAGACCCGACAAAATTGAAAATTTTGAGGATATTTAAAGTTTAGCATCTGTACAGAAGGAACACAGAAAAAATACTTGACAAACTTTTTAACGGCTTATTATTCATTCGTTGTAAAACGTGTGTATAAATCCGTTATTTGGATTAGTAGTGTAAGTTCAGAGACCCTCTTTCATTTTCCATTCAACCCACGCAAATCCTTAACCGTGCGCGGTCATCTAAGGTGTCACGTTAAGTCTAATAAATAAAGTCACAGTGCGCTAAAAATCGTTTTATGAAATACGCGACAGTTAGTCTTTTTTTGCTTATTATACAGTATACTGATGGTATATAATAAATTGTCCTTTTTTTTGTTTCAATACAGGACAATTATTTATTTTATTATTCTTTTGTTCATTACGCAGTCAATTGTTCAATTATTAAGATTCTTTTTTTTTCAATTATTTCACCGCCCTTTGTTCGCTATTTATATAACTATGTAAACTAACTTACCACCATACAAATAAAAAATACGTCGTGGCTTATAATGGAATATAAAAAGTGTAAACAAATGTAATAACTACCTAGGTATTAACTTTTATGTGTACACGTTAATTAAACTGTATTAAGTAACTTGCTGCTTAATAAATATTTGTCGTATTTTTTTTATTTTGATAAATGTAAAGTAGGTGCCAGTAATGTCAATTTGCGATTGCTTAAGCGTTTCAAAAAAATATTTTTTATTAATTATGAGAACTAATTCAGGTGAAAAAACTATTTTTATTAACCACAACGTTTCGTACAACAGTTTAAGGACTTTTTCAATATCTATGTTATAGTACTATGCAGACAATATGTTACAATTTCTTTAACATTACAATTATCTTGAAGAATCCTCCAAACTGTTGGACGAAACGTAAACAATCGGTAACATAAACGGTTTTTCCATACCTTCTACAACATCAGGACAGTTGGAAATTATTATTTAATAATTTATTGGTTAATACGAAACACCTTGTATATATCGTCGTACATACCCAGTGCCATTGTATTTTCGTGGCCATATTAATACGTTTCGCACCTGCCTTTTCGGAAAGTCGTTAGCATATATTATTTGGAGTGGGTCAAGAAAACCGTTTTGTTTTTCAACTTAACGTTGGGCCATTAAACTTACTTTTCGTACTAATTGTCAAGGTTCATCAATCCCAATAAGTCACATCGAAGAAAGTTCTCAAGGTTGAAACATGTTCTTAAAGGAGTTTTTTTTCCATAAAACCTTTATAAAAAAACATTGCGGTTGTAAATGCAATTCTAGTATGTTTTATTTATTTATAGTATCAGTATCACGTAAACATATCACCTTGAAACGGTCAGTTCATCACAAGAATAAGAATAGACATATTTTATCACTATTTTATAAATGTTGCAAACCCACACCCAGGGCGGCCTTTGGGAGGAGGGGGGGGCGAGTTAGACAACCGCCCGGAGCCTCGTTCTTGCAGGGGCCTCGCCTTCTCGCTTAAATTTACCAATTAAAAGATATTAGGTACTAATGGTACTAATATTTATTTGAATTTCTGAGACTTCAAGTATCATCATTAAAAATAATTGCACAAGGACAAGGGCCTCGAAAAGATCTACCCGCCCGGAGCTTCGCAGTGGTTAAGGCCGCCCCTGTCCCCAACAAAAGTATTTATTTGGACTAACACTTCGCCATAGAAACAATCAAAAAACGAAGTGTTAATTTTTAATCTGCAATGAGATTCCATTACATTTCGCCAACTTATTTCTTGTTCCTTTTGTGTGATAGTTTACAGCAAATTTAATTTTCTTTTAGTATCCCGAAAATATATGCCAAAAATTATGAGATACCACCGTTTAGCAAAAGCGCTGGTTAGCCTGCAGACTATCTTAGCCTCAGCCCTGTGTTTCTTAGCCATGTGGCTCTTAATGTGGGCACCAAATTTGAGAACGAGGGACAACCCCTACTGGAGTGCGATTCCGGTATGTATAAAGTACCCACATGCCCTAACCAAACCCGCCCTAATACCTAAAACTATCTATTTCAGCTCCTTCTCTCAGGAATATTAGGCTTAGTACTGCTTTGTTGCTGTAGAAAGGAATATCCAGGGATGCCTAACGAATATTCCGTTATAACAACAAAAGTAAGTACATAACACCGAAATGAACAACAGTTTTTGTAACATGTTTTTCTTTTAGGTATTCAGCATTATCCTAACAACAATATCAGGGGCCGTGTGTCTAATCGCTGCAGCATTTGCTATAATTCATTTAGTATCGTTATCTGTGATGGTTTGTAGTCCACCAAATCAGTCAAATTCGACATGTTTTTGTAAAGTGACCATTGACTCTTATCACTACAATCAAAGCGTTTCACCTCTCATAAAAAGTTACCATTACATGGACCTCACATGTCCCGAAGTGGACAACGTTTTGACCATCTTATTGATTTGTTCTGGCATCGTCAATGCTATATCAGCCATCATAGCCCTCTGGTATGTCTATTTACACTGGGCCAGTCGCTACTATTATACTTATTCCAAGGTACGGACAAAGGAAAACAAACCGATCATTTTAACCAATGCCTAACACACGAAAAAGGCGCATTCACTTTTTTTTAAAACTACTTTGCCGTCCACATAAAATGCACTTTAGTCGGGGTTAGCTATGTAAGTCTAAAAGTGTCCTTAATCGAGGCTAAATTTGTCTAGTTACGATTTTTTAGACGCTTGGAAGTCTGATTATATATGTAGAGTAAAGTTAATCTCCAGATTTGCACAGAATTAATGCAGATGCCCTCTTAGACAAGTATGTACAGGAATTGTAATAAAACTGACCACGAAGTTAACGATCCGAAATATATGCCTCAAAATGTAATTGTTTGAAGCATCTTGATCACTTTTATTGCAATCCCTATATTTAATCCAATTCCCATGTAACAGGACTTCTAAAATGATCCACCCTGTACATTTTTTAAATGCTAGATACCATACTTAAATTTCAAGGGATAAAATGCACACGCTGCTTAAGAAATGGAAACATAAACCATACATATACGAAATGTACTGTAGCACGGGGCTTATTAGTACTAGCCACTCGTTTTATTTATTTGTTATGTTGACTTCTACGAAGTTGTAGATAATACCTCGAAGGCATCACATATTCAGTATTGTAGGTCTTATTAATATTATTATAGTGTCCAATTAATTTAGTTTAATGGTTGTGAAAATTGTAACAGACAAAGCTATACAATTAAGTTAAACAAATAAAAGAAAATATGTTACCAAAATAATGATTCGATATTTAAGTGACATTCTTGTAACTTTGGCATTAACGGCTGATAGAACACAGAAATTATATACCCATACCTACCACCGTTTCATGTACAAATTTACAATTCTANTATTTTATAAATTTCTATTTAGTTACTGATTTTACTTTTTACAACTTGGCCGGTGTACCTACGTTAAAATACCTATAAGAAGGATAATGGGTCACAAAAATTGGGATAATTTAATTACGGTAATTTCGATGAACACGCCCTTTAATATTAAAAAATTCAGGAAGAAAAATTTAGCACGCGTCCTATGCCAAAATTATCGATTGCTTGGCATATTTTTAAATTTTGGCAAACTAAAAATATCAACTCCTTTTGTTATTTCTTATTATTTTCTCACGCTTCTAATGTTGGTATTCGATACTAATAGTTATTATGACAGTATAAAATAATTAAATATTGATTGCCACGTAGGTGAGAGGTAAGTATCTATTTGAAAAATGATATTACACCTTTTCAAACAAAACAGAAACCATTTCAAATTCAAATGAATTTCACTCTAAAAATATGTTTTTCGTCATTACATCAGATGAAATTAAATCGACATTAAGACAGTATTTAATACATAACGAGGCACAATTTTATTGGAATATAATTACTATCATAAACAATTAATTTAGCCATTACAGATGGCATATTTCTAACGTAGACCTACATCCATTGCGTTATTTCTCTAAATTAGCTAAGAATTATTATTGTAAGAACTAAATTGTCGGTGACTCATGCCCCTATATGACACTAAACATTCGAAATCGAGTGTTAATTAAGCAGCTGAATTAGTCATTTAAAATCCACCGGAAATATAGATTTATGAAACAGGTATTCTATTTTAAATTTTGTCACTCGTGACATTAGAAAGAACAATGCAAATGGGAATTGATAGACATCCTGTACAAATTTTCACTTTACTTTATGTAAAAGTTGTTGTTAAAATAAAAAAAGTGCCAAGATAATCATCAACAGTTTGATCAATTTTGTTCCGTCATTAAAAAAAATTAACGAATTTGTTATTCTGACATTATCGCTGGGAGTTGCGTGACAAAAGAAAACCAATTGTTTCCGAATCGGATAATTAATTCAAGCATTTTTTTATTGTTACGCCCGTAAAACAAATAAGCGTGCGACCGTAACGAATAAGGGTTTATAAAGATCACTCTATTTTTATTAATAAGTCCTAAAATAACGTGAAAACTAGGACGTGTTAAAAATGCATTATTTACAATACCACAATGCACGCTATTCAGTGAATTATACCGAAAACACATGAAAGTATAAAATATGTAATTCGAAAAATAAATGATATATTTAAACATTCTAATTCCCGCCAGAATGCGTTAACAATAAAAAACAATTGTTCACAAACATGGCTGCCGTCATTCGATTGTTCAATTGATGCACATAAGATGGCGGCTTTATTGTTGTAGGATTGTTGTGGCGCGCCGCGTGCAACAAAATGAAGTACCGCGTTACAATTGTTTCAAATTTCTAAGGATTCGTCAAATTTTACATCTTACAACTATTGTATTATCATTTTAAGTGTCACAAAACGAGTAATTTGTAACAAAATTATGTGTTACAAAGCAAATTGTTCATGAATCAGCCTTTTTTGCCACACAACAAATATGGTACTATTTTTAGTGTTCTCATAAATAACCAAAAGTTAATTTTCCACCAACTGATTTTCAGGGCTTATAAAGAAACCACGTAAAACCACCACCGTAGCGCTCGATGGTCATGCTCAGTGATTTACGTAACGATGGAAAATCGAAAAGTAAAAATTAATAACAACCTCAGTCAGAATCAGAATTGCAATCAGCCCGGACCTGATAACGACGTGACCACGTCTCTAAGCCGGCCGGCCAGTTATTACGATAACATCGCGGGATCATCATCCCTTCTTGCCAATGGGGTTAAAACAAGCGAAGACGATCTCACCGCTACCTTAAATTCCAACGGACGCAGTTCGCACAATTACAGTTTAACTAACGGGACCGTTACGTCGGCCAAAACGACCGTACCAACGCAAACAGTATTGCTGAACACCACAGTACCTCAGAATATCGCAGCAACAGCCAATTTAGCCACCAGGCATACGCCTACAAGAAATAGTCTTCGACATAGTCGTATGATTGTTATGACACGTACGGGGAAAGGTAAATTGCTTTTTTCTATTCATTATCCGAGTTAATTACATCGATACATGAAAACAGAAAAACATCAATGTTGTCCTTAATCATTATTACCATTCCTAAATCAAATATTTTTGCGCAAACTGGTTATCTCAACTAATAAGAATGTTACATAAACAGTACCTATGTAGTAAACCATTAATTGTTTTTGCATAATATTCAACCGGTCGTCCAAAGCGAAAATAAAGACATATTGACTCGTGATATGATGAAAATAATATTACAAGAAAATGAGATCTTTTTAATTAGTTCTAGACATGGCACGCATGTTTGCGTGAGCATACCAAAGAGTCTTATAAATCACTCTGCAATCAGATAAGTGCAAGACTTGATTTTGAGGTCTTTTTTTTTGAGCTTCAATGTCCATGTCCATCTAATTTACTTAAGTGCATATCTAATTAATTGCCTATGCCTAATTCGTCTAAAATCAAATCCTAACAAGTGCATTTAAGTACGACAGTGTTGTGTAGTTAACGTTGTGCGATTTTCATTATCATTTTATCGGAATTCTTTTTTAAACAACTCGATCGATATCATCGGTGTTACAAATCGATAATAGTGAGTCCGATTCGACCCAGTCGTATACATCCCACATACGTACAACGAGAAAACACAATTCTTCGATTTTACATACCCATGCCGTTTATTTTGCATAGCAAATAGCTGCGCTACAACGAATAGTTACACGCAAAGGATAAATAATTGAACAACAAACAATATTCTGGTCATGAATGCCACCAGGTCACAACCGGATTTGTATGCCGCAAGTCTACCATTAATATTACCATTATTAATTGAAAGACAATTAAACAATCACCCTTAAAAAATGGATACCTATGTGCCCATGTGACTACTTTTTATAAGCAGTTAGACCCGACAAAATTGAAAATTTTGAGGATATTTAAAGTTTAGCATCTGTACAGAAGGAACACAGAAAAAATACTTGACAAANTTATAAACCTATAAAATAAAAATATTTATAATAGCACCATTGTGGACAATATAACTTCATGGAGACATAATTGGACTATCATTTTTCGTGGTGCTGCCAAACCTAAAAAAAAACGCAAAAAATGCAAAAACCTTAATTTCAAGGTTTTCTAGGACTTTTAAGAGGAACCATTTTTAACCGTATGAGGAAATAAGGGCAAACTGGAAAACATCTTTGGGAAAATTAAATGCACAAGCTGAAAATACACATACAAAGGTTTTAAATTAATCAGAGATGGTACACTAAAAAATCTTAGTACTTACCTAGATAAATAGTAAACTCAAAAATTGTACCTTTGTTTTGTATGTCCTAATCTCCTTTTTTTCAAGCTGACATAAGGTTAACATGTTGTGGTGGGGGAGTAAGGTCAGTAGGGTGTTCCAGTCGTAGCATAGATGACAGCCACATGGCCCTGAAAGCAGGATCAGTCCAGACGAGAATATTCCCAAACCACGGTTTCGATTTCGCTCTAACTGGAGGTTCGTTCTTCGGGAAAAAGGTAATCGTCCATTTCGACTGAGGGTTCCTTTTGGGCTCGTTTCCCAGATACCATACAATATCTTCAATGTTCCACGATGACAATTTCACTGCACACTAATTAACAAACAATACGATGGTCCAACAAGATAAAGGAATGTATTAAGAAATGTAATTTACCGTTTTGTCCTTGTAGCACGTCAATTTAGCTTGTGCAAGTTCGAATATGAAATTCTTGAACATTCTTGACTTATTATCAGCAAATTTGAGTTCACCAGAAACTGGCAAGAATTTATCTTGAATAAATTCCCAATACTTGCAAAGCGGAGACAGCACCAGAATGTTGTCTTTTCTATCTGCTTCACACCAATAGCCCCATCTCAAAACCACATCTAAAACCTACAATAAAAAATAAAAGAATTTTTACTTTTCCAAATAAATAATCAATGATTTACCTTTTCTTTGTAATGTACTGGCCTATATAAATTCCCATTAAGGACAAATTCTTCTAGTATCAACTCGTGAACTGCTATTTTGGCTTTTGAGCTAAGTTCTAAACATACATCATAAGCAGTCTTGTGGGGTCCAATCTAAAATCAAAACCAATATATATAGTAACTTCTAAAAAGAGTATTTAAAAAATGCCTTACAGCAACATTAAATGTTTCCCCATCTTTATTGTGTAAATAAATCCAAACCCTAAGATCTCCAGAAGATTTGGTATTAACAGGGCCTTGGGGGGAATTAGTACACTTCTCCAGGACCTGAAGCATTTGTCTTTCTTGCTCCACTTCTTCGGCGTTTTCGGCGAAAATATTTTTGTACAAAGAAATTAGTTGACCAACTACAGTCACCTCTTTTTGACTGTACAACTGTCCGTCTTTATCCTATAATGACAATAAATTAATTTATTGATTATTACACTCTAATCATTGTCCTCAAAAACATTACATCATACTGCATTAGAGTTGGGCCCCAAACCGCTGCCAAATTATCGATGGTCATCAAGTTCTTCTTACTTTGACTGTTAATAAAATGCAAGTGTCCTAACAGGCGTCTAATGGTTTTATAAGCAATGGGGTTGAACTGGTCGAAAACTGCTTTGTACATACGAACCCTGTCATCTATACTTTTGACCACTAATAATAAAATACAATTATTAAAATTATTAACTAATTAAAACCATTAAAAAAACTTACATGAAACTTGGCATAAATATTGCCTGTTTGAAGAAGACAGTAAAGGTTCGGGTAAGTCCCTAAAAAACCGTTTGAGAACCGTAGCTACGTCATGTTCGGAATATTTATCGATAGTAAGTTGAACTGCCCACGCGTCTCTTCTAAATTGTGTTAAGAGTTCTTGAACGGCCCCTCCACCTCCAGCCCTTCGGTAAATTCCTTCGCACATACTTCCTGTTTATACAAAAAAAAAAACATAAAATTTTCAAAGAAAAATAAAAAAATTAATCGAATTACCATGTGCATATATAAAGTTGATACATTTTTCTACGATTACTGGTACGTCGTTTTTAGTTAGCTGTTGTTGTTCTAAAAGAGCACCATTACTATGGGCACTCATTCGAACAATATGACACCAAGCCTGAAAAATATTAATAAAAAATTTATTACACAATAAAATTCAAATAATCCCAAAGTACACGTTTGAAAATGAGTTACTATAGGTATTCTATGAGCGAGATAGGTAGTCAATATCATATTTCTTTTGGTACCTTTGTTTCTCTTGACGTCCACATACGTAAATACAAGACAGCAGAAGGGCAATCTACTACCATGTTGGGTCCTTTATTATTCGTAGTGGGGACAATTTCTGTTTCTGGCACAGTCCTCATTTCTATGCAACGAGCTTTCCTAAGATCTATCGACTTTACTGACGAATTATCAATTGCATAGTACAAGATCCTTTTAGAAAGAATCACCCAAGCACCAGCCCATTCTCCGCTGATACCTTGAAATTTACAGGGCATCTCATTTTACAATATAAAAGGCTACGCAGCACAATAAATTTGCTAATTACAGTGTCTAAATGATGTATAAAGGCTATTTCTATTACCTTCTCTAACGTAAGCCCAGCCCATTCTACTGTAATCAGAAGTAATTTTTGCACTGAATCTATTGGTCATACTTTCAGCAATTTTCTGCATCCAAACTCTTCTTTCCGAAACACTTCTGCTACCATAAACATATCCCCCTCTACTTTTGCCCGAAACATTCAATTCAAAGCAATGCAAGTCATCATTTTCATATCTGTAATAAAAAATTATTATAAATATTGATTTTTTGTCTTTAATAATTTAGTACATAAACAATATTATAATATAAATGTATTTAATCCGTTACTTGCCTGTAAAATATATTTACTTTATAAATTCTTGTATGATAAGCAATAATAGATAAAATATCATTGTACTATATGTATTACAATCCCTTTTTGTTTCGTCGTACAAAAAAGTAATTTAACATATGAAAATACACAATTAGATCCATTACTGCTAATGAGTAGTTATTAAATATAACAGAAATACTACAAACGAAATTCCATCGAAACTTTATTAAGTGAATTATGAATGAATGCTATTTTTGAAATGAGTAATTATTTGTCCACTGCTACCGTTAAGAAAAACATAATTTGTTATGAATAATATGATGTTATATAGTTTATATAAACTTGAAAATTAATTGATTCAAGTGTCTTAAACTTTACTACCTTTAGTAAACTTCTACAACTGATCTTACCTATACTTAAATTTTTGATCCAGAAGAACCTGTATGCTCATAATGTTCTCCATGGGAAAATGTTCTTTTATAGTGTCGCTTACGTTATCTGAATAACAATAAAAATTCCCAGTTTCCAGTATACACCATCTTGCGCTAAATTCTCCAAATAAATCCTCAACTGGACCACTAGTAATCTTATAAAGCATCCCTTTCTGTTGAATCATCCCTTTAGACACCAATGCAGGTCGCACCAGCATATTATCTTTGGATCCTTTGAAAGTAATTTTTTCAGGTACCTTCATTCGAACGCTGACTTGCTTGAACCAGCTGGGTCTTTTCTTTGGTGTTTCTGGTGCAGGCTCTTCTAAAAACCAACTCGTTTTTGATTTATCAAGTGGAGGTGTCTGATTAGCTGTCGGGGGTTCCCATGAAGAGCTCATCGTTTCTTCGGGCAAAGAATCGAATCTAATCGGTGGAGTTGGAGGACTCATGTACTCCTCTACTTCCGATTCATTGGAGGCGCTCCAGTTATCGGCAGTAATAACACTCGAATTATTGCACAAGTCCCCTTGCAGAAGTTCTTCCAGGGCATTCAAGTCAGTGATGTTATGGTCTAATTTTTCTATGTTACTTAGGGGATCAAATTGCATTATTAAGCTTTTGGTAGGCTGCTTAATGCCTTTTTTTAACCTTGGGGGAGGCGTTATGGCACAATTTTCGTATAACGAGTTACGTACAGAAACACCTGATAGTGCTTCACTTAAAGTCTCATCTAAAGCATTGGCCTCTTTGTTCATTGTAATACTAGGGCTGTTCAAATTGTTGTGAGGCAAATCTGAAGCCATAAACGGATTACTAAATTCTGAAGGTGACGGGGAATTGCTACTGTTTAAATTAGGATGTTGCTTTCTACATTCGTTAATTTTTGGGCTATCTTGAGGTGAAGCTTTTAATTCACTGACTATATTAGGTGACTTGGTTCTGTTTATCTCATAATTCTCATAACTTATGACGTTATTTGTCAATGTGCTTTCAGGTTCAACTTTTTCAGCAATTAAAGGAGGTGTAGCATCAACATTAGAATAAATGTTTTCATTTTTTGAAACTGAATCATAATAATACCACGAATCTGATCTGGAAAGTTCAAGCTTTTTGTCAATGGTGCCAGCAACTGTATCTGTACAGCTTTCAGAATCACTGTTATTGGGATAAGAAGGGAAAACACTTTCATACAAATTTGAATTAGTATGACAAATTGGTGCACTGCCAGAACTGTTGCTTATACTATTTCCACTTGAAGAAGGAAGTGATTGTGGCTTATCATAAATAGCATCTTCTCTAAGAGGAGGTGGAGGGTACATAGGGGGTGGCAAACTTTCTAAGCTTTCAGAACTGTGATTGCTTAATCTATCAACTTCAGAATTAGCATAATCATTTTCTATTAACTTTATGGGAGATTTAAAAGATATTTTGTTAAAAATATCACCTACCGGCTCAGATTTCCTTTCTTCCTCTTGTGGTACATTCTCAACAGCATTTGAATTTTCACAACCTGATGTTGTAAAGCGTCTTGTAATTCTTTTCATACTTTGTCGGGTACCCTCAATTACCATTTTTTTCTTTTCATTAACTTTCTCAGTCAATTCATCTTTAATTTGTTTCGATGTATTACTAAATTTTCGTACTCGTCTAGAGAAAGTACTTGTCGGTGTTGGTTCCTCTTTAATTGACTGTTTGTCATCTTCATTAATATTAAAATTTTCATTTCTCAAAGATTGTTGCTCAACTTCCACTTTTCTAATAGGAATTGTCTTTCTTGGAGTTGGGACAGGTTTTTTAATATCATTTTGAGACAAGTTTCGGGGTGCAGGAATGGGTGCGTTCATACTTAGTACATATGTTGCAAGCAAAGCCTTTGTTTACTTATTAATACATGAATATGCAGCACGAATTATTATCGCAATGTTTCTAGGTCACATTATCGAATTTTTAAATTATTTCTTACGTGAAGTATGTTAACGACGAAATCCTTTGTCAGCATTTTTTATTTTCTTTTCAAATGTCAACAAACTGCAACAATCAGAAAGAACTGCACAAAACTTTCCTATTTCGTTTTTACGTTTTTACAACTTGTTGCGTTCAATTAAACACTTGAACAAAACTGCATACTTTTCCTACAACTTCGTTATCTATGCAAAACTTGGCACTTTACAGTAACGATGTTTGATTATGAGTTTATTACTCATTCACACACAAATAAAATACGAATCTGATTAGACAAGTAAACAACTTCTGATAATGTTTTGACGAGTCAATGTTACCAGCTTTAAAGTTTCACCAAATATCAGTGTCGTATCAACATAGCAAATGAACTGGAACTGGAAATAAAGAATATGCGCTGAATTAAGATGAAATATGCAAACGTTAACGTATGATGCTGTTATTACAATTTGATGACTAATCAGGGCTGGAGCCAACGAACCAGCATTGTTTGTAGCATTGCTTTTACTCTGTTACTTGTCTTTGTCTGTTACTCTCTGTACTAAAAGTTTTGTATTTCTTGACCTAGACAACATTAAATTTTGGTTTAAATGAACCATAAATTAATCTCCCGATAAAAAAATAGTTCGCCAACGCTAGCACTTCAAGAGTATGCATTAATAAACTTAAAAATAGATCATCTACAACCATAGATAATAGATCTACAACAGTTCTTTTGTTTGTAAACGCCCACGCAATTGTTAAGTAAATGTACAGTCGATCACAATAAAAATGTACAGGCAAAAAAAAAATATACCCATACCTACCACCGTTTCATGTACAAATTTACAATTCTAATTTNAAATTTTGGTTTAAATGAACCATAAATTAATCTCCCGATAAAAAAATAGTTCGCCAACGCTAGCACTTCAAGAGTATGCATTAATAAACTTAAAAATAGATCATCTACAACCATAGATAATAGATCTACAACAGTTCTTTTGTTTGTAAACGCCCACGCAATTGTTAAGTAAATGTACAGTCGATCACAATAAAAATGTACAGGCAACATTAAAAATTAATAAAAGAAATTTTAAAACTAGAGTACGCATAATCATATTTAACATCACTACATATACGCACAATAATCTTACGAAATTTTCGATAATTTCTTTTTGACACTAACACCAATTTTTATTTTAGTCGGCTGTATAGAATCGTATTTAACTTAGGATTAACCGATATAAAAGAAACATTTAAAATTATTATACTGCTACATATTGTCTGTTTTACATCCGGACCAATAAAACAAACGTATTATCATTGTTTTAAAACTTTAAGTACACCATTGTTTTGCTTTTATTTTGTAAAAGACCACAGAGCAACGTACGTAAACAATTTAATTAAAAAGAACATTCAACTTAAAGCTTATTTCTTCCCTTTTCGGAAATAAAATTAATTGGCTATATTAATAAAAGAAATAATTAGTTACCCAATGATGCTCATGGTTCACATTAGTTATTGAATCATTTATTTTCCTAAGAAGTGTTAGATATATACAAAATTAGATGATTAATTATAGTTGTTTTTCGTATTACTATTCGCTAAAGAATGTGCACATTAAGAAGAGTTTTTAGACAAATATTTATTGCTAATTAATGGTAGTGTGAACATAATGTTTTGATAATTTAGACACAACCCTTCTAATTTAAATTCCAGAAGTAACTTCGGCATAATTAGTGCCTGTAGTTAGTGCCAAATTTAGGTAACCTTTAGGGGCAAAGATTAACGAAACGAAAAGAAAATGACGCTTAAAAAGTAATTTTATCAATTATGGAGCATAAATTTTCATAAATCATTTATAACCTAATTCAACGGAATTTCTTAGTGTAAAGTAGTGAAAATGTCGATTAGCGCTAGTGCTGAAAATTTAACTGCTGAAGAGCAGGTCAGTATTACCACAATCTAATTAATTCATGTTGTTTTTGTTGATTTCAAAAAATTTTATAGCATTATGACGGTTCGAGCAATATGTGTCTTGAATTGGCTTTGGAGGGTGAAAGATTATGCAAAGCAGGCGATTGCAGGGCAGGGGTGGCATTTTTTCAAGCAGCTATTCAAGCAGGTACTGATGACTTACGAACCCTAAGCGCCATTTACAGTCAATTGGGAAATGCTTATTTCTATTTGGGTGATTATGTTAAAGCCATGCAGTACCATAAACATGATCTAACACTTGCAAGGTATTAATAAACAAAACTAAAAGGAACTGAAAAATAAAGAGTTAGTCTTTTTTTTATAGGACAATGGGGGACAAATTAGGAGAAGCAAAGTCATCGGGCAACCTTGGGAATACCCTCAAAGTAATGGGAAGATTTGATGATGCTGTGGACTGCTGCAAAAGACATTTGGAGCTGTCAAGAGAGTTGCAAGATAGACAAAGTGAAGGCAGGGCTCTTTACAATTTGGGAAATGTTTATCACGCAAAGGGGAAGCATATTGGGAGGGTTGGGCAAAAAGATCCAGGAGAATTTTCTGATGAAGTGAAGGAATGTTTGCAACAAGCTGTTGCTTATTATGAGTAAGGATTTCAAAAGAAGAAAACTATTCACACATTTAAGTAAACAATAAAATAACATCAGATACTTGTTTGCAATATGTTTATGATATTTGTTTTAATTAACAAACATTCGTCGGTAATACTATTTTTATTAGATATACCTAACTCTGTTTACTTTTGTAATGGTAACAGTTATATTTTTTAGAAGATTTAGTCGTATTTGTTCTCTGTACAAAAGTAGAACTTGTACAATCAAAAATCCTTTGTAGGGAAAATTTGGAGTTGATGCGCGAAATAGGGGACATAGCGGCACAAGGAAGAGCTTGTGGAAATCTAGGGAATACTCACTACCTTTTGGGAGACTTCGGGCAAGCGATAAGGTACCACGAAGAACGTCTTTCCATAGCAAGACAGTTTGGAGATAAGGCTGCTGAAAGAAGGGCTCACAGTAATCTCGGAAATTCTCATATCTTTCTTGGACAGTTTGAAGAAGCTGCTCATCATTATAAGTAAGAAAAGTCTTTCAAAAAGGAGCAAAAAAACTGATCATAGAATTTTACAGACGAACTTTAGCTTTAGCACAGGAACTTGGGGACCGTGCAGTAGAAGCACAGGCCTGTTACAGCCTGGGAAATACTTATACCCTATTACGAGACTACGAGACTGCTGTCGAATACCATCTAAGACACCTTCTCATTGCCCAACACCTTTCAGACCAGGTAGGCGAAGGACGAGCCTGTTGGTCCCTCGGGAACGCCTACGCTGCCCTATCGAACCACGAGAAGGCCCTTTATTTTGCTACCAAACATTTCGAAATTAGCAGAGAGGTAAAAATAATGAAAATTAATTTCTAAACTTAAAAAATGCCATCGTTAAATTATAAATTATTTCTGTATTGTATTTCTTAGTTGGGCGACACAGTAGGTGAGTCTACTGCTAAGTTGAATATAGCAGATTTACGCAAAGTGATGGACTTACCATCAACTCCCGACTCGGGTGATGGGATTAATGAGTTAAAATCTAATAGTGAAGGAACAGATTCGACTAGTGGTCTCAGACAACAGAACGGGGTTGAAGATGCGTCGTCGGGACAGCGTATGCACAGGGTGAGACGCGAAAGCATGGAACAGCTCAGTCTTATTAAGGTAGTGGCTGACGTGGATGGTTTGGATCTTTTTATTTTATTTTATATTTTTGAGGCGGAGTTTTGTTTAGCAAGATGAACAACAGGTAGTTTGTTAAAGCGTCTTAAATATCGTGCTTGTTTGTTGTTTTGTATATAGTTTCTAAGGTGTTTATATGTTCAATGTCATAATATTGGTTTTGGTTTTAAAAAATTAAAGCGGGAATGAAACTACTCACACACAAACTTGTAGCAGTTTTAGTGCATGTTACATATGCTTTTATTTATAAATGCTTCCAAGACGTTTTGAAAATAACCTAATCACTTTTATAGATGACGCCGGACGGTAAGCAACCCCCGCGGGGTGCACTGACGGTTCAATCACCTCCCACAGTCTCCATAGCTCCCCTTGGATCGTCTAGAAATGTCGAAGATGATTCGTTTTTCGATTTGCTATCCCGTTTTCAGTCAAAACGCATGGATGACCAGAGGTGTTCTCTTAACATTGACAACAAAGAGAACACTAATATGGTTAACATACCGTCTTCAACTACAACGAGGTCAGGAGACGGACCGGACGACCTTTTAGACATGATTGTTGGCATGCAAAGTAAACGAATGGATGAACAGAGGGTTGCATTGCCCCATCTACCAGGTACTTAAAAACTAATTTTAAACGATTACACCGGGTTTAAATTAAGCTAGCTTAGATTAGTTTATGTGGCTAAAAACATAAACTTGTGGAACTGGATTGCGCATACCCTATCTGTTACACAGTCCCATTTTTGGGAAACTGTAAAATTGATTAAACTCAAAATATTTTTCAGGACTGCAAACAAATTCCCTCCAAAGATTGGCTGTTGAAGTTAATCGTAACAATGTTCCCGACGACTCTTTTCTTGACCAACTCGTTCGGTGTCAAGGTTCGCGTTTAGAGGATCAGCGGTCGCCCCTTCCTGCTCCAGCTGTCGACGTGGAGTCTGAAGAACCTCCTCCGACGTCGTCGAAAAAGAGCGGGGCTACTGTTCCAGATGAAGACTTTTTTTCGCTTATAATGAGATTTCAATCGGGACGTATGGACGATCAAAGGGCCGCGGTACCTCGAATTGAACACAGGTAAGACATTGTTTGATTTTGACTATTAAAAATGGTACAAAAATTTAATTAATGGTGTAGGATGGCAAACGGTAATGTACCTCACGCTCAAAATGGTTCAATCAACTCAAATTCTAATGGCAGCAGCAGCAGCAGTAGCAACAACACTGGCGGTAAAAAAAAGAACAAATAATTGTTTTTATTTTTCAAAAAGACGATTATTTCAACGATGAAGACAACAGCTAATTGACCAACGCGACTTTTTATAATATAGCACTTTCTATTATTTATAATTTTGTTTGTCTGGACACATACAAATTTGCAGTAGATAGGTACAAATTGATGTACAAAAATGTACATTTAAACGATAAAAGTCTTATGAAATTGTTAAATGTTATTTACAAAATGGAAATGATTGCTTATAAATGTGGTTTGTTAATATTAAATTTATTGATAAAGTTTATAAACTGCCAATGTATATCGGTTCTTAGATTTGTTTCAAAGAAACTTGAATTATTAGCTAATAGGAGGTTTGTAATATACAAATTAAATGATCATAATAGTCAATATGGGTGATTTGCCCTTGTGGTTGTAAGCCTCTTGTTTTTTTTTGTGCAAGAACTCGTTTACTTCCAAGGGATTAGACCAAAACTTGGTATTGGTGTGCAAGTAAGAACATATTTTATTGTTCAACTGTTTACAAGTAAAATAGAACATTTTTCTTGTTGGATATATTTTTTGTGATAAAGCAAATTTCAGTGGTGTAACGAAAATGTAAAACCTATACTTTTAAAGGCAGCTCCTCCATATTGACTGGAATGTGATTTGTAAATTATAATAATCAAAAAACAAGAAAGATCTGACTAATGATATACAGTATTTATATACATAATTTTGATTTAAATAATAATAATTTCTTTCTCCAATAGTATATAGCTATTTTAACTACTCTCCACTTAAACATTGGATCTCGTTTATTTTTTTAAAAATTTTTTGTGCCAATTGCAAAATAATTACTGAACAGTATTGTTTATCATATTAAAAAAAAAACTAATCCATCCTTCCATTAACTTTACGCAGTAGCTTATAAAAAAAAACGTTAACAAGAAGACTGCAGCTTTTGTTTAAGACTTAAATATTTTTCTTGTTATAGTTTTGATAAATTAGTTTTCTTTAGGAAAAAAAAAGCAATTCGAAACATAACTGAAGAAATTAACAAAGAATTATCTAAATAGTATTTCTTTCATTTCTTAAATATGTAATTTTTATTTAAGTTGTAAATATCGAGAATTTTAAGAGTGTAGTAATTATAAATCTTATATTAAAGTATTTATAAACCACGGTAGGTCTTTTTTGGGAACCTAATTATGCATTTTGTTCCGAAAAAATTAAAGAGATAGTTAGTGCCAATATTAGAGGGAATTTTTTCATTACAATATAGGTATAAGGATAGGAAAAATTTGTTGTATTTAAACGCATTTTATGACGATGATATATATATGTTTCACGGTAATTATTATTTTTAAATGTATTATATATATATATTTGTTTTATTCTTAATTTTTGCAACAGTGTAGAAATAATATTGTTAATTATTATTTCAAATGTGTGTGTGAGCTAACCAAAGAGTACATATTTCCGAAATTTTAACAGATGCAAATATTATATCAAGAATAAATGCCTTCATATTTAAGCATAAATTAATGTGCGACATTGTGGTACAAATTGTATTAAAATAAATCCTGAAAAAAATTGGATGTATTTTATTCTCCTTTAATCGAAAATTCAATTAAAGAAGTATTAAAACCATGCAAAACGTTAAAAAATGATAGAGCAGAAGAAAGACTGCCAATCCACATTAAATAAAAAAGAACATGACCAATTAATTTTTGATATGGAACCCTAAAAATATAAATGAATGTTCAGTTGCATAAAAAAGTTTCTTAAAAAAGCAAAAGCTGTAATAAAAATTATAATTAATCCTGACTTATATTTAAAAAGAAACGTATTTTAATAGGTAAATTTTATTGGATAAATTGCTTTTAAAAACGAGTATTTACAAAAGAAATACCTAAGAAAAAGATTTCAGGATCCAAATTCAGTTAAGGATTTATTTTGGCCGATTCCAAAGAAATCTGTTTGCAGGTATTTCACCTAAATATATTCTTTTATACCAAAGATAACTTGTTAGGGCACACAAACTGTACCAAGTGATTATATATGACAAATGTTCATTTCTCAAAGAAATTCTTGTCTGTCCTCCAATGGGACCTCCACTAATATTGAAATCAGTGGTCGCATCTAAAAATATTGGTGCTGCTCCAGTTTTCTCACACATTGCATTCAAATCCCTGAAAAAACTACAATTAGGAAAATAATTACTACTAACTAGTGTTGATTTTTACCTATAAAACCAGTTATTAGTTTGAGGCATGTTATTAGTTACAAAGGGGGGTCTATTTTCATGGAAACGTACTATACCTATAACATCCACTTCCTCCTCAACTTGACCTTTAGGACGAGATGAAGGATTTTTAAATTTGTTTGGTACCCAGCCCCTATTTACTAATATTATCTCACTTTGACAAAAAAGGAAATAAAGTAACTATTAATTCTGCATATTCTAAACATATTTTTTACTTACTCCCTGTCAGATAATTTTAATGGGGTAATCACGTTGTAACCCGAATGCACGTTTCCTTCAGAAAACACTGAACCCTCTGTTGATGCCTCACCATCCTTAATAAAGGATCTGGGCCCAACATACAGTTCCTTATCATGTAAAAATTTTCCTTTAACATGCACTGGACGATATTCAAGTTTTGCTACTTCATTTAAACTAAAATACACCATTGATGTTCTTTATGTTTATGTTACTCTTTAATGCAAACACAAACACTCACTCTTCGGGCAGAGGTATTGGGTCTTCTTTTGTTAAAGATCTTAATTTAGCAAGAACATCTTCTTTCCATTTCTTTCTCTGAACTTGCCACGTGCCCAATGCAAATGTTGAAACAGGAATTACCAAAAGAAACCATCCAAAAGGGGCTACCTTGTGTTCAGAAGCAACTTTTTCACGAAGAGTCTGTCTTACTACTGGGATGTTCTTACTTTTGGTTGAAGTTGACCTTACCAACGAATAACAACTGCAGTTAGAGTTGTTTTTAAAGATCCTAGTAATTCTGTACATAATTATTTTTATATTACATGTATACCATTAACTTGGCATTGGTAAAAAAGAAATAGGTTATATTTACATGTCGATTCTTCTTTTTCTTCTACTGCATTATAAACTTAGATGGCGCTTAATTTAAATAAGATTAATCACACCCCTACAATTTTTTCATTTCTTTATTGTTCAAATCTTGAGGAATATACATGTTTTTATAAAACTTTTCGTTGTCTTGCAGCTGAGCCCACCTTTTTGCTATATTAATGTTAATACTTTTTCTGAAAGCCATACAATGTAAATAAGGGAGTTTTTCATATTTTATCCTTGAAAACCCTATTTCTGATAGTATGAATCTCCAAGTTAACATTATTTTTGCATTTGAACCAACATGTTTTGAATCTGGGGTAATGATCAACAAAATTCCTTCATGTTGTAGAACTTTATATGCATTTAAGCAACAGTTTAATCTTTGTTCTGGACTTGGCAGGTATTCCAAAAGCAAACTGAAAACAACTATATGAAAACTGCAGTCCTGCAGTTCCTTTATAGGATGTTGTGATAAATCAGGTTTCTTATTTATTATATTTACTTCCAAAAAATCACACCACTTTACATCTGAACTGGCAGGAGCTATATCAACTGCCAACACATCCAAACATGGAAATTCATTAAATGGATTGTAGCAACTGCCAACATCCAATAATTTTAAGCATTTTGCATTGCTTTCCGAGTACATTTTTTCTTCTAATTCACTTTTGACATCAAATAAGTTCTCTTCACTACTATCTATGAAACTACCAAGTAAATAACGTTCACAACTCTCATTTGCTACAATTTTTCTTGCTATTTCTATTTCACGACGTCTTTGTCTCAGTAGCTCCCCATCAAAAAAGTATAGTCTACAATATTCATAAATCCATTTGATTCGTGATTTTGCTTTACAGTTATTATTATAATTTTTTTCCCAGTGTCTTGTTGCAAGTTCTTTCATGGCTTGAGCATATCTTAAAAGGCTTTCCTCCTGTTTACAATGATTAATCCAAGCTTTTTGTGTTCCAAGACGTTTTGCATCTTCACGTAAGTTTTTGTGGACGTCCTTTATAATTTGGGATAATTTCAAATGGTCATTGCTTGCAGGCTTAGTTTTTCTTTTCATTTCAGTCTGATTATAATCTGAATAAATCAAACAAATCATCAAAGAAAAATGGACATATCACCATCATCAACATTATAGGTTATGTTAATTTATGGTTAATTTGAAGTTGTTAGTTTAGTAACCAATATTAATACCAACCCTTAGCAACGAAATTATCATGTCATGTCGCGCTAATTTTAAATTGACGCTAAAAACTTAAAAACTAATTACTGATTACAACCAATTAAGAAATTTTTAAATCTATTATGTTACATTCTGTCTTTACAATAATGTTATCAGCCTGTTATTTATGAACTTTTTTTATATGATTTTCTAAATATTCTTTTTTGCTGTATCCTTTCTGGCATACATGACAAGAAAACGGTTTTTCTCCAGAATGAGTCCTGTAATGGCTTGTTAATGTTTGCTTTAGGGCAAAAGATTTTTTACAAATTTCACAAACAAAAGGTCTTTCTCCTGTGTGTTTTCTTAGATGAGAGTTTAAAATGTGTCTCCTTGTAAACTGCATTCGACAAACTGGACAAGTGTGGGGTCTTTCCCCTGTGTGAATGAGTAAGTGGGCAGCGAAATGATGCTTACGAGTAAATCCTTTTCCACACACTTCGCAAGAAAATGGTTTTTTTTCGGAATGAAGGTACATGTGAGATTCTAAATTCTGTTTGTGAATAAATTCTTTTTGGCAAATTTCACATACAAATTTCTTATCCATCAAATGGATACGAAGGTGATTATTCAATATACTTCTTCTAACAAATGCTTTCTGGCAAAATTGACAAACAAATGGTTTTGTCTCACCATGAAGTCTAAGATGCAATTGTAAATATTCTTTCTTTAAGAACTTTTTTTCGCATATGTCACAAGAAAATGGCTTATCATCACCATGGGTTAACAGGTGCTCCTTTAATCTTTCTTTCCTAATAAACCCCTTACCACAAATGTTACAAGAAAATGGTTTTTCTTTAGAATGAGTTCGAAGATGCAGTGTCAAGTCATTTCTTAAGGTAAAGTCTTTTTTGCAAATTTCACAGGAAAAGTTCTTTTCACCAGTGTGAATCAACAAGTGATGAGTTAAACCTTGTTTTTGAGTAAATCCCCTGTTACAAATAGTACATACATAAGGTCTTTCCCCAGTATGAATTCTAACATGGGTATCCAAATGGTACTTTCTCTTAAATAATTTCCCACATGCTGTACATGGATAAGGTTTTTCTCCAGTATGAACTCTCCTATGAAGTGCTAAATGTTCTTTTCTTGCAAACAATTTTTGACAATCAGTGCATGAGTATGGCTTTTCTCCCGTGTGAATTCTTTTGTGAATCAATAAATTAGGCTTTCTGGTAAATTTCTTACCACAAATATCACATAAATAATGTAACTTCGATGTGGTTTTACGTTTTTTTTTGTTTTCACTTGTACTGTTAACTAGACTTTCACCTGATTCATTAACTGGTAAATGTTCAAATTCCTCCTTTATATGGTTTTCTGTTTCCTCCAAGTAATTATTTGTTTCATACTCTTCAATACCAGTAGAAATAATCTCCTCTTTCACACTCACTAATTCTTTTTCTTCGATTTTTATTTCTTTTAAGTCTTGATCTAAATAGTCATTGGAATTCATTTGGGAAACACAATTTCTTCTAATATTATCATTTATTATTGCACTGTACAATGATATAAAAACGTAAACAACACACTAGAACTTAGAACATAACCTAAAAAGTTTAAATCATTATTAGGGCAATGCTAGAATAATGTAAGATGAGGGGTGGTACAGTAAACAATTTTCCGCAACTAAATTATTTGAACGTTTTATAAACGAAAATATTATGAGAATTAATGTAGCAACTAATTCATTGTAATACATAAATTATTCCAAAAAGTATTTTTTAATCGTTGTTACTTTCTGTTTTCATAACAATGTTATCAACCTCTTGCTTATGAAGTTTCTTTATATGATTTTCCAACAAATCTTTTTTACTATATCCTTTCTGGCAAACATGACAAGAGAACTGCTTTTCTGCCGAAATGTTCTTTTCACCAGTGTGAATCAATGAATGGCTAGTTAAACCTTGTCTCTGGGGAAAGCCCCTATGACAAATATTACACATATAAGGTCTCTCACCAGTGTGAATTCTAAAATGAGTGTCCAAAGTGTCCTTCCTTTTAAATAATTTCCCACAAATCTTACAAGAATAGGGTTTTTCTCCAGTATGGTCTCTCCTATGATGATCTAAATGTTCCTTCCTTGCAAACACTTTTTGACAATCACTGCATGAATATGGCTTTTCTCCTGTGTGAATTCTCAAATGGATGTCCAAATGGTACTTTCTTTTAAACAATTTCCCACAAGTCTTACATGGATAGGGCTTCTCTCCAGTATGAACTCTCCTATGATCATCTAAATGTTCTTTTCGTGCAAACATTTTTTGGCAATCACTGCATGAGTATGGCTTTTCTCCAGTGTGAATTTTAAAATGGGTGTCCAAAGTGTCCCTTCTTTTAAATAATTTCCCACAAGCTTTACATGAATATGGTTTCTCTCCAGTATGAACTCTCCTATGAAGAGCTAAATGTTCTTTTCTTGCAAACATTTTTTGACAATCAGTGCATGAGTATGGCTTTTCTCCAGTGTGAAGTCTTTTGTGAATTAATAAATTAGGCTTTCTGGTAAATTTCTTACCACAAATATCACACACTAAATCTAATTTCGATGTAGTTTCATTCTTTTTCTTTTCACCTGTGCTGTTAGCAACACACTTATTTGATTCTTTAATAGGTAAATGCTCAAATGGTAAATATTCGAATTCCTCTTTTATATAGTTTTGTGTTACCCCCAAGTAATTATTTGCCTCATATTCTTCACTATCAATAAAAGTTAATTCCTCTTTCACCCTTACTAATTCTTTGTTATCTTCGATTTTTATTTCTTGTAATTCTTTATCTAAACAGCCGTTAGAATCCATTTGGGACAAATAATTTCTTCTTATTTGAATTACCATTTATTAATGCAGTTAATTAACAGACTCCAGTTAACTTCTTAATAAACAAAATATTAGAACTAAGAACATAACCTAAAATGTTTAAACGCATTTACCAATTAGCCTTTTATAAATATATATAATTTTTATTTAACTATTGTTTGACTTATTTGTTGCTGCAAAAATCTATTTATATAAGAGGCTATTCATAAATTATGTAATGAAAAATTGATGAATTTTTGAGCATCCCCACCACTCGCCAAGGCCTTTACGCGTGGCTTGATACCCCTTTAATGCGTGCATTATAAGTTTCAGGCTTTAATTAGAAAGTTTTTAAATGTCCAATATAATATACTCCACTCAATTTTAATTCTAAAGTCATTATATAACGCAAACATTGACCCCATCCATGCCACAACATTACATGACATTATGTCTAACTAAACTCCCCCTTCTCCCTAATTAGCGTTACTTAATTTATGGACAGCCTCTATGTAAAAGCGAGTTTAAAAATACTTTAAACATACTACAGTGTTGTGGTTCCTTTATACAATGTTAAGCTAAACTGAGTTTCTTAATTATTATATATAATTCTAGAAAACACACCATTATTATACATCAGAATTAGTAGGAGCTATGTCAACTGCCAACACACTTAAACAAGAACACTTATTGAATGGATTGTAGCAGCAACCCAAATCCAATTTTACAGTGCTTTCTGAGAAACTTAACATTTCTTCACACAATTTACTTTCAACATCCTATAAGCTTTTCCACTACACCTTAGGAAACTACCACATAAATAATGTTCTCAATGTTGACTTTCAACACTTGTTGCAAGTTTTCTTGCTATTCTTATTTTATATCATTGTCTCAATAATTCCCCTTATAAAAAAGTAATGCTTACAGTATTCATCAGCTAACTTGATTGGAAACTTTGTTGTGCAATTACTGGTATACTTTTCTTTCTACTGTATAGAAAGTATGCTCCTTCACAGCATATTTTGTCATATTGCACTAATTTCAATTTAACGCTAAAATTACTAATTTTATTAAGTTCAGCATTAGGTTCAGTAAATAGCTTTGCAATCCATAAAAAAATCCCTTAAGAACTATTTAATCTGTGTTACATTCTGTTTTTATGACAATATTATCAGTCTCTTCTTTATGAACTTTTTTTACATGATTTTCTAAATAATCTTTTTTGCTGTATCCTTTCTTGCATACATGACAAGAAAAAGGTTTATCTCCAGAATGTGTCCTATAATGACTTGTTAATGTTTGTTTTAGGGCAAAAGATTTTTTACAAATGTCACAAACAAAAGGTCTTTCTCCTGTATGTTTTCTTAAATGGAAATTTAAAATGTGACTCCTTGTAAATTGCTTTCGACAAACTGGACAAGTGTGGGGTCTTTCCCCTGTGTGAATGAGTAAGTGGGCAGCGAAATTATGCTTTCGAGTAAAGCCCTTTCCACACACTTCACATGAAAATGGCCTTTTTTCAGAGTGAAGGTGCATATGGGAATCTAAATTCTGTTTGTGAATAAATTCTTTTTGGCAAATCTCACATACAAATTTCTTATCAATCAAATGGATACGAAGGTGATTATTCAATATACTTCTTCTAACAAATGCTTTTTGGCAAACATTACAAACAAATGGTTTTTTTTCACCATGAAGTCTAAGATGCAGTTGTAAATATTCTTTCTTTAAGAACTTTTTTTCGCATATGTCACAAGAAAATGGCTTATCATCACCATGACCTAATAGATGTTCCTTCAGTCTTTCTCTCCTAATAAATCCCTTACCACATATGTTACAAGAAAATGGTTTTTCTTTAGAATGAGTTTGAAGATGCAACGTCAAGTGATTTCTTAAGGTGAAGTCCTTTTTGCAAATTTCACAGGAAAAGTTCTTTTCACCAGTGTGAATTAATAAATGGTGAGTTAAACCTTGCTTCTGGGTAAAGCCCCTAGTACAAATAGTGCATACATAAGGCCTTTCTCCAGTGTGAATTCTAAAATGAGTATCCAAATGGTACTTTCTTTTAAATAACTTCCCACAAGTCTTACATGGATAAGGTTTTTCTCCAGTATGAACCCTCTTATGATGCTCTAAATGTTCTTTTCTTGCAAACATTTTTTGACAAACACTACATGCATATGGCTTTTCTCCTGTGTGAATTCTTTTGTGGATCAACAAATTAGGTCTTCTGGTAAATTTTTTACCACAAATATCACATACAAAATGTAATTTAGCTTTACTTTTTTTTTTCTTTGAATTTGTACTATTAGCTACACATTCGCCTGATTCTTTAATTGGTAAATGTTCAAATTCCTCTTTTATTTGTTTTTCAGGTTCTTCCAAATAATTACTTGTCTCATATTCTTCATTGTCAGTGGAAGTTAATTCCTCTTTCACCTGTACTAATTCTATACCATCTTCGATTTTTATTTCTTGTAATTCTTGACCTGAGCAATCATTTGAATCCATTTGGGAAGAATAATTTGTTTTTATTTCAATTTTCACTTATAATTATTGCAGTTCCTCAAGTTTTTATTCTACAACCGTAAACAAACCCCTAAAACCATAGATAATAGATATGACAATAGATTTTCAGTGGCACAACTAGAACTATTTCATCAATGACAATTTATTATTTTTAGTAAGATACCCTAAAGGGTCTAAATTTAAAAAACAAAAACATCTCATAATTACGCTTCCATCATTTGTAACATTATCTAAAATAAATAAACACATAATATTTTATTAAAAGGAGACGACTACTTCTTACATGAGATTAAAAGGGGGGAGGAGAGATCCAGAAAAGTTTCCATGAACTTCGCCAAGAAGGAGGGGGGTTACAAATTATGACACCTGTAATTAACGGACGCCCCCAACCACATAACCTAGAATGTTTAATATTTAATAATTAATACATTAATAATTAACGTACACTAATTAATGATTTTACTTGCAATACATGTATTAACTCTTATATGTTGCAATAAAATCCCTCTTAAACCTTAAAAGGCAAAAGAATGAACGTTTCTCGAGCCGTACATAAACAAATTAACGGTTTTTGTGTAATAAAACAAAATAATCAACGGGGGACTATTTATTTACAATTATCCTAGTCTAACTTATTTAAAAGCTCTATAACAGTATTTTAAAAAGTTATGTAATCCACAAGTTATCCTATTAATAAATATTTAAGTTTGCGTTACATATTCACTTATTTATGACAAAGTTATCAGCCTCTTGTTTATGATGTACCTTAATATGATTTTTCAAAAATTTAGCCATTACGAAATTCTGATAGTAGGCCTAATTACGTACGTCAAGAACGAGCATTAGCTCATTTTAAACTTGATAACGACAATATTTTAAAAATTGACGTGAAAAACTTATAAAAAACAAATTAGTTGCCATCTACCAATTTATCTCACATTTTCTTTTTATGGCAATGTTATCAGTCTCTTGTTTATGAAGCTTCTTTACATGTTCTTTTAAAGAAACTTTTCTGCTGTACCCTCTCTTGCATATGAGACAAGAAAACGGTTTTTCTCCAGAATGTGTTCTATAATGGATTGTTAATGTATACTTTTTGGCAAAAGCTTTTTCACAAATGTTACAAACAAAAGGTTTTTCTCCTGTGTGTTGCCTTAGATGGGAATTCAAAATATGACTCCTTGTAAACTGTATTCGACAAACAGGACAAGTGTGGGGTCTTTCCCCTGTGTGAACTAGTAAGTGGACAGTTAGATGCTGCTTCCGAGTAAATCCCTTTCTACATATTTCACATAAAAATGGTCTTTTCTCTGAATGAAGGTACATGTGGGTCTCTAAACTCCGTTTCTCAATAAACTCTTTTTGACAAATTTCACATACATGTATCTTATCAGTCATATGGATACGAAGGTGACTGTTCAATCTACATCTTTTTACAAAACCTTTTGGACAAAAATGACAAACAAATGGTTTTCTCTCACTATGAAGTCTAAGGTGCCACCTTAAATATTCCTTCTTTAGCAGCTTTCCACAAATATCACATAAATAATGTAATTTTGATGCAGTTTTACTTCTTTTTTTCTTCTCATATATACTATTAGCTAGACATTCACTTGATTCTTTAATTGATAAATGTTTAAATTCCTCTTTTATATGGTTTTGTGTTTTCCTGAAATCATTATTTGTTTCATATTCTTCAAAATCAGCATAATTTAATTCCTCTTGCACCCTTATTGATACTTTGCTTTCTTCAACTTTTATTTCTTGTAATTCTTCATCTAAACAGACACTTGAATTCATTTGGAAATATTAATTACCATTTAAGTAATTAATTAAAAATGCGAGTTTCTAGTTTACAAGTTACAAATTTAATGAAAAAAATAAGCATAATAATTAAAGGTTTCTCGTTTCTTTAGCCACGTCCACATAAAACTAACGGTTGGTAAGGTAACGGAAAATAAGGGATAGTTGTATACAATTTTCCTAACCTAACTTATTTAAACGTCATTTTAAACTTTTATAACCAACATATTTTTAAAATATATTAAAATACAAATGAAATTGAAGTCATGAGGACAATTCCTAAATGGTTTTATAAAGTACAAGACAGTGAAAAGACTGAACAATGGTAAAAATCGAAAACTAAAGTAATATGTTTAAAATTATAGCATTACACCCTTTTTTAGCATTTATGATTTATGTTTTGATCCTAAAGGAATTCAGTTAATAGTTGCTAGTGGTACAAGAGTTTTAGTATACGATACTACCGATGGATCACTTATCCAGGCTTTGAAAGGACATAAAGAATTAGTGTATTGTGTTTCTTATGCTAAAAATGGTCAAAGATTTGCAAGTGGAGGTGCTGATAAAAGTGTTATTATATGGTCTGACAAGTTAGAAGCTATTCTTAAGTATAATCACAGTGATGCCATACAATGTGTAGCTTACAATCCCCTATCCCATCAATTAGCTTCATGCTCTTTGTCAGACTTTGCTATCTGGACACTTGAGCAGAAGACAGTTCAAAAACATAAGGTATCTGCTAGGATAAATTCGTGTTCATGGACAAACGATGGGCAATATTTAGCCTTAGGTATGGGTGCAGGAATTGTATCAATTAGAAATAAGGTAAATTAAAAATTACTTTGAATGTTGCTAATATATATCAATGATTATATTCATTAAGGCTGGAGAAGAAAAATGTCACATAGAAAGACCTGATGGTGCACCCATTTGGGCTTTGTCATGGAATCCAAACAAAGAAGATCCTTCAGATACTTTGTGTGTTACTGACTGGAATAAAACTCTCACCTTTTATACTTTGGGGGGAAAGATAATTGGAAAAGAAAGAAACATTGGGTTTGATGCACTCAAAGTTAATTACTTTTCATCAGGACAATATATACTTATATGTGGTACTAATAAGTGTTGCAATTTATATACAAAAGATGGGATTAAGCTTGGAATGATAGGAGACCAACAAAATTCTTGGGTTTGGTGTAATGCCTCACATCCATCAGGAGATTATATTGTAAGTACAGAAAGGAAATAGAAACAATTTCAAGTAAATTAAAATTGTTTGTTTTGAGGTAATGGGTTGTCAAGATGGTACTCTGATTTACTACCAGCTTGTGTTTAATACTGTTCATGGGCTATTTAAAGAACGATATGCATTTAGAGAAAGTATGACCGATGTAATAATACAACACTTGTTAACAGAGAAAAAGGTCAAAATAAAATGTAGAGATCTCATTAAGAAAATCGCGATATATAAAAATAGATTAGCGGTAATTAAAAGTAATTTAAGTGGCAATAATATCCTTTTCTATCTTTTTTTTATTCAAAGGTTCAGTTATCAGAGCGAGTTGTTATTTACGAATTATTTTCGGCGGATGTCAACGGTTTACATTATCGAGTAAAAGAGAAAATTACGCAAAAGTTGGACTGTAGTTTACTTGTAATTTGTTCTGAACACTTAGTAGTGTGCAAGGATAAGAAATTGCAAAGTATGTCCTTAACAGGAGTTAAGGATAAAGAGTGGGAATTCGATAGTACAATTCGTTACATTAAAGTTGTAGGTGGGCCCCCTTCAAAAGAGGGACTCATCGCGGGACTTAAAAATGGACAAGTACTTATTGTCATTTCTTTTAACTTCAAATTTCATTTTCATGTTTCAGATTTGGAAAATTTATTTGGACAATTCTTTTCCTTTGTTAATTTTAAGTGTGCACGCTGCGGTAAGATGTTTAGATATGACTGAAAGTAAGGACAAGATATCTGTTGTAGACGAGACTGGACTTTGCCAGGTTTTCGAATTGAGTTCTGGTAATTTATTATATCAAGTAAGTCCTCATTATTCATTAGGGGAATTTTAAGGGTTTCCATAAGAGTAATGCAAATAGTTAATTGCAAATTTGCTTAATTTTTGATGTCCAAAGCATCTATCTTAAAAAATAGTTTATAAAGTTTACCTTTAGAATAATTTTGTTGAAATTTTCTCAAGATCAAATTCAGCAATGGTAGAGATAATCGAATGGAATAATAATTGTGATCCTTTGTTATTCTTATAGAAAACCTTATAATTCGATGGGAAACTTATTAATCTTTGAACTAAGAGTTCATGCAACGTATTACTTATTTAAAAATAATATTCAATGTGTTGTTAAGGAACTTAATGTGAATAGCGTTGCCTGGAATACACATTATAACGATATGTTAGCGTTTAGTGGGGAAAACTCGTTAGGGATAAAAGTAGGAGATTTCCCGGCGTCGCGGCAAAAACTTAATGGTTTTGTGGTGGGAATGAGCGGCTCTAAAGTATTTTGTCTGAGTGGATCGAATATAAGTACCCAAGAACTGTCTCTCAGCACCCCCATGTATCAATACATGGAGAGAAGAATGTACAGACAAGCATATGAAATAGCCTGTTTGGGTAAACAGATGAAAACAAAAAAAGTATTTACTAAATAAGACAGATATTTTTAAAGGGGTCACTGACGGTGATTGGAACGAGTTGGCTTTTACCGCTATTGAAGACATGGACCTTGAAGTTGCTAAATTGGCATTTACAAAGCTTCAAAACTATAAATATTTAGAGTTAATTCAGGACATTCAGGTTAATAAATTTTATCGGATTTTTGAATAAGTATATATTGCAAAAAAAAATTAGGGAATTTTATTTTTAGGAAAGACAGCGAAAAGGAGAAAACAATCGGGAAGTTTTCGTGGGAGACATATATGCCCAAAGGGGTAGGTTTAAAGAGGCTGCTAAATTATACCAGAAAGCGGGGCAGGAGCACAGAGCACTTGCTATGTATACAGATCTCAGAATGTTTGAAGAAGCTCAGGTAAATATACATTATATATTCACATAATTTAAGCTAATTAACGTTATAATTTAAGCAATATTTGGGATCTTCTGATAATACCGCGTTAGTACGCCAAAAGGCTGATTGGTGTCGAAGTATTAATGAACATAAGGCAGCAATAGAAATGTATCTGTCTATTGGGGACACAGAAACCGCCATAGAAATAATGGCAGAACAAGAATGGATAGACCAGTAAGTCTTTAATTGAAGTTTTTTAATAAATAACATTTTTTATTATTTAGATTAATTGATTTGGCAAGGCTGTTGGATAAACAAGAAAAGGCTTCTCTGACAACGATAGCAGAGCATTTGAAACGATTTGGCAATTCGGGGGCCGCAGTTGAAATATACCGTCGCTTAGGCGATTCTAAATCAGTTTTACAACTTTACGTAGAGGCGCGAGAATGGAAGCAGGCCTTTGCGCTTGTACATAGTCAGTCCCAATACAAGGACTTGGTATACATTCCATATGCCCACTGGCTTGCTGAAAACGACCAATTTGTTCAAGCACAAAGGGGTAAAATATAATTTCTTTACAAAAAAAGAGTTCCCTTATCTATTAATTATTTTTATGACAGCATTTTACAAGGCTGGACGTCCAGATGAAGCATTTACCGTTCTTCAGCAATTAACTGAAAATGCTGTCGATGAATGCCGATACCAAGATGCGGGCTATTATTATTGGATATTAGCCAGACAGTGTCTGGATTTAGCATTAGAAAAGTATGTTCTATCGATAACTGCAAAGGCTTCCACGGCCGGTGTCAACCGCTAAGTTATGATTTTTCGGACTAGTTGGTGATGGTTTTAAAGTTCTATACCTTCGGTGATCATCCACCCATTGACAAAGCGTTAGACAAGTAGGGGAGAACTTTAAAACTGCAGCCATCAAATCTTTTAAGAGATTATTGCTTAACAATAATTATATGAAGTTATTCTGTATTAACTAAGATTTGTATTGCTATATAATTCTACAACTTTAGCCTTATTTTTCATAACATTAAAGTTTAAATTTAAATTCCTCTAATGCTACAATATATTTATGTTCTGTATTCTTACATTAGTGTACCTATGTATGTACTAAATAAATCCTAATTTCAGAGAAGAAATACGCACCGCAATGTTAAAGAGATTTCACGAAAACGAAACCTTAGCTACCACTTATTATGCTTATGATGTCATACACAAATATTTGGAAGAACCATTCACTTCGTACTTGCCAGAAGCTTTATTTAACATTTCTAGGTTCCTAATAGCCCAACAACGCCCTCAAGGAGTATCTATGTTGTATCCTTTTTATTAATTAAGTTTAGAAGGGTTTAATTAACAATAAAATTTTACCATTGCATTTTCCTGAATATTTTTTAAGTGGAATTTACTACACCCTTGCAAAGCAAGCAAGAACGTTGGGGGCGAACAAGTTGGCTAAACAACTCTTTGATAAATTGCAAAGTATAAAAGTGCCCCCTAAATTTCAAGAGCAGGTCGATATAGCCACGGTGTCATGCAGAGCTAAACCTTATAATGATCCTGAAGAGTTATTACCCATGTGTTATCGCTGTTCTACGTACAACCCTTTGTACCCAGCTAGCATAAAGTGTAATAATTGTAGACAAAAATTCGTGTATTCTTTCGTAAGTTTTGGTGAGTGTTTAATTAAATTATTTGCAGTAAACTTATAAAAGAGTGTAATTTTTATTCTTAGAAATTCTACCCCTAATTGAATTTGAATTGGAAGAGGGCATATCGGATGCGGAAGCAGTCCGATTAATAGAGAAAACTCCTATTGAAAAGCCTATCAGTAGCAACAACTATAAAGGAAAACAAGATGTGTTAACTCTAGAAGTGGAAAATGAGGATGAAGATCCTTTTACTTCAAGATTTATTAACTTAGAGGTTTGTGAATGAGTTATTCTACATGGATGAAATAGAACAACTTGAATAAATTAAATATTTTGTTTCAGAGTGGCGATGCGCAGTTTTTCCCTGTTATTGCCAACAGAAAAACGCTCTTGTCTTTGGACAGTGCCAATATATTAATTTGTAAATGGAAACCACCTCTTCGTTATCAATATTTTAAAAACTTAATGCCCGATGTACAAATAACAATGTGTTACTCTTGTTTTAAAGTAAGTAATAATATTATTATTCAGGGAAATGACTTACATATCAATATTTCTTCAGGCATTTCACGCAGAAGATTTTGAACTGCAAGTTTTGTTGAAAGGCTACTGTCCGTACTGTAGAGCACCTCTTGAAAATATTTCCAACATAGAATCTCCCGATTTGTCAGATCTCTAGAAAAGTTAATGTATAATTTTAGAATGTAATTTAAGCTTTAATTTTTTACACACCCGTCCACTTCTGTGATCGCCAATGTAATAATAAGGAATGAAATACACTTTGTTTTAATGAAGACAGATATTATTTTACTTTAAGTAACACCATTATGCAGATGTTAAATGTTTATTATAAAGTGGACGTTTAGACTCTGTTTTTCATACTTTATATTATCGAAAGCATGTAATTACCAAGAACGTCGTAAAACTAGAATAGTTCAGCACTTTTGATGTCAATGTTAGAGAAAACAAAATGGAAAGTCATTCAGTTTCACCTTAAAAAAAATAATAATTCTGTATTAAGTAGAGCAGTTTCAAAAAAAAAATATTTTAATAGTTCACCACTACATTAACATACATTTACCTTCCACCTAAAGAAAGCAATGTTTTGAGAAACAACTGCAGCGGTAACTACTACGATTATTTTTTACAATCCCTTTTATATATTAGATAATTAAGTTTTAACAAGTAATCTGCAACTATTAATAATAAATAACGTTTTAAATGGAAGACCACATCTACCAATAAATATAAAAATTGTTACACATATAAAACACCCTTCAGCAATGGAAAATGACTATAATTGTACATATGCTACTGAAAAATCAATAACATAAAAACAACTACCCACTTGTGTTAAAAGGCAATAAAAAAACAATCAAAGTTATATTTCTTTATTCTTAAATACAAAAATTTACGATTCTTTCTTTGCTTTTGGTTTTTTGGCTGGCAAAGGTTTTTGAGACCTTAAGATAGCACTAGCCTTGCGAAGGGCAACCTGTAAAAAAAATTAATTACATTTTCTCCATCCATATAATTTACACAATCATTTATAAGTAAACCTAAATACATGCACATATATCTTTATACTATTATCAATAAAAACTATTCATCATTATGAACACTTATTAAACTTAATCTTTAGATTACAATAAAAAAATATAATATACCTTGGTCAAGTCCGTGCGGTATCTGTTCTTTTGAATAAGCCTTTTAAGTTTGTAAAGAGACCTTCTAGGACCTGCCTTCATTGTGGTTTTCACAATACTTTTTCTAGGCTTATGCTAAAATAAAACTTCATATAATACCTGTTTGTTCTAAAGTAAGAATAACATTAAAACAATATTAGTTGTCAGACAGATGGGTGATGAGTTTTGTCTTCATTTAAGGCATCAAGACATTTATTATCATCATGTACATTATTCAAACACGCTTATTAAAGAAAAAATATAAATAAATCTTACTTGGAATTTCGATTTTTTATAGATAACTGTGAATCCCTTTTTGTCAGGTGTGTCAACTATTCCTATGGTTTTCTTGTGAACAAGACCATTATACCTGTAGGAGTTCAAGTTTGTCAAATTGCTTGTCTCCTACAAATTAAGAGCGTTAGTTCCTAGGACAATTTCCTGATTTATTGCAAAATAATGAAATGAACACTCAGTGCAAATCATGCATCACTATTTTCAGCGATCTTGGTGAAAAGTCATCATTAACTTAACTAAGTAGCTATGAAAAATGAAACTGCTAGAAATCATACGTACTTACAGTACTGAAAGGTTTGTTGATGTTTCGTTTCTTGAGTAGAAAGGCATTATTATTTCGAATAATGCTCCAGACTAAATGTGACGACATTTTTAATCTACAAAACACATTGATTACTTTCTAAAATTAACTGCAACATTAAAAGCATGTGGAAATTTATATAGGTTAAATTTGCTTAATGGGAAAAAACAAATGAAATAGAAAGGGATTGTCATGTTAACACTTCTGTTCAAAAATTTAATAAAATTAAGCGATTTCTAATATAAATTGTAGTTACAATACTTTAAAATTAAAATACTCTGAATAACTCACCACGCTAACTCCACCTTCACATTCAAAGATGGCTGAAAAATCGGAAAGAGATCACAATTCCGGTACACTAGCGCTAACTACAAATTCAGAAACAAAATTGAGAAATGTTCGACAAATTTAATGTAGTACTGAATTTGAATATGTTTTCATTAATTATTAAGTTACATCAATTTAAGACCAAATGATTTTTAAAAATAATTCAAATTAACATAGTTAAACACAATTAAGCTAACGCTTAACTTCAATTACTTAAATATAAATATATTTGAAATGATGTGATCTCTGAATTGTTGAATTGATCTTATTGACAAGCTAAGCCATTTTGTGATCATTCATTGCACATCGTAATCGTTTAATAGAAAAGTATTTAATGTTAAAATATTTCAATAATTAATTTATTATTATTAAGTATAATTAGGTAACTATGTTTTTCAATTAATAGTTCGTAATTATAGTGCGTTATTATGACTCAGTTCTTGCCACCCAATTTATTAGCGTTATTCGCACCACGCGATCCCATCCCTTATCTTCCACCTGCTGCAAAATTACCCCATGAAAAGAAAAACAGAGGATATGCAGGACTTGGACAATTTTTGACAGAGTTTGAGGTAAAAATGTTAATGATAAAGTAAGAATAGTAATATGTAATATATATATACATATTAGGACCCAAAAGAAACTCCTCCACCAAAGAGAGTTGAAACTAGAGAAGAGAGACTTGAAAGAAGAAGGCGAGAAAGAGCAGAGCAAGTTGCATATAAATTAGAACAAGAAATTGCTGTTTGGGATCCAAACTCTCAAGCAAACATTACTGCAGATCCGTTTAAAACACTATTTGTAGCTAGAATTGTATGTATATTGTCTTTGAGGTGGCATGATTGTTGTTTATTTTATTTTTGTTGTATTTTAGAATTATGATACTTCAGAATCTAAGTTACGCAGGGAATTTGAGGTTTATGGACCTATTAAAAAGGTGAGCAATTGAATTATTTTAAAGTATGCCATCATAAAACCAAATTTACTTATGAAGTTGTTTTTCTTTAATTTTTTAATGGTAATGGCTAAATACATCAGTTTTTAACTTTTCAGATTGTGCTAATCCACAATACAATAAATGGTAAACCCCGTGGGTATGCATTTATAGAGTATGAACATGAAAGGGACATGCACTGTGAGTACCAGTGATATTGACTTGAATATCATCCAAGAAACCTTTGTCATTAAGCTCATCTTTTGCCTTTAAATTTAAACACTTACAAATTCTAATCTTTATGTTTCTTTTTTTGTCAGGTAAGTATAAACGTAAAGATTAGGTATTTTAAACAGAATATTGTTGAAGAAATTATATTTAAAGCAAAAGATTGGCTTTTTCAGAATGTTATGTAGCCAGCAATGAAACGAAATATTTAATTTAGTAAGTGAGAAAATTAATACAGTATTTTCTATTTTTACACAGTCCGAGCAGCAGGCATCTAGTTAGTGCCATATGCCCCGTTCCTCTGCTTTTTGCTGGCTATATAGGTTTGTATGTGTGGTAAGACCCTGCATACAAAATTAAACGAGTCTGTCGGGGTTTTTTCAAATTAAAATTACCACTTTTCTAATATTCTATTCTCAAAAGTTAATGTATGTAAAGATTACCTTATGTCCATGATCTTTCTTATTATAAAAATTTGACGGTTCTTTCATTAGTCATTTTTACAAATTTCCCAAGATTTTATCGTTTTTCTTTATTTATTTTTGCAAATTAGAAAAGGGATTCCATTCATGAAGGATATAGGGAGATAGGCATACTTTGCATTTATTATAGTCGTATTTTCAGGATATTGTTAAAATATTAATATCTTGAATCCTGAATATTTTAGATACGAAATTAATTAGTTTTCATTGAAACAAAATAAACAAAAGAATAATTACTTTTAAATGAGCAATCAGTATACTACTCTTCAAAAAGTTTCTCTCAATAGCATTGGTTCGGCAGTTAGTGTATTTTTTAAATAGATGTTTCATAATTATATCATCAATAATTCCATTTCCTGTAATTTTTTGAAACCATCTACATGTACATGTATGTTAGTGAAATCCGACAGTAAAAATTGCACATGGATAAGAATCACAAAAATTTATTTCATTATGATTTACTATTACAGAATGTTTGAAACAATATTTACTGTATAAGAATGTTAAGAAATGTTTGAAGTTTCTAAATTTTAATAGTTTCATTAGAAAATTATCATAGTTATAAGAATAAAGTATTTTTTTAGGATCTTTTACTTTTTAAGCAATTTAATTAGCAGTAGAACAATCATATCCCAAAAATACGACTATGGTAATCGCAAAGGCCAATTTTATAATAATATGCTTATTTCCCTGTGCTCTCTAAAATTAAATTTGAGGTATGCGCATATAGTAAGTAGTTTTTGCGCACCAGGTAAACCTTTCAAAAAAGTGGAGCGGCTGCTGTCGGCACTTAGTGCTTTACTTCTTTTTCGTTGTGACATTAAATTGCGTAAGTAAAAACCCGGGTAGGTATATTTCATTTATATACCTAATTCAGTTTTTTAGGTTTTGTTCTTACAAATTATATTGGTAAGATTTGTTCGAAAAGAATATATACAGTATCAATAAAATAAGCAGTAATTCTATATGTACAATATAAAAATAAAAATCTGCAGTTTAAGGAGGGCGGCGATGGATAAATAGGTTCAATTTTGGTCTTTTCTCACACAGATTTACTTTCTCTCTTTATATCAGAATATAAAAAATCGGAATTTCTGAAGTTAATTTCTTTAATGTCGCATAGCTCGTCTAAAAAATAGGAAGTCAGCGTAAAAGTGATTTATGTTTCCAAAATCGATTTATTTTGAAGTTCTGATGTAAAGAATCAATATTTGTTGTTCTATCTCAACCTTTTGAAAAAGGCTATTGCAAAAGTTTGGGATTCTTTGCTTGATTCAGTATGTTGGCCAAATGTAATAACTCATTGTTTTTACTAAATTATTATATTTGCTTTCTTTAAAGTAAAAAACATGACTTCTAAACTTTTATTGTTTTCCATTTATTACGGTCTTATTTTGGCCAACGTATTGGGCAGATTTTCCTAATGGACTTTTCCACTTAGAAGACTTTTAAATATTTCTTACAGCTGCTTATAAACATGCAGACGGTAAGAAAATTGATGGTCGTCGAGTTTTGGTGGACGTTGAAAGGGCTCGTACTGTTAAAGGGTGGCTACCGAGAAGATTGGGTAAGTTAACTAACCCTAAACCTCCTTAGAAAATAAATTATGTTTTTATGTAGTTTAATTTACGTTCCTGGGATGTTCACATGCAGTTTGCTTTTTATTTATAAAGCTGTGTGTATGTAAACTCAGGTAGAGCAAATCTTTGTAAAATTCTTCTCGATTATCCCACAATAATCGAGATTGCAAAACTAAGAAACATTTATAATGAATCACTAGTGTTTTCTGGTATATAAATATTTTGTAATATTATTTTAGGGGGTGGTCTCGGTGGTACAAGACGAGGTGGACCGGACGTAAATATTAAACATTCTGGGAGAGAAGATAACGAAAGAGAGCGAGAACGATATAGATTGGAACGGGAACGTGAGGAGAGGGACAGAGGTCGCGAGAGGGATCGTTTTGGGGGAGCGGAAAGACGTCGATCCCGGTCCCCCCGGGAACGTAGGCGAAGAAGCCGAAGCCGCTCAAGAGACAGGAAACGCAGAAGGAGCAGGGAAAGAGTATCCAGAGATGAGGTCGAAGAGGTCGTGGTCGACAGACGAGAAAGGGACAGGTAAATAACGAAAAAATATTAATAAATTAGAAAAATTGAAAATTATTTTGTTTAGGGATCGCGAAAGAGATCGTAAACGACGCCGCTCCAAGTCTAGAGAAAAGGACAGGGACAAGGAAAGGAAAAGAGAAAGGAAAGACCGTGAAAGAAGGGAAAGGGGTGGTGAACGACTGGAATATATCAAAACGGACGACGGGGGTGAAATCAGAATTAAAGAAGAACCCATTGATGGTAAGTTGAAACAGAAGTTAATTAAACCCTTTGCATTATATTTTTTTGCAACGTTGCGATTATATTGTCATATTTATTCCATTCCCATTTCTCATCATCATCATTCATCCAAAACATTTAGTTATGTATCTGTATAATATAAATTTGTACACAATCGTTCCGTTGCTACATTATGATAATAAAAAGAAGAGGTCAAAGGGCCTGTAATCCGTTAGTCTTGATTACATGGTAGTATAGACCTCGAACATTTTCTTTTGCTTTTTCTATAAGCATTTTTTTAAAAGTGTTAAAGAAAATTATTAAAAACGATGTTAATTAAACAAGAAATTTTCTCTGAAAAGAAAACGTTTATATTAATATATTAAAGGGTGTAGCAGTTTTAGATTAATTATATAATGAATTTTTAATTTTGTAGATTATCCTGACTACGCCCAATATAATACTGCTGAGTATGATCAGTCTCGAGTTAAATACGAGGACGAAGACGAAGAAAAATACCACCCTGAAGATGCTCAAAATGGCAGTAACAATCGTCAATATGAAGAATACGAAGAAGGGGAATCATATTAATTAACTACTTTACCGTAGTTAGATTACGAATATCCTCAAATTAATAGTTTAACTGTGAAGTATGTAGATTATAAATTGCTCGCTTTTTTTCTTGTTTTTTTTTTATAAACAGACTATTCTCCATTGTGTGAGAATGCAAAAAAAGGTTTAATTAGAGAAATTCGTTTCGTGTAAACATTTATAATACTAAAAAAAGAACAATGAAAGTGTTCTTAAATTTTTGTAAGTAATTATTGTCCAATATTTTGTGATCTAATAAAAATTTAATCGTTTTAAGAATACAGTTATTAAAAATAAATCGACTACTGCTTTGGTAAACAGATTAAATATTAGGAATTGTGTATTTGGCAATTAATAAATAGAACTTAGCATATATGTAATTATTTTTATCATATCAACCATCCTCCTTTGCACCACAATGTAGGCAGAGAGACTGCCTTCCTACCAACGTTATTAGCGGGTGAAAAGAGACACGCAAAAACTTTTTGTTTTCATTATAATTTTTAAACCAGGAAACAATATTTGTTACTACGATTTTTAATAAAAGTTAGTGTCATGTTTAATATCAAGAATTTATAATACAACTGTCCATCTTCAAGAGTATTAAGTATATTACTTACGATTAATAAATATAAATTAATGAGTGCTCATCAAACAAGCTTAAGCATACCTAGTTAAGTATTTTTTTAAAGAAAAAGATAAGTATGCGCCTAAAATCATTAAAATGATTCTTAAACAAATACAATATTGAATGAAAAAAATATAGGCCAAGAAGGCGAGTTTTGTACTGGATTAGATTGGAAAGTCTGTGCAGGTGAAGCGATATAAACTGGCTTCCCCTTCAAGATATCTCACTCTTATTTCAGAATAAACAGTTACAAACAATATACTAAAACTTTCAGAATTTTGGTATTTCGTTAGTACTCAATTATTCCATAAGTATGAATTGCTAGCACCTTTTGTCTTTTATCATTTTACCCTATTGAGTTCATGAAACTTTGTTACATATTGTGTTTCCTGATAACGGTAATCGATTTGATTTGTGTTCCAAGCCAAATACATGTAAGAACTGAGTATGGTGGCAAGTAAAAGTCTATCCAGGCTTTGAAAAAAAAATTGGAATATAAAGGAGTGTAAACATTTTCAAAAATATCAAATTACCTCATAATTGGTGTTACCCATAACAATATCAAAAATCCAATAAAGCTAGGATGTCGTACATGTGAGTAAAGTCGCTTTAATTCAAGAGATTTAAAAGTCAATGGGTCTGGTAAATTTTTTATGTAATAATAAACCTAAAACAAGTTTTAGTTCTCAACAACTTCATATATGCATTAATAGTTGCCTTTTTATATACATATACTATTAGTACCTGCTTTAATCCAAGGAGTTCATTTACATCCATACATATTATTCCAACATAAATTATAGTCCAGGCAATTATATGAGGTACTAAAAATGACCACCATATAACATTTCTGTTTGTGTTAAATGCCCAGAGAGTAACAGCCGGTGTTGAATGCCAATTACTTATTAAAAACTAAACAAATAAGTTTCAAGAAAAAAGTTTATTGCCATTTTATAAATGCATTGAAGTACTTACTTTTAAACATAATGAAGAACTGATAACGTAAATGCTCCTCTGCAAAACAGATAGTTTTATTTTGCTTATGAAGTCTTTAATACTTGATAATGTCATCAAAGAATGTTGAAAGATAAATGCAGTTAATAGGCACATATCAATTATCAAATTCCATGTAACAGATATTCCATTAACTTCTAGAAGTTGATATAATGAAATTATAACTATATATGATGTTTTAAATTATACATACCTTTTCTTAGCAAATATAAATTGTAATTGGGGAATGATAAAAATGCCATTAAATCTACCACAGTATAAAATGTATGAAATACACTTAAAAGGGCCACTCCAGTGTAAAAAACTGACTGAATTACTTTTAAGGCAGACATAATGGTTTTTATAAGAGTTTATTATTTAATAATTACGACTTTAAATGTATGTAAATAAATATTATGTCATTATTTTTAGGTTACGCTTTCCCTTTCCCCTCTTAATAATACTTTTTGAGGTTATGCATCAGTCAAATTTTTAAAAAATCAATAATAAAACTTGAAAATGCATTCAAAAATAAAATTCAATTGAAAATGAATATTAATTTAAATAATTTAAACAATGAGACGAGTTCTCAGAATGAAGCCGAAGTAAACAGTATTTTATCATCACTAGTAACTAGCAGAGAATCAAAATGTATAAATACGGAGCCAATCGAAAAACTAATTTGTTCTGAAAACTTGAAAACTAGGACGTTTACTGCCCAAGCAATAGCAGAACTTGCGAAGACAGATATTAACCGTGAATTATTTACAAATGAAAAAGTACTTTCGCTATTGGTCAAATTATTTCACGATGAAGACGAAGAACTAACGGTTCAAACATGTCGTGCTATAGCAAATATAACTTTTGAAAACCAAAAAGCACAATCGTTACTAGGAACAGATGGACTTAACGAAATAATATCTGTCCTGAAATCGAGTTCCAATAACGTTAAATTGAGAAGAGTCCTATGTGGATGCTTACTGAATGTAGTTATGAATAGTGACGAACTTCAGAAAGAAGAAATAAGGAAAAATCTTTTGAGAATAATAGAAAACATATGTGAGCAACAGTTTGAAGACTTTGAAGAGTTTGAAGATGCCTTTTATTATTTGTTATCTATTATTAATATCTTAGCAGAACATTTGGATGAGAATACAACATTGTCGGACAATTTATTAAAAATACTTGTTGGTATCCTAAAAGTATCCCTAAACTTCGCAATTTCTAGTATTTGTTTAGACATCATACAAGGACAGCTGGCCAATAGTAAGTAAGGTGAAATCACAAAGGATAGAATATTTATACTTTTTATTTTAGATGATGTCAAGTTATTTCTTGCAAAGCAAGGAATTTGTGAGCTTGTCTTTCAATTAATAGAACAATATAAGAGTCAAATTGATGATGAAGATAGTCGATTGCTACTGAAATCTGCCTGTGACTTAATTGTTCTTATTCTAACTGGGGGTAAGAAAAATTTATTGTTGACACAAACTTAATTAATTTATTGTATATTATTAGATGAATCCATGGAATACCTGTATGACAAAGGTAACGGGAAATTGTACCAGAACATGCTTCTCTGGTTGGATTCTGATGACATTGATCTCAAAAGTACAGGAATATTAGCAATTGGAAATTTTGCACGAAACGATAGCCATTGCATTCAAATGACTCAAAATAAAACAGCCAAAAAGCTGTTGGGTATGCTAAATGTTACACCACATGCTGGTTTATATAATTTTTAAATTCCTTAGAGGTATTATCTGAAAACAATTGCACCAATGGTGATATAAAGTTAAAACATGCTCTTCTAAGTACGTTAAGGAACTTGGTAATTCCAGCACAAAACAAAGCCCAAATATTAAACGACGGTTTAATTGAAATATTGTATCCACTGCTTCAAGTTAATCATGAAACTGTTATTTTTAAATTACTGGGAACAATTAGGATGGTTATTGATGGTCAAGGTGAGAAAAAATACATTTTCCAAAAATGTACAGTTTAAGAAATATTTCTTTCAGAGGAAGCAGCTCTCAATCTTGCAACCCGTCCTGAATTCATCAAGAAATTGGTTGAATACTGTTTTAATTCTGACCATATAGGAGTTAGGGGAGAAGCGACCCGCCTCCTAGCGTGGCTCATAAAACATTGCCACTCATCAAAACCTTTCCCTCTCATCCTTGAAACCAAAGACTGCATCAGAAGTGTGGTGGAAATGATATCTTCCAATTTTGCGGTGATGCAAAACGAAGCTCTTTATGCCCTCAACTTGATTTGTTTTGTTTACTTTACAAAAGACAAGGAAGAAGAGTATGAATGCAATAGCAGTACCAACAAGAATATTAACAGAAACGAAGACGATTTTAATAGGGAAAAGGGCGAAGAAAAACTGTGTCAGGCCCTCAAGGAGGCAGACGTTGGTAAGCATTTAACATTCGTTCTTAATAAGTACAGGGAAAAAATGGATAAGGAAACGATAGGAAATGTTGTAACCTTCTTGGAACAAGTGACTAAATCAGGAGAATTGGTGCAGCACCTGAAAGACTCGGGGGTTCATGAAGCTCTTGCAAAAATACGGGAACAGAAAAATGCCGAAGCAAGTGCTGGGAAGATAACAGCGCTAATAAATGTTATTGAAAACGTTTAGATATCTACACGGTGTTCCAGCAATTTATTAGTCACATCAGCTCCTTATCTCTTTACAGCAGATTTAACTTGATTTGATTTAATAAGTCTCCAAACTTTAACCACTCTGTATATTTTGGTAGATTTTCATTTTAAAAAACTACGTTATTCGAATTATTTAACGAATACAAAAATACAATTATTAAACTTTTTAAACATTCCAAAATAAAATGTTTTTAAATGTAGTCATTCTTAAATCGACTACACAGACGTTGAATACATTGTAGACAAAAGAATTATCGAATTATAACGTTTTCAAGCTACTACCTTGCTTATTATGTATTAATTAAGCTAATTGCTTAAGCAATAGAAGAATTATTTTTCAAAAAGTAGATGTTTGGGACCATATACCAAAGAAAAACGTTTTTCATTATTGAATATAATTTTGACACTAATTTGAATGGTAAAAAGTGATAAAAAAGATAAAGGAAACGAATCTAAGCAATAAAAACGTTTTTAAGAAAAAATTACGCTTTTTTGGGCATGTCATGGTTAATAAATAATTGAAAGTGGTAAATGTAGTTTCACATCAATATGGGCACTTCTTCAGGATTTTGAATATTCTTTTAAGTAGATATCGTAAATCTTGAAGAAGAGCTCGTATGAATCGAAACGGTAGAAGTTAAATGAATAATAGAAACAAATGGGCTGGACATTTTTGATTTATGTTTCTAATTTAATTTTTTTCGTCGTTACTGTTTGAGTATACTTTTATCTGTGATAAGCCACTGTGTACTTTTTTTATTTGAATTTCATGTTATAATTAAATAATAAGCATAAAATTATAATTGCTCATTTGTTAAGACAAAAAAGTTATTCATCATATATTTTATTTATATTACCGTTAAATTGAGAAGAGTCCTATGTGGATGCTTACTGAATGTAGTTATGAATAGTGACGAACTTCAGAAAGAAGAAATAAGGAAAAGACCTTAAGATATAACTAGCCTTGCGAAGGGCAACCTGTAAAAAAAATTAATTACATTTCTCCATCCATATAATTTACACAATCATTTATAAGTAAACCTAAATACATGCACATATATCTTTATACTATTATCAATAAAAACTATTCATCATTATGAACACTTATTAAACTTAATCTTTAGATTACAATAAAAAAATATAATATACCTTGGTCAAGTCCGTGCGGTATCTGTTCTTTTGAATAAGCCTTTTAAGTTTGTAAAGAGACCTTCTAGGACCTGCCTTCATTGTGGTTTTCACAATACTTTTTCTAGGCTTATGCTAAAATAAAACTTCATATAATACCTGTTTGTTCTAAAGTAAGAATAACATTAAAACAATATTAGTTGTCAGACAGATGGGTGATGAGTTTTGTCTTCATTTAAGGCATCAAGACATTTATTATCATCATGTACATTATTCAAACACGCTTATTAAAGAAAAAATATAAATAAATCTTACTTGGAATTTCGATTTTTTATAGATAACTGTGAATCCCTTTTTGTCAGGTGTGTCAACTATTCCTATGGTTTTCTTGTGAACAAGACCATTATACCTGTAGGAGTNTTTTTTGAAAAATTCGGACATGTTCGTCATTATTCGTAAGCTTTCGTTTGATTCCAACCATATTGACAAGAGTGACACATACAACAGAGGTGTAACGATAATTAATTAATAATTTTTGTAATATTTATCAATGTTTTTTTAAAAGTATTTTTCAACCTTACTGTTATGATAATATCCTAGCTGCAAATTAAAATTTCGTTTCAAATATATAATTAAATTGTCTTTTTTAGGTAAGTGTCATTACAGCAAATCTAATTTATGAATGATTACTAATTTCTTGTTAACTAAGTTTTAGTAAGTAATATTTGTGATAATAAAGAATGGCTACTGGAAGCACTTTACAAAAAGCTATAGAATTAGTCACCAAAGCTACAGAAGAAGATCGTAATAAAAATTATGAAGAAGCACTTCGACTTTATGAACATGGTGTAGAATATTTCTTACATGCAATCAAGTGTATGTATTGAAAATTGGAGTAATTGTCACGTTAATTAATGTCTTTTTCATAATTGTAGATGAAGCACAAGGGGAGAAAGCCAAAGAAAGCATTCGTGCTAAGTGCTGTCAGTATTTAGAAAGAGCTGAAAAAATTAAAGAATCCATAAAAAAAGGCAAGAAGAAACCAGTTAAAGAGGGCGATACTGAATCAAAGTATGAGGTTTTATAATTTATTGTGTAATTTTGTGGAGATTTATCTGTGCCTTATGAGATTATAAATTTTTACAACATGCAATTTAAAATGACTTAATTATTTGTCTGTTATGCTTTACAATGTTAGATAAACTTCTATTAGTTTTACTGTAGTATTCCTAAGTATTGTTTTTCTTTCTGATCATTTAGGGATGAAAAAAAGAGTGATAGTGATAGTGACAGTGATGATCCAGAGAAAAAGAAGTTACAGTCTAAACTTGCAGATGCAATTGTCGTAGAAAAACCCCACGTTAAATGGTCAGATGTTGCAGGTTTGGATGCAGCAAAAGAAGCCTTAAAAGAAGCAGTCATTCTGCCCATTAAATTTCCACATTTATTTACAGGAAAAAGGATACCTTGGAAAGGCATTTTGCTTTTTGGTGTAAGTTATTTTCCCCTGCAATTTAACTTATCGTTAATGACGGTTTACATATTTTTTTATAGCCCCCAGGTACTGGTAAATCGTATTTAGCCAAAGCTGTTGCAACTGAAGCTAATAATTCAACATTTTTCTCTGTGTCATCCTCTGATTTGGTATCAAAATGGCTTGGAGAGTCAGAGAAATTGGTACGAAACCTTTTTGATCTGGCAAGGCAACATAAACCCAGTATAATATTCATAGATGAAGTCGATTCCCTTTGTTCCGCCCGTTCTGATAACGAATCTGAATCAGCCCGAAGGATTAAAACGGAATTTCTTGTTCAAATGCAGGGTGATACAATTACTATAAGCATTTATTGATACTTTGTTATAACTTTATCTCTTCTGAAGGGGTTGGAAACGACACAGAGGGAATATTAGTTCTGGGAGCTACAAATATCCCATGGGTCTTAGATGCAGCTATTCGTAGAAGATTTGAAAAGCGAATTTACATACCATTACCTGAAGAACACGCCCGCTTAACTATGTTTAAATTGCATTTAGGAAATACCCCCACAACGTTAACAGAAGAAGATCTACGAACCCTGGCGAAAAAGACGGAAGGGTAAGAAGACTTATTGTGGCATGACTTGAATTATCCTTTGTTTTTATGTATTTCTACATATTGAAAATTGGCGATTTTCTTTAATTTTTTATCTTTAGTTTTACGTGGACTAATTATAAGAAATGCTTAATTTTTCTATTCATTCATTTTTATTATAAAAATGGTGAAAGAGAAATTTTTATAATTTTATTGACACAGAGAATTATTGTTTCATGACCAATGTAAAAAATTTGTTTATCTGTTTTGTAACAGTTATTCGGGGGCTGATATAAGTATAGTAGTAAGGGACGCGCTGATGCAGCCTGTTAGGAAAGTTCAGACGGCGACACATTTTAAGAAAGTAAGGGGCCCATGTCCCAAGGATCCGAAAACAATTCGAGATGACCTGTTGACCCCTTGTTCGCCCGGTGATCCTGGGGCTGTCGAAATGTCCTGGATGGACGTTGATGGAGATAAATTATACGAACCGCCTGTTACAATGGTAATATTTAAAAATATTAATGATTGTTGTATTTTGTAGTAATTTATTTTTATCGTAGAACGATATGCTGAGATCTCTAGCAACATCAAAGCCGACTGTAAACGAAGACGACATGGTAAAGTTAGACAAATTCAAAGAAGATTTTGGACAGGAAGGATAATTTTGTATGTTTCATTTTTCTAAATAAAATTACGATTCAATGCTTATATAAATATTTGGCTTAATTAAATGAGTAATAGATTGATACATTTTAAGATTGGATTATTACTACTGTTTTATGATCACATTATTTTTTACGAACTGTTAGACCTTCTATAATGTATTGATATGTGATCTAATAAAAATTTAATCGTTTTAAGAATACAGTTATTAAAAATAAATCGACTACTGCTTTGGTAAACAGATTAAATATTAGGAATTGTGTATTTGGCAATTAATAAATAGAACTTAGCATATATGTAATTATTTTTATCATATCAACCATCCTCCTTTGCACCACAATGTAGGCAGAGAGACTGCCTTCCTACCAACGTTATTAGCGGGTGAAAAGAGACACGCAAAAACTTTTTGTTTTCATTATAATTTTTAAACCAGGAAACAATATTTGTTACTACGATTTTTAATAAAAGTTAGTGTCATGTTTAATATCAAGAATTTATAATACAACTGTCCATCTTCAAGAGTATTAAGTATATTACTTACGATTAATAAATATAAATTAATGAGTGCTCATCAAACAAGCTTAAGCATACCTAGTTAAGTATTTTTTTAAAGAAAAAGATAAGTATGCGCCTAAAATCATTAAAATGATTCTTAAACAAATACAATATTGAATGAAAAAAATATAGGCCAAGAAGGCGAGTTTTGTACTGGATTAGATTGGAAAGTCTGTGCAGGTGAAGCGATATAAACTGGCTTCCCCTTCAAGATATCTCACTCTTATTTCAGAATAAACAGTTACAAACAATATACTAAAACTTTCAGAATTTTGGTATTTCGTTAGTACTCAATTATTCCGTTTGGGATTCTTTGCTTGATTCAGTATGTTGGCCAAATGTAATAACTCATTGTTTTTACTAAATTATTATATTTGCTTTCTTTAAAGTAAAAAACATGACTTCTAAACTTTTATTGTTTTCCATTTATTACGGTCTTATTTTGGCNTATGATCACATTATTTTTTACGAACTGTTAGACCTTCTATAATGTATTGATAAAAAGATATTATTAATGTAAAAAGTTTTTGGAGTTTCCTAGCGTATTTATTATTATCGTGTAGAATTCTTTATTTTTAATAAAATGCACACTAAAATCGATTAGATATCATAAATTCAAGTAAAATAAGACGTATTTTGTTAAATTCACAAAATTAAATAAAAATAAATGCGAAAGAGCTTTTGATATTCAGAGGTGTTTAATGGGTTGCATAAAAAACTGTATCTTGTCAAGAATTTTGTCAGGTTATGTTTACTTATTATAATTTTCAGGTTATCATATATTAAAATGCTGAAAATTAATAGAATTGTTGTAATTGCTGCACGTTTTACACAGCAAGGCATAAGATTATCTTGTAAGACGTCACAAGAATGTACAAGCCCATTTTCAAACCCTAAATTAATAATTCCCAAAGTTAATTTATTAATAGTCAGGGAATATGCCAAAGGCAAGGATAAAAAGAAGGACAAAGGTGTAAGGAACTCGCCGTAGATATTTTATTCTTATTTAACTAAATATTTCCTTTATAGGTAAAACGCAGGTGAAATTTAATGAGTCAGAAATAGCAGAATTTGTAAATGTAGATAGTGTCAAAAACCAGATGCAAAAAGCAATTGATGACTTAAAAAATGATTTTGTAAAGCAGTTATCATTGCGCTCGAGTGCAGGTATTGGTGAATATTTAATTCAATTTATATTCCCACATTAAAACTGTATGTTTAAGGTGCAATTGATTCACTGAAAGTAACATTTGATGGTAAAGATTACACTCTGCAAGAGCTGGCTCAAATAATCAGAAAAAATCCCAAAACATTAGTTGTGAATATGCATGTCTTTCCTCAAGCCATTCCTGCAGTCTTAACAGCTCTGAAAAACTCTGGTATGAATTTGAACCCTCAGCAGGATGGAACAACACTTTATATCCCTATTCCTAAGTATGCAGGGTTCAAAATAATTAAGTAAAACTAATTATTTTTATTGTAGGGTAACCAGAGAGCACAGGGAAACACTGGCAAAAAATGCCAAATCCTTGTTTGTAAAATACAGGGATGCCATAAAGGATGTAAAGAATAAGGAAATTAAATCTCTAAAGAAAAAGAAAACAGCTTCAGAAGACCAGCTGAAAGTTGTGGAACAACAAGTGGCAACTCTAACTGACAGTTACATTTTAGAAGCTGAAAAAGTTTATAATAGTAAAACTGGTGAACTTTTGGGTGAAAAAGAATGAATATATTGTATTATTCTGATAATTTAGTAGCTTATTTTGTTAAAACTGGGCAACAGTTTAACGACTTTGTACTGACATGATAACTGTTAAACACTGTATATTCATTTGCATATGAGAAAATGTGATAGAAAAATATACATGGTTATAAATAACTTGTCAGGTGTGACATTTTTAATTTTTTAAGTTATTCATTTATAAAATTAAACGTGGGTTTGTCTTTTTCAAAAAGAACAAAAAAAGTAGAATTTTCGGTTTGTATTTCATTATGTATCAAAATATGATCCGTCGCTCTGTAGACGGGTTCTAAATGACATAAATTATGAAATGAATTTCTGGAAATGTCTCCTTTTGAATGGATATAATCTGTTTAAAGATCAGCAACATCATAGCGAGGAAAACGAAACTAACAGTAACGAAGAAGTCGGGTTCATCATGCACTCGAAACACTCGTCTTCGTCAGGAATTCTAATGGTGGGAGGAACATTTCGGATTGGAAAAAAAATTGGTAGCGGAAATTTCGGAGAACTACGTCTGGGGAAAAATCTGCACAATAACGAACACGTCGCTATTAAATTGGAACCTATCAAATCCAAAGCTCCACAGTTACATTTAGAGTACAGATTTTACAAAATTTTGGGTCAACATGAAGGTATCCCCAAAGTGTATTATCTGGGAACGTGTGGAGGGAGGTACAACGCAATGGTAATAGAATTGTTGGGACCCAGTTTAGAAGATCTTTTCACCCTTTGTAATCGCCATTTCAGACTAAAAACGGTTTTAATGATAGCTGACCAACTTTTACATCGAATCGAGTACGTTCACAGCAAACGATTGATTTTTCGCGATATAAAACCCGAAAACTTTTTAATTGGAAGACAAAAAACAAAAAAGGACAAGGTAGTTCACATAATAGATTTTGGTTTAGCGAAGGAATACATAGATGCTGAAACAGGCAAACATATTCCTTATAGGGAACATAAATCATTAACGGGTACTGCCAGATATATGAGTATCAACACCCACCTGGGAAGAGAACAGTCCAGAAGGGACGACTTAGAAGCCCTAGGACATATGTTTATGTATTTTCTGCGCGGTTCTTTGCCCTGGCAAGGCTTAAAAGCTGATACGCTTAAAGAGAGATACCAGAAGATTGGGGACACAAAAAGAACCACCCCCATCGAGGTGCTATGCGAAGGACATCCGGAAGAAATGGCAACTTATATGCGGTACGTGAGACGGTTGGAATTCTTTGAAGCACCAGACTACGAGTATTTGAGGAATATGTTTAAGGAACTTTTCGAAAGGAAAGGATACGTGGACGATGGAATTTTTGACTGGACGGGTCTTACAGTTTCATCTAAATCAACGTTGTTGAAGACTTAGATGATTATTGTCAATTGATAGCCAAAGTTTGGGAAAAGAATTGTCGGGTGAATCGGGTTCTTTGCTTAAATAAATTGACGATTTTACATCAACCAATTTTGAATAGTTGCGCATTGGGTTTCAAAAACTCCTTACTGTCGCCCACGTATAGAGAACTTAACTATTTAATTAAAAACGAAACAAATAATGAATTATTTATTAAACACGTTGAAAAGCATACCCAACTTCGTTACCTTAAAAAATACGTAGACAATTTAATTTCGTATTCTGCCGTGACTACTGTTATTAAAATTAATTCAACAGTAGCCACGGCAGAAACATAATTTTGAAAAAATTACAAAAAGTTTTCTGAGTGTTAAGCTCAAATGCAATATCTTTTTTGTAATCCCTTACTCTGTTTCCATAGCTACTGATGGCCTGGGTTCTGGTGGTTGATCTTGGTCCCCCGCATCGTCTCTTAAAGGCTCTGCTGGCCTATCAGGTGGGCCACCACCCCCTCTTCTTTCTTCGCCTTCAATCATTCCCAGATACTTTCCTGTATCGGTTTCATTCACAATTGTAAAGGGAACACCTTTTCCCACATATGCAATAGATACATTTTTAACGCTCAACTCCACTTCGTTTGGTAGGGTGTCCCTCAGGGCTCTCAAACCATGTTTTATGAGTTCTTCTAGAGAACTGGAAGACAACTGATCTAGGTGTTTTTCCAAGTATGTACGAGCACTTTGAGATCTGGCTCCAATTGCCATTGCCTTGCAGTCAAAATAGTTTGCAGAAGGACAGGTTTGATAAATGTGGGGTCCTTGGTCATCATAACCAGCCACTAAGAGACCTACTCCAAAAGGCCTGCGATCATAACGTTGGGTACATACCTAATAGAAAGGGCAATGACACGTAAAACGTTTTTCAATATTTTTGAATCAAAAAATATACCTGCATCTTGTTTCCTAATTGAGAAATGAGCCTGCTTACTGGCAAATATGAATCATGAGAGTACTTGTGATTTAAACACTCAGTTCTCATATATCGACTCAGTATTCTTGCATCTGCTGTTAGACCAGAAATAGCAATTCCAATATGCTCGTCGATAGGGATTACCTTTTGCTGATGGGCAGCAAGTTCTGAAGAGGCTCTTTTTAATGCAACGAGAACGGCGTGAGTTTTATTTTTTAAGCCCACTGTAGCAGAACCAAGTTTTACAGCTTCCATAGCATATTCCACTTGGTGGAGTCTGCCTTGGGGACTCCACACCGTAACATCACTGTCGTATTGATTCCTGAACATTTTTTTATTGTATTTAATACACTAACTCTTTATTTTACTGAATATTTTTAACTTTGACTTTTTACACTATTTAAGGTTAGGTATCATTATAACTGAAAATAAAATGTCATGCTTCGTCACGGTAACATCAACAACTAACTTCTGCTAACCTCCAACAAGTATTTGTTTCACTATTGTGTGGTAGGTGACGCTAGGTGTTATTTAGTTTGAAAAATTTTAAAATTGCGGAAAAATAAACATATTTGTAGATAGTTTAAAACTTAAAATTGTTGTTAAATAGTTAAATTTTTGCGAATGCTAATGTAGAAATTACTTTACATTAAAGTTTAATGATTACTAGAAACTATTTTTAAGGTTAATCACAATTATTCTACTGACTTATTAAATTATCGCATAAGTATATTATTCACAATTGTTTACAAACTTGAAGTTACCCGTGTGTACCAATGTTATTATTAATATAACATTAATTTAAGTATTGGAAATGCTGTATTTTTTCTAAATTAGTCGTTCGTGGTAATATAAATAAATAAACATGCGAATCGGAAATATTGTAAAAAAAATATACGTTCCCAGTTCCGATGAATCGTTGCTATTTAAGTACATGTTGTATATGTTTTAGCTAAGATCGTTGAAGTAACATGTTAGGATCATCGGGAATAAATATCAGCCTGCGTCGCGACGCTTACGACGTCTTCTTTGGCTGTTATCGGAATAGGCGTGGTGGAAAACCCCGCCTTTGTTCGCCTATGTTTTTCGCGTAGTAATATCGACATGGCGCGTGCCAGACATTGCCACCAGAGGGCCATGCACAACATGCATGTGAAACCCCGCGGATAATTGTGAATGGCGGCTAGATGAATATTAGTGAACGAGAGAAGATTAGGACACTTTTTCGATTAAAATTTGATAATTGTTCCATAATATTTTAGTGGATATAATGGGTAAGCTTTCCCATGTTACAAGTTTAGTGTCATGCCGTCATGCGCTTTTTTTGTCATCGTTGTTTTATTATTTTTTTTTTAATTTAAACGATTGCTTTGAAAAGAATATAATTTTTTTATAAAAAAAAAATTACTTTACTAATCTAGCGAATCTACAAAAGAATATCAATTCATATTTCAATTAAAACATTTAATTCGTAGGTACGTTTATCTAATTGCTGATTATTTTTCAAAATTTTAGACTTTTAAAGCACTTTTTTAAAAAATAAACAATTTGTGGTTGTTATTAATTAACGATTTGCCATTTACTACCGTTTGTTGCACAAATATAGTTATCATCATTGCTTTAATAAATATTTACAATTTGAAATCCAATTTTGCCTAGAAAATATATTTCTTTTTGATTTTTTTGCTTTAGAATTTGCGTGTATATGTAGATAAATAGATACAAATTACTTAATTAAAGCATATCTACACAATACCTATATTACCTACTAAACATAAACTATTGTCAATTTAATACTAAATGTGCCCTAATTATTGTTTTTTTTTGTTTTAAGTTATAAAGTTGAAGCAACCCTTTTAAAAAGCAATAAAATAGTTGCGGTGAATTAACTTTTGTTGTCCGTCGCCAATGGTAACCAGCTGCCATTATAATTTCAAGGCTTACTTTGTTATTTTTCAAAATACGTGGCGGGTATTCTGATCGTGAATAATATAACAATAAAATTTGATTTTTAGTTTAAGAAAATCTTTAAAATCAATCTCAATTTGTTTGTGTATGGGCTGTTTTATTATTGAGGGTGTATATTTAGAAGTGAAAACAATCATTTATGTGTCATCCCCAAAAATTTGAACATAAAGGTAGTTGTTTCTTGGAATGTAAAGCACGTGTTTGACTTTTGCCACTTAACATCTGTGAAACAACACGAGTGTTGACAAATCTAGTGGGCTATAAACGTCGGTAGCAATTCATAACATTTTGTTTTCTATGAAAATGTCAGACTACTTGACCTAGGTAAGGAAATTCTAATTATGTTTGCGAGAAAAATGAAAATCATGAATCTTATTTGGCTCAAGAAAGTATTAACAAATATTAATTATTATCAAGTATCTATAGGTACATTTTTTTTTTGTAGTAATGAGCATTTTTTGTTATTTTATAATTTATTTTTCTCTCTTCCTTAAAACATGTAATTACAGGTAAACTAAATGTTAGTATTAGGATAGGATAATAGGGTTTAGCGATAAATGAATCAATTAATCATACCCAAGTTGATCCTGATAATCTCCTGTAATGCAATAAGGTTAAAGCTCGTGTTGAATTTTAGCCCCGATAATAACGGTTCTCAAATTCAATAAATACAGGGTGTCTGAAAATAAAACAAAAAGTTATAATATCTTTATATTGTTGTATATTTTTATGATTTAAGGTCAAGATTAAAAAAATTGGGACATTATTTTAATAAATTCTTTAATTATTGTACGTTTTAATAATAAGTTAATAACCTAAACAAAACAAATATTTATTCATCTATTTTGTGTACTTACATTTTTACTACTACTAAATTTCAAAAGGGGACTCTGAAAGAATTTATCTTTGCAACGCGAATAATGTCAATAATTTAATATCGAAGAAAGATAAATTATCTCTAATTTGATTGGCAGGGTGGAATTAAAGATTCTTGAAGGGTGCCGCGCGTTTATGTGAGCGAATATATAGGCGCAACTGCCCAGGGGTGGACTTAGTGTCTCAGTGGAAGTTGTAGGTAATAAGATAAGTAACATTATTGTGTTACATTATTAATCATACTACATACTTTAGTTTAAAGAGATAATTATTTAACGACATATGTCTTTCGGATTTCCTTATATTACAACAGAGAGATAAATTGGAATAAAAAAGTTACGTAGTACATACTTAAAACAATGTAACTTATAATTCTTGGACGTACAGTTTGTTACAAGTAAATTTAAAGGGTTGTTGTTGATGTATCAAATCTGGGACATAGTCAGCTTTTTTTTGCATGGGTGAAGGGTGGGACATACCATTGCAGATTTCGAGTTAGTTGGATTTCGTGAAATTACGCACTTAGAGAAGATTTTCTTCCCCGATCAGTACGTTAGTTTTCACCACTCCTGGTCTAGGCAGTGAAATTTCAACCCTGGTTCGAAGCAAAAGTTAAAAATTGAAGTTCGTCCCTGTACTTAAATATCTTCGTTTTTATATGTGGTACTTGTATAATGTGTAGGGGAAGATTCTGTATCCCGAGTATGAAACACTTGTGAGGTACAATATTTCTACCCTCGGGAGCGCGTATTTAAGAAGGGGTTGTGTTGATGCTAAACGGTAATAAGTATGACGTTGCATGAAATTGCGATTAAAAGAGTTAAATTGGTAACAATGGATTTACTGTGCGGATTAACACCCCCAGTTGCCTGACGATTTTAAAGCGAAGATTGATGCTTTTTTACCACAGGTGGCTTGTCACAGACTTAAATGGCTTCGACGTCCGAGGCGGCCTTGTTTCAACCCTCTGAAGTCTTTATTTAAACGCATAAAGTGCCTACATGAAATGCTACCGCAATGAACTCTGCATTTAAAAAATTAAAAATTAAACAAAAATTATAGACAACTGTAAGAGTAATGGATTAACTTTTGTGGCAGAACTGATAGATAAGCATAAGCAAATGTCATGGACACATTAATGTCATTAATCCATTACTTTTTCTCTTTAGGCTGGTTGTATTTTTATTCAAATGATTCTGCATCTGTAAATGTATTTCTAATTTCTATAAACACTTCTTTGAATGTAGCCAATTCTTATTTGATTTTTAGTAATGTTTAATAAATACCAAAAAATGTCTGCTTTTTGTAGTATATTAAATAATTTTTGGTTCCATTAGTACAGAATTCAGTAGCTAAATATTTGGTAGATTTCTACACAAATAACACAGTATTCATTATATTTATTGTTGGATTCTGTACCGTTTTGATCAAATAAAAATATCTGAAAAAATGATTTATCAAGTCAATATTGATTTCGTTTTCTTATCTTTCAGCGACTGGACCTCTCTGTGGCATGTGCTGTAGACCAATACACGACAGATACATTTTGCAAGTCATGGATGTTTTTTATCACGAACATTGCTTGCAATGTTTCGCGTGCGGAGAACGCCTTTATCAAACTTGCTATTTCAGAGACTCGAAATTGTTTTGCAAATTAGATTATGACAGGTATGTAATTAGTAAAGTCTTAAAAACGGTGCCCTGTATATCCCTACGTACTCCAAAAGGAGTTAGTTATACCGGTCGATCGGGGTCGACGGTCCAGGGCTGTTAGTAAATGTAAATAACTACATGAAGGATAAATTTTCGATGATTAAATAATGTCGATGCGTTACTTATTGAATTTGAGACTTTTTTCGAAAAAATTGCTCCTTGTGGTTTGTGTTTTTATGTGTGTGGATTGGCTAAGTTAAGTTCTAGACATTTTGGGAACAAATTGTTTCTTCCTTGAAAACTTTTTGGAAAGGTTTCGGAAATTTGTGAAGTGTAGGGTGGAGGTAGGTACTATCTTCGTATATATGTATGTATGTGTGTGTGTCTGTATAAAAAGAAGCCGCAAACAACTTTGAGTTGTTGAGCATCAGAACTTGTGCAAAACGGGAAGAAAGCTCGACTGACTGAAGAGGAAGGGGGTACGGGACGGAAGGAGACAGAATGAAAGGATGCGAGACATTGGGGATGAACGGGGAATGGGGTTGCCCACGACGGGGATAGATACAAACGCTTATAGTCGTCTATTTCACGTCAACCATGTTTTCTGCGTTCAGCCATCCCGTGAGCAAATATTTGGAGACTTCGGGGGAAAGTTGGAAACTCTAGAAATGAGTTTTTCTGTGTATTTAGCGCCGGCTTTTAAGATGCTTCCAAAGATAAGACGACCGAAAACCGCATTGTCTTTAATTGCTTTTGTTATTAAAATTATTATTTATTTATTTATTTACAAACCAACGGTTCTTAGATTCATTAAAAAGTGGACACTACAGAATAATAACAGACAGTTTTCGATGAAACATAGAAAATAAGAAGACAACTTATATTGATAATGTGTCTATAACATTTCAACTTCATTAAACAAAACAAATTAGCATTCGTCCTTATCAGAACTGCATCCTAATTTCTAGGCACGAAAGGACTTTTCAAAGTGACGTGATACAGAGTTATATATAGTATTAGCCTTTTCCCGCGGTTTCGCTTGCAGAAATTAATATTGTTTCTCCATAAAACCTTTTAACTCCCAATTCACCCTTACAACGTTTTAATTCTATGTAATGTCGTCATCTTAGATTTCAAATACAAACGTAGCAACAACATTTCATCCTTAAGGGTTGATTTTTAAAAATAGCCAAAACACGTATTTGCTTAATTTCAACAATGAGCAACCGTCGAGTAAATCCGAGTACAAATAAAATATACCCCATAGAAACGTTGCAACATTTTTTTCATTTGATTAATAATATCAAACAGCATATATATATATCAAGTTTCAAGTAAATTCAACCACAAATAAAGTATGTCCTAAACAAAAATGCAACCCCTCCCCCCCTTTGGAGGTCGAATTTTTTAAAATGTCAAGATAGGTCTTTCAGAACTTAAATGAGAGACCATCAAGACCAAGTTTCAAGTAAATCTGACCACAAATAATATATGTTCGATTTAAACATTGCAACTCCTTTTCACCACTCATCCCCTATTCGAAATTTTGAAATGAAACTGAAACTTCAAAGACTATTTTTATATATGTACTTTACTGTCAAAGTTCATCCCCCTCAACAGGGATTGAATTTTTCAACCAGTTTCAAGTAAATCGGACCAAAAACAAACATGCAATCTTTCCAAACCCCTTTCAGCTTCGGCTAGACTGATGTTTTGATTGAAAAATCAGTTGCGTTTTGTCATTCCATGTCAGTTACGTTTTCTTATCTATCTCCCCACCAATTTTCAGCCAAATCGGTTCAGCCGTTCTTGAGTTATAAATAGTGCAACTAAAACGACTTTCTTTTATATATAAAGATATTCTTTATTTATTTATAAAGATCAGTTCGTTGGTATTGCCTTTTCCTACCAAAACCTTAGTTTTATAACCTCTACACAATAAAAATTAGGACTTTTAATGTAGTTTCCTCCGTAAGGATAATTTTCCAAATATGCTGAACGAAATTTTTGTTTTCTGTTGCCCTTACTATAATTAATCGGCCTTTCGTGCATTTAAAGATTGGAAATGTAGGCGCCACCTTGTATTTGTGACGTATTCTTCCCAATAACAATATAAACTGATGCTGCAGGAGAACATATTGCACTGGGGGTGGTCTTTTGCTGAGCCGCCTTGCTTGGCTTTCCTCGCTTTCACCCTAATCCTTCGGCTCATATATACGTCAAACCGGGGACTTTATGTACTTATGTACTATACACGTATATACTTAGATACGTATATAAACATGCGTGTGTGTGTTCGACGAAGGGATTGGGGAAAGCCCTGCCGCGACTGTTTGTGACTATTGGCCCGCGAAAATCCTCGATTGAAATTGAGATATATCGCTTTGTTATGGACGGTTTAAAATACATTACTGTTATCATTATGTCACGTGTGGCTTTTCTTCGAGCAATTGTTTCCTGAAACTTTGGCGAACGCGCGACACTTCGATCCCCACGCACGCTAAAATATTGACTCCTAAATATAGATTATCTGGCGAAAACTTTTTTCTTAAATTGTTCTACAATTTTACGATTTTGTTGGAGCTTTTGTCGTTTCAAGCAAACCAATGGTGAAAAACGTTGAAATTGGGGTAAATTGCAAATCAGAAATACAATGTGGTATTCATCATCATCATCGTCATAACATCGTCAGTCCTAAGACTGGCTGGACACGTACTTCCACTCTTTCCTATCCTGAGCTAAACTTCGGATTTCCCTAAAACTAGAACATCCCACATCCTTAACTATTTGCGAAGAGTAATCTAACCTACGTCTACCTCTACCCCTCCTAACTCCTGCTTCTGCCTCTAATATGTGACCAGACCTTCATGCCTAATAAGGTGTCCTACCAGCCTATCTCGCCTATTTCTTATTGATTTCCATAGAGTCCTCTGTTCTCCTATTCTTTCTAATTCCTCTTCATTTCTAACTTTCTAACTATTTTTTATTATTTTCGCTTATGAAGCAACGGGCTAGTGGGATAAACTATAAATATCTCTTTAATATTTAGGTAAATTTTCATTTTTCCGTGTATAGTCAAATTCAGTCTTACCGTGTAGATCCAAATGCAACTAACTTTTCCGGACGTACCCGTTTTTAAAAATTGTTTTACACTTGGAAGTTTTCTTTGCTTAATAAGTAAATTAAAACAGAAAAATATTGAAAAGGGTAAAATTGGACAAAACAATGCGGTTAGATGAGATTCGTAATTACTATGATGAAATTGATTTTGCCGAATTGATTTTATGAACAAAAACTGGTCACTTGAATTTTGAATAGATTTACCGCATTCACCCCATGATACAGCGTCGGTTTTGGGGGTAGGTCCATATTGTTCAGCTAGCACACCTGTTTTTTCGCATAATCTGTGTAATTTATGCACCCACTATCAATTTGATTTGGATTCAGTCGTGGAAAATGACTTTGGTTTAGTTCTTGCGATCACATTAAACGTAATATCGAAGCTAGGATGACGTTGATGATGACCATGGGTTGGAAGACATTAATATTCAATCGTGGGCACGTTTTTGTCATAGGGGCACGTGTTGTACGGAAGATTCATGCTGCTCTAGATTTTGATCATCATTCATAACCAGACACAAATAAGTATATTTTGTTAAGAAATAAATAACTTTTCAATTGTTACTATATATTTAAGTATAAGCGAAACAGTAACCAGGGTAATAAACAAACTTGTAAAACAAAAGAAAACCCACCGATTTCTATTGGAAACTTGTTGATTGTTTTAAAATTTGGAAACTTGGAAACGGCGCCACACACACATTTTCTTTGAATGTTTTTGATTAACAATTATTGAGATCGTTCTTTTGAAACTGTGCTGCTGCCTACTTGGTTGATATCGTGGGTGTGGACTGTAAAAGAGCGGCAATGTTTACACAACGGGGTTGACAGTGGAGACCGTGTGCCCTGTCACTCGTCCGTGATTTAATATCCTACAGGACTGGAGGCCACACGTGCAGTCCACTGTATATCTATGTGAACGACGGGAAGCACACCATCACCGCACCAACAGTTTATATTTATTATTCTGCATTCGTTCAAACCAGCGTGAGTTTACACAAATACTGAAATCTTTCGCCAAATATTATACTTATTTATTTATTCAGAACAATTCGAAACGTGTGCTACTGTATGTCCATGATACGAATGGGAGACTGTTGTAACGATGGGAAACAAAATTTCAATTGTATCTAAAAGTACCTGTGTGAGTTATGTACTGTCATATTTGTGTTGGAATAGTACACAGGAGTAAAAGGGGAAGTTAAGGGTCAACATACGTATACTTTAGAATTTAAAAAAGTTTGAAATATCTTTTCTACCAAAAGTTCCCACAGATATATGTATCATCAACATCCTAATCCAACAACTAATTTCAGAAAACTAAAAACTAAAACTAGAACATCCCACGCCCTTAACTGTTTGTGAGCAGTAATCTAATCTGGGTCTATCTCTACCCTTCCCAACTCCAGTTTCTACCTCTAATATGTCTCTGATTAAACCTTCATGCTTGAGACGGTGTCCTACCAACCTATCTCGCCTATTTCTTATTGACTTCCATAGAGTCCTCTGTGTTCTCCTATTCTTTCTCATACCTCTTCATTTCTAACCTTATCTATCCTCATCACTCGCCTATAACACCACATTTCGAACGCTTCTAACCTTTTCTTTTCCGCAGCGTACACCGTCCATGCTTTGCACCCGTGCAACGCCGCTCTCCAAACATACACCTTTAACAACCTTTTTCGAATTTCTAAATTAACCGTTCGCGGACATAGAAGTGACTTCTTTTGAAGCTTTCCTCTGCTTTATATCCCTACTACTCCTTCCGTCCTGACTTATCTGACTTCCTATAGATACCTCAAATTAGTCACATCTTCTAATTTTTCATCTCCTATCTTTATATTTGCTCTTTCGAAAAGGACTTGCGATACCTTTTATCCAGAAAAACATGCAGTTCCCGAGGGATAGAAAAAAAAATTATTTTAATGTGGTTGTCGATGATTTTTGACACGTATTAAGAACATCAAAAAGAACTAAGCCGCCAGTAAAACTTAGTTGCCTTAATTTATAAAATAAAGTCCGATTTTGGTATCCGTTCGTTTTGCGTGAAATAAGAACACGTTTTCGTAATAATAGGCCGGAGGACCTTCTCCTCTTTTCTTTTTCCATTCCCCCCTTTTTTTTGGCCAAGCCGGCGATCTAGTTAGCGTCACCTGCTGCCTTTATGGGGGGCTTTAAGCGATGGTGCACGCGGTAATGCGTTACATATGACGCCTAATGTCGTTCCCGAGCATGGCTTTTTAACCGTGTTCTTATATTTCACATTCTGCCGATCAGATCGCATGCCAAAAGGCTATTTTGAACGGATAGAGGGAGGGTGCATATTTGACAGAAACGTCGGATAAAGAGATAAAACTCTCCGATATCCTCGATTTGTACAATAATACATTTTATTATGATCTCCTTAAAAATTCAGACATGAAGTATAACATTTTCTTATTGTAGGTAATTTATGTGCAAATGTTTTGACTAAAATGATTGAGGTAGACTCACCCAGCGAGTTATCGGGAACCACATCTCCCTAGATAAAGACTCTATTAGGTGTCCAGTTGAAAATAGTTTTTAATTTTGTAGAATATATAGCAAAAAATGTCTGGGATGCTCCGAACGCATTTCGCCTGAAGAATTGGTTATGAAAACATGCGATAGTGTTTTTCACGTTCGGTGTTTTGCGTGCGTGGTATGCGGTATGCGATTGCAAAAAGGGGACCAATATGTCTTTAAACAAGGACAAGTCTTTTGCAAGCCTGACTACGAGAAAGAAGTAGAAATGTTGCAAGGTTACAATCAAGGTAGGGCAGAACAAGGCATCTAAAGGCTTAAACGTATACCATAGTAAATATAGATACGTATTAAAAATATTTCAAGAAATTGACAGTAGGTATATATTTAAGGTGATTTTTTCTGTGATGAATTTACACAATCATCACGATCATCTGACGGAAGGAGGGGACCGAAACGGCCCAGAACAATACTCACCACTCAGCAACGCAGGGCGTTCAAGGCTTCTTTTGAAATAAGTCCCAAACCGAGTCGAAAAGTCCGCGAAAATCTTGCTAAAGACACTGGACTTAGTGTTAGGATAGTACAAGTGAGTCGAGTGCAAATAAAGGATAAGACGTCATAACCGTGGGATCTGGGCAAAGGTTAGAAGTGAGTTCAGTTGATGACCCATTGTGGGTCCCTAGGGTTATGCTTTTACGATACACATGTAATGCTACAGAAAAATTTTACTCAAAATTGCACACCTCGATTTTCAAAATACTGTAACACACCATGGGCCATCAATTGTACCCATTTCGAACCTTCGCACTGCTACAATTGCTTACGGCGTCTTACCTTTTAATGAGCCATGTTTTTTAGAAAGCTTTCGTTGCTAGGTGTGGTTTCAAAATCAAAGGGCGAAGGTGAAGAAAATGCAAAAGAAAGCACGTCAAGATAATAAAGACGTTAAGGATGTAGAAAATGATGAGAAAAAATTAGGACTGAAGGAGGAAGAACAGAGTCAGATTTGCATAAGTTTTATATTGGTATATACTCGATAAAGTAAAATTGCGTAAATTTTTAGGCCCTCGATCCAGTTCGTTTTTAAATGATAGTTGTAGTAATGATGCTGATTTGGACTCGACCACAGTTGGATTCTTTCAACAGTTGCACAACGACTCTAAACATTTTTTACACATAAAAGAGGAAACAGAGAACGACGAGAACTTTTTTAAAAATAAACAAGATCATAATACTCAACAAATCGCTGGTAAGTAATTCATATTTTCCTAACACCAGAGCATCTACCAATTATTTCTGCTTCTAATATGTCTCTAACTAGCTCTTCATGCTTAAAAAGGTGTCCTACCAACCTATCTCGCCTATTTCTTATTGTCTTCCATAGTGATCTCTGTTTTCCCATTCTTTCTGATGCCTCATCCCCATTTTCAATCTTCCCTATCCACGGTTTCCTCATCATTCGCCTGTAACACCACATTTCGAACGCTTTTAACCTTTTTTTTTCTGCCGCGCCCACCGTCTATGTTTCCTAATAATCGAATGTGTTAGTGGACATCTCTCTCCCTCTTACTTAATGTTTGCAGAGGCTGAGAGATATCTAATGTTCAATTAGTTTGCCATCAGGTGAATATATCAAAAATAAGTTAACGCGTTAGTGGTAACCTATAATCTTTTGTTTTTGTTTTAAAGTCGATAGGAAACTACTAGATCCCACATTACTAACTATCTCTACCCCTTCCCTCTTTTTCTCCCCTTTGCATCGATTTTATCTTTAACATTCCAGACATTGTATTAGGGAATAGTTTTGATGATCGATGCTTGAAAGTCGTTTAGATTTATCGTTGCCTGTACCATACATGTTTTCTGTTTATTCTTGTTCGTAGAATCACTTCACACTAAATATCAATCAAATTTATTGAATGGTTTCAATTTTGGTTCGAATTTGCCTGGAAACCATGGCGCCACATTGTTTTTGTCACCCCCGCCTGCCCACCAAAATCCTCCCCATCTGAATATCATGGGGTTGAACCCGATCGATCGACTTTATTCCATGCAAAATCAGTACTTTTGCGAGGTCGAATCGGCGCCTTTAGAATAATTTTTGTAAGCAACTAAAAGGACAACGTAAGTTATTTTATTAATAATAACCAGAAATGTTTATATTATTTGTTGCGTATTTGCCTACACTCATGTATTAATTAAGTATTAAATTAATTAAATAATAAATGCACTCAAACAATTACGCATAACTTTGCAACTATTATGAATTTGTTGTACGATTATGTTGTGCATTGGTGTTATAAAAAACAAAATAAATTTTGTTAAGCCTTATGGATTTTATATTTTATATATATACATCAGATGCATTTATACTCCTGACCTGAGGCTATTTCCAATATTTTTCTAACAAATACAATTGTTATGGCCAATAAACAAATAGAAAGCTTACCCTAAATCACTAAGCTTTCGACATTACTTCAGGCAGACACTTTTATTTATTATTTATATGTACTTATAGATAAATAAACTATGCATTATATTATTTCTTTCGATTAATTAATATCTTTATAAGGTAAGTTTCCTGGTTTACCCTGCGGGGGGACAACAAAAAGTGGGTTATATTTTTCAGGGGTAGCAGGGTTTGTGTGGGATCTTTTTTCCTTCAAAACACAGCTTTAGCGACCAGATGCATTTTTAATCAACGGGGATGTATATAGCATCCGGTGGTTATAGGTTAGGATTTGTTTCTACAAAGCCAAAATGGCAGTCGTAAAATACAAAATGGTAGTAGAAACAAAAAGCAATAGAATGATGAGGATGTGGTATTAGAATAGGATAATTTTTTGTAGCCACAAGCTCCGTTTAAGAAGTGAGATTTCTACATATTTCTTATTAAATAGGAACCTAAATTTCTAAATCTACTTAGAGATCTGCAGTCATGATTAATGCTACAAGAATGCATCCACATTTCATTAAATGATTTCTTTACAGATTTAGAAAATCATTTAAGTTACCTGATTTTCCAGAAAGTGTCTACCCTGCATACGATCCTGAAATAAAGAAAAACACATAGCCGAGCAGTTTATTTCATCTTTTATGTTGACAATGGTTCAAGCCTTTTTCTATATTATTGACCTCGATTTCTTCGCATATTACCTCGTATATTTTCAGTAAATAACTGCGGCCATAACAAAAGAGAATGTCCTTTGTATGTATAAAATGCGCGTATATTTTCTCATTATTGAAAGGCCATAAAATTCATTACGATCATGTCATTTTATAGCTAAAGCTGTCTGTGACACCAAACACACATACTTGCCCGATATACAGATTGTTAGTTAGATACCATTATCACCTATATTACTACATAGGCTGTGTCGATTTTCGTTGACAAAGTTAGTGACAGACGACAGGTCGTTACGGTACGGTAGGTGTAGGCGATATTGTCATTTGACGGGGAACCCCCTACGTCGACGGATATTGTAAGCGAGACGCTGTCAAACACTATTAAATTCTTTGTTCTCGCAAACGGCCCCAGCTCCGAACTTTGTAAATTACTTACGTAATCGCATTACGTATTAGGATTATGTAACTGCAGTATAGGTACCAGCGCCAGTGGATGAATGGGACAGGTGCCCAAATGTGTGATGCTGTACTCTGAACAGAGAAAAAAAAGAAAATACTACCACCACCAATAATAATTTAATAAGTATAATTATAAATAAAACTTACCCAATGAAAATTGGTAATTACAGTTGTATTTGGGGTAGGTCGTTGGTCCTAATTTGTATTATTTATTGATTAAATTCAGCAAAATTTCAACGTTTTGCGACCATAATGAAATCTTCGTGGACTTGGTAATGAATTCCAAAAGAAAATGAGTCAATTTTGATAGTTTCTTGTTAAGAAAAGTACCTAAGATGGTTCTCAAGAAAATGTTACCATTTTGGCTTTTATTATTTTAAATTATAAACCTGCTAAGTTATTTTTAATATATGTAACTGAAGCATCTAGCAAGGAGGACCTAGAGATAGCTTTAAATAAAATGGAAGCGGTACTGACAGATCAGTACTGTATGAAAATAAATAAAAGAGAAACTAAAATACTGTTATGCAAGGGAAGAAAAAGTAGGGAAAGAGCGAATATAAAGATAGGAGACGAAAAATTAGTAGAAGTGGCTGATTTTAGATATCTAGGAAGTCAGATAAGTCAGGACGGAAGGAGTAGTAGGGATATAAAGCAGAGGATAGCACAGGGTCGTGTCGCCTTTAATAAAAGAAAGTCACTTCCATGCTCGCGAGCGGTTAATTTAGAAATTCGAAAAAGGTTGTTAAAAGTGTATGTTTAGAGCGCGGCGTTGTACGGGTGCGAAACATGGACAGTTGGCGCGGCGGAAAAGAAAAGGTTAGAGGCCTTCGAAATGTGGTGTTATAGGCGGATGATGATGATATCGTGGGTAGAGAAGGTTAGAAATGAAGAGATATTATAAAGAGTAAGAGAACAGAGGACTCTATGGAAGTCAATAAAAAATAGGCGAGATAGGTTGGTAGGACACCTTCTCAGGCATGAAGGTTTAGTCAGACATATTAGAGGCAGAAACAGGAGTTAGGAAGGGTAGAGATAGACCTAGGTTAGATTACTGTTTACAGATAGTTAAGGATGTGGGTTGTTCTAGTTTTAGGGAAATGCAAAGTTTAGTTCAGGATAGGAAAGAGTGGAGGTACGTGTCCAATCAGTCTTAGGACTGACGACCCTATGATGATGATGATGTAACTTCTACTGTCAGTTTCGACCAGAATATTATTACCTATTTACTTACAATTTGTGGATTTAAATTTTATTATTGCATTTCAAGTTTCATCCTTGATAGATTGTGACAAAAAAGCGTAGTTACCTTTGTGCTTTTATCTACTAGGAGTGCTCTGTGTTGAAGACATCGACGTGTGTATATGTACGTATGTATATGTCTTTTAATAAAAGTGATGCTTAATGTTTCGAGGGGTTTTAAGCCGGTGTCATATCTTAGTCCCGGGGTGCGACTAAGAGTCGTCGCAAAGACGACGCCGCGACGTCGGGGTAGGTGGCATAGGAAATATGGCGTCGTTTCGCCTGTGCAATAAGCCTTTATTATCCTTTATAAACAGGTAAAGTGTCGAATAGGGAAGTCAAATGAGTTCGCTTTCTTAAGCCGAGCGTTTTAAAGGAAAAGGGTTAAAGACGGAGGGCGAGTTTGTTGGTAATTGTGATGCCTTGCTAGTCGTTGAGCAGAAATGTATTGTACCTTATCTAGACTAAATGAATAAGGTCGAAACGTTATCTAGAGGATTCTTTTATGTTCACTGCCCAAAATGAACCTGCTATTTCTCGTTAGATTTTACTGCATCATGAAGTAATAATCATTAAAACTGTTAACAAACGTGTTGAGATAAAACTGTTAGTTATTTCTTAAATATACTCGAAATTATTCAGGGTTTGTCTTATAATTTATAGTACAATCATTCTAATTACGTCCGATTTAATTTTGCGTCTATCTCTCCCTGTTTTCAATTCTTTCTTTCAATGTTTTACAGCAGGATAATTTTATCGTAAAATCACATGGACTTTCGTGTCTCATACAATGATTGATATGCGAAACATGTCTGGAGTGATAACTGAATTTGATTACCACTTTAAGGTTAAAACATCTGTCTCTTATCTTAGAAAGTTTCTAACTCATTCGCGCTTGCTAGTAACAGTATCGTCGATTAAAACGGAATGTGTTTGTGTTGGGGAAGTGCTTGTGGCAATTTAAAATAATGGTTGTGGATTTATTGACGAAATTCATTAGAATAAGGTGAGTGAATTTTCAATATTTCATATTTACAAAAGTGAAATGATTGATATTGCATAAAAGTCAAGTTAGATAGCAATTAAGAAAAGATGTTACCATTGGTTTCTATTATTTTAAACTATTTTTGGTTTACTTTGAACATCCTTTACAGATGTGGTTGTTCTAAGACTTCTTGCATAAAACAATTTTGCAAATTTTTGGCATACATTGAACACCCTTTATAGACGAAGAAGTCCCAGAACTTTTCGCATGCAATATGATTTATTTCAAAATATGTACTAGAAACATTTCCACAATGAATCTCTGGGTGTGCGAGATGTATCAGGATTTAATATTTTTAAGGATTCCATTGGAAATTCGGGTTCTTAATAATTAATTAAGGGAATATCTAGCCGTTGGTTTCAATACATCATTTTAGATTGTGAAACTACAAAGTGATATGTTTTTACAGATGTAGATGTTCTAAGACTTCTTGCATAAAACAATTTTGCAAATTTTTGGCTTACATTGAACACCCTTTATAGACGAAGAAGTCCCAGAACTTTTCGCATGCAATATGATTTATTTCAAAATATTAGAAACATTTCCACAATGAATCTCTGGGTGTGCGAGATGTATCAGGATTTAATATTTTTAAGGATTCCATTGGAAATTCGGGTTCTTAATAATTAATTAAGGGAATATCTAGCCGTTGGTTTCAATACATCATTTTAGATTGTGAAACTACAAAGTGATATGTTTTTACAGATGTAGATGTTCTAAGACTTCTTGCATAAAACAATTTTGCAAATTTTTGGCTTACATTGAACACCCTTTATAGACGAAGAAGTCCCAGAATTTCTTGCATGCAATATGATTTATTTCAAAATAAGTACTAGAAATATTTCCACAATGAATCTTTGAGTGTGCGAGATGTATCAGGACTTAATATTTCCAAGGATTCCATTGAAAATTCGGGCTATTACTAATTAATTAAGGAAATATGTAGGCATTTATTTCCAATTTTTCGAAAATTATTTGATCTTGTATGATATTATCTAAATATACTCGAAACTATCCAGGATTTCTATTACAATAAGTATAATCATTCTAATTGTCTCAATTATGTTTTAACTGTTTAACCTCTGAATGTGAGAAATGTTTAAGGATTTGAATAGTATTTCCGAGGACTGCATTGGAAATTCGGCCGAATATCAGGACTCATTCTTCTTTTGCCTTTCCTTATTACTCTTTTGCGTTTTATTTTATGCAAATGGTAACCGTCTTTGGGCTTTCAAAATCTTTCGTTATTCAGGGGAAGGATCGCGGCGTTTCTGCTGCATTCTACTGCCGTCTCTGCTGCTGCCGCCGGCGCCGTCGTTCCACCAGCATCTCACAGCCTGCTAGATTGAAAAGAATGTACGATGATTCGTTATTAGATTCTCGGCACATAGCATTCTCCATCTCGCTCGTTCGCTCGATCATCCTGTCTCTTTCCAATGTGCCATTTCTCACCGACCTCTTGCGTAAAACCGCACACCGATTGACCTTCTTCACATACATTTATGTATGTATGCCATATACATACGTACATACATACATACATACTAACATATAGATTTGTACCCTTCTTCCTTACGGTTACCCGATATCGAAGACGATTTTTCTTCAAGGAACAAGGAATTAGACGGAACCGAAATACCACGAGACTGCGTGAATACGTGTATGGACGTTGAATCCTGAGTAATGGAGGCAAGTATGGCGGCAGAGATGTCACGAGGTGAATAAATTAACACACCACGGTCATTTGCTCGGTCTCATCTTCTTTCAATTTTGCCCAGTACATTAAATTGCTAGAAATATACATAGGTATCAAACTATTTACATAGTAATTCCGTTCACCCTGTTTGAAGAACAATGAAAATTGTACTACAAATGGCGTGGTGAGCGCCATCTGTAGTACGATGCCACATTTGAGGATTACATATGCTCCAACAAGGTCCACTTATTTTGTTCGATTATGGTAACGTGCCTATCACGTTGAGGTGAGCTACGCCGGGATTCGTTTCAGCAAGTAGATATTCATATTTTTAAATGGACCTTGTTGGAGCATACGTAATCTTAAAATGTAGCATCGTACTACAGATGGCGTTTACCGCGCCATTTGTAGTATTTTCTAAAACGCGCTGTTAAGACAGCAGGTAAAGGTTGCTCTGTGTTCTGTCGGAACTGCCTGCGATGCGCTTATGAGATCCAAAAAGATCGAAATCGCGATCCGCGTCTGGCAGTTTCGACGGAACACAGACCACTTCGAATTATTTTGAATGAAAATTGTGATAAAATTTAGTCTAGAGTTATAAAGTTGGCAGGCATGATTCTCGATTGTGAAGTGAAAGTGTGAAAAAAAAAATTCAGTATTGTGTAGGTATGTATGTCAGGGGTTGAAATTCTTCTTGGTTTTTGGTAATCCAATTGGTTATTGAAAGGAATCTTAGAACAACGAACAAAGCATTGTGAACCTTTAGTTATAAGTAAATTTAATAAAGATCATTATATTCTGCTGATGCCTGTTCACATTTTAAGATAAACTTGGGCATCATTTTATTGATAACCCGCATACTATTTGTTCCATTTTGTTGTTTGTATACAAGCTTTTAAAGGAATACAACAAATGTTGTTCTGGTTCTTTGAAGGATTTTATTAAATGTTCTACTCGATCTTTATTTACAAAGAACTCAACTTTGAAGTTTATGAAATCCGTATCGACGCGCTTCCGCGTAAGCCAGTATGGATTATTAGGATGTCAGGCAATCCTTATTGTTGTTTACCTCTATTCATTATAACATCTGTGCTCTGTGCTGTCCGAATCATTTTTGCACTAATCTTTTTTCTTATCGTTCTCTGCACCCTGCTTTTTTCACTCCCTCTGTCTCTCTCTCTCTCTTTTTGTCTTTTATCCTGTAGTTTAATTAGCCGTAGGGGTGTTGAAATAGCCTCTTGAACGTCTTCACTGACGGGCGGACGAATGATGCATCGTCGAACGTCAAAAGAATAATCAGAACAACTGCGTTATTTGCTCTTAGACCAAACGACACCCTACCATTCTTTATTGATGCGCCTACTCACTACTACGTATAATCCCTGTTTATTGCGATTTTACTCAAATATAAACAACGAAGTCAAAATTTAAACTGCTACGATCAGGAATAGTCTGAAAAGAAAAAAGCTACTGGGATTCCAAACAGCTGAAGGCCATTTTCAACGATTTATTTAGAAATACTGATGAGCTAAATTCGTCTTGATTTAGGTCAGGATCGGACTAGGAATTGGTGTCAAAATGGGATTCAGTAATAAAGTAAGGAAGTCGTGGGCAAACAGCTGGGTATATAGATGCTTCTTCTGAATTGGTGTTCCTGCAAAATAAGATTCAAGAAAAAGAAAGCCAAACGAAATCCTTCCTTTCCTGAGTTGATCTTCGATTTCCCGGAAGCTCGAAGATTTTACCCCTCTTAACTCCTGTTTCTGTTTTTAACTAGCCCTTCATCTCTCAAAAAGTGTCTTTATTACCAATCTACTATATCTCCTTTTCTAATATCCAAGGAGTTTTCCGTATTCACCAAATCAGGCATGTTCCGTAAAACCTTTAGAGACTTCGAGTGGGAGTGAGCAAATTCTTAAATTGCCCCATTCTCACGGCACCGTTCGTTAGAAAGGATTCCTTATTTCAACCCCTCTATATTGGCTGCCACCCTTCTCGCATTATTAGCGTCGCCAAGCACACTGGCGACAAAGGACATACGTCGAAGGAAATAAAGGTTCGCGTCAAACCTCGTTTTCTGCTCAATCGTCCTGTTTAAACGTCCCCGTTCCCGCGTTCCGTCGTCCGTTTTCGTCCTTAATGCTGCGGCACACATCGGCATCGCCGATATAATCCTTCGGCGTCGCCACCCAAGCGGCTGCCACGTGGACAAGGGCATTAGTTCTCTATTATTCATAAACTGCGACCGCCGTCGAAGCCCGCATGACATCATCATTTAATAGCCGACGAGAGATTTAGTCAAACGACCGAGGAGACGTCAACTGTACGCCATAAGCTGATGAAAACGACGGCCGGCGTCGAGGCGTTAAATGTTTCAAAGTTAACCAGTAAATCTAGGCAATAAACAACGACAACCACTAGATTTCTTACACATACATTCTACTCTAGATTCTCATATGATCTTTACCAACTGTAACCACCAAGAAAATTGTTAAGATTAATTGTTATATTTGAGGAATTCATTTTCATATAAATTCATTTACTAAACGTATTCAAAAGCCAAAATCACAAACAAAATCTGATCATTATCATAAGGTCGTCAGTTGTAAGACTGGTTGGACACGTATCTCCACTCTTTCCTATCCTGAGCTAATCTTTGCATTTCCTCAAAACTAGGACAACCCACATCCTTAACAATTTGCGAACAGTAATCTAATCTAGGTCTAACTCTACTCCTCTTAACTCCTGTTTCTGCCTCTAATATGTATCTGACTAGGCCTCCATGCCTGAGAAGATATCCTACCAACGTATCTCGCCTATTTTTTAATGACTTCCATAGAGTCCTCTGTTCTCCTATTCTTTCTAATACCTTCTCATTTCTAACCTTCTCTATCCACGGTATCCTCCTCATTCGCCTGTAACACCACATTTCGGACGCTTCTTACTTTTCTTTTACGTCACGCCCACCATCAAGGAAAATTTCAATCCTGGTAATTCACTCATGAGTTGGGTCTGTTCTGGATTCGCTACATATCATGACATTGGAGACAAATCTTCACTCCTTGCTGATCCAATCTTCGCATTTTCTGATAACCACAACTTTGGACATTCATTAATACTTTTCCGCTTGTGATTTTAAACGTGAATTCGAAACTTTTATAGATATCATTCGGTTACGATTACGGAGCTCCATGACATCCCCGGTATCTGATATGTATATGCTTTCGGTAGAATTTAATTTGGTTGGTGCGCTCCTTACGCTTCCCTCATCCTGTTTTTCCGTGCTTTGTGCAATTAATTGTCGACTAATTATTTATGCAGGCGTGGTTTAACCTGCCTTTCAAACGAACGCCGCTCTTTTCGGATGAGCGAGTTTATCGACAAACAGACAAACCCATACGATGTTTCCTTCACTTGTTTTAGTCCCTTTGCTTTCCTCTGACAGGCACAAAACGCATTCCCGAAGCAGAGAGAAACAGACATCAGACCGTACTGAAGGTTTTTGACTAAACGAAATGACTAATGGAAAAAGTGGCATTATAGACTCGCTTGGTTTACAAAGAAACAGAACCCAATGAAGTTTTCTGAGTGACGCAGAGAGTATATGCTATTGTGAAGTCACCTGATTTCAAAAGAAGACTGAAGGAATTGATGAAAGATTTGTCCAAATTGTATCAGCAATAGAAAGGGGTGGAAATATTTGCTTTTGATGATATTTTTCAAAGAATCGTCAAAATTGGAAGCAGAAGGTCAAAGAATTACAGATCCAGTACATATGGTAGAGGATGCTGAAGTTTTCTATCAGGTGGAACTTTAGTGATTTGGTATCATTTACAATAACTTGCAAATCCGGATCATTATTATCAATAAAATGGTGGAAATGCCTGAATTTTATCTGGATTGAATGGGAAATTTGGACAAATCAGCAGAAACTCTTTAAAAAGAAAATGACAAAATCTGCAACTGAAGAAAAGTGACCGGTTCGATCAACCTAGAAACATTATTTGGATAAGACTAAAAATGATGTACTTCTTGATCTATCAATTTTGGTTTTGTTATTAGTTTAGCGAAATTGGGATGCTGAGGTACTTGATCGAGGATTGTTTATTTTGATTGATTTTCATGTTTTGTGTTTCGTATGATATTGACTTTAAATAAATTGGAAAATGTAGGGATGTACAGATAAGAGCTGAAAGAAGTGGCTGATTTTAGGTATCTTAGAAGTCCGATAAGTCAGGACTGAAGAAGTAGAGGGATATAAAGCAGAGGATAGCACAGGATTAAGTCACTTTTATGCTCGCGAACGGTTATTTTAGAAATTCCAGAGAGATTGTTAAAGGTGTATGTTTGGAGCACGGCGGAAAGGAAAGGCGTTCGAAATATGGTGTTACAGGCGAATGATGAGGATACCGTGGATAGAGAACGTTAGAAATGAAGAGGTATTAAAAAGAATAGGAGAACAGAGGACTCTATGGAAGTCAATAAAAAATAGGCGAGATAAGTTGGTAGTACACCTTCTCAGGAATGAAGGTCTGATCAGAGACATATTAGAGGTAGAAGGGGATGTTAGGAAGGGTAGAGGTAGACCTAGATTAAATGTTAACGGTTCGCAAATAGTTAAGGATATGGGATGCTCTATTAGTTTTAAAGAAATGCGAAGATTAGCTCAGGATAGGTAAGAGTGGAGAGGTGGAGTCTTAGGACTGACGACCTTATGATGATGACGATGATGATACTGATTGAAGTTGAATTGATTTTTAACCAGACAAAATTAAATTCTTATCACAAAAATATTTCTTGTTAATGCATAATCTGAGGTTTCTGTTCCTTAATTCATCAAGTCAAACAGATAACTGGCATGATACGATAAAATTTCAGTTTGGTCCGTTTCCATTCGTAAAGTTCCGAGGATTGGGAATAATCGTCTACGGCGAAAGTTTCTTTCGTGATGAATTATACACTTGTGTATAAATATGAATTCAGTGGCGACCTTTTGGTTCTCGGCAACTCTGTATTCATACGGGCAGCTTTATTAATAGAAACTACACACACGACGGGTGGTATTCCATATTAACTGTTGACGGCGGAGTGGCATGTGACGGGAACCGACGCGACGTCGGCGTCGATTCCGGTACGATCTGCTCTCTCTCCCCATTTTCGTCGTGTACCTATAATCCGCACGTCAAAGGATACGGAGATAACAGACGGGGAACGAAGGTCGATAGATTATGAACTCCACGAATGTGACGGTGTACTTTTAAACAAATTTTAAACCATGACAATACTGTGGAAAAAAAAATCGGTTGTCTGTAAAGTCGGTTTACTGACGATAGTTGAATGTGACAACGTCATAAGAAAATACTGATGAAATGGTTTCATTTTTCAAAAGAAAGTTTTAATTTTATTCGTTTGATAGATATTTTGTATGGATATAGAGAAGGAGGTAAATGTAAATGTATTATTGTATAGCAGCTGTCCACGCGGACGCATCGCTCACTCAAGTAGGAGAGAGACAGATGTCGAACGCTGCCGAACGCGGAGGCCGATTGTGCCTCTTTGTCGCTCGTTCCGCGCTCTCGCTTGCACTCCAAGCCTTAAATGGAACGCCCCAGAGCGAGGTAACGCCGCATGAGTCATGTTTTTTCGTGCGTGCAGCCGGCTCCATCGAATTATAAGACGTTGTCACGTCAAAAACAAGAGACAAACGGATATGAGTCTATTGTAGTCATTTTTCCTGTCTTCGTTATGGTTTGCCATGGATTTATCCTTTGATCCCCATCCTTAGAACAATGTGCTCTTCTTAACATTTTTCCAAATCTCAGGAAATACTTCAGTCTAACTATATCATGCAGGTAGTAGACATTAATTCATTTCCTGCTACTGCAAAAATGTTCATTTTTTACAAGAAAAAACCACGTTCCTCTGGTGTTAACCCTTCATTCCCAGTATTTAGTTCAGAATAGCCTTTTACTGGCTACGCTCCTCCCTCATAGAGTCATTTGTTTCATGCCCAGCCCTTCAGTAGCGACTGGAGCAAAGGTCATCGGAAGCAAGTGTCTATTCGTATAAGTATGTATGATGTTTTTGGAGTTATTAAATATATTTTTTTATTTTGACAATATTTACTATTTAACAAATGGAAACACCTCAGTTACAAAGATTTCGCATATCGCTCGTCGTTCAAAAGAGATCAGTAGTTAAGCAGCTAAAATCGCTCTGACTTTTTTTGCCCCTTGCTGTGCACAGTAGTCAATAGATGTCAGATATCAAACAAGAGCATGCCCCTTTTTGTTATTCAAACAGAAGTGAGTGGATATATTATATTTTTATCACGTGTGAAAATCTTTGCATTTTTTTTTTTTAATTTTAAATTCCAGGCTCATTACTTTCTCTGTGCGCCCACCGATCAACAAATGTTCTTTACGACATTCACCAAAAATTAAATACCATAGATCCAAAGGTTATTGTCTATCTAGTGGGTATTATTTATAGTATTTATACCAATCGAAAAGGGCTAGTTTTTCCTGCCTTCGGGCTCTTTCTGTGCACACGTTATCGTCAAGGGATATTGCCAATATAAATCGGTCCCCTTTAGGTCCCCATTGCGCCGACTATATACATATAACTCGTCTTTAGTCTTGGGCCACGCGACTTCGGCGAGAAAACATTCAATAGCGTATTTGCGACACGCGACCCCGTTATTTACAAATTGCTCCCGGACTAGACACGATTGATACAATATTCTTTCGACCCCAGGGCGTTAAGGGAACCATGGTGGTAAAGTGGGAGTGATACCGGCTTCGACAATCAATTATTCGGTCTGCTAATAGGAAAAACAAGTCCCACGGAAATAGTTCGGACAATATAGGAAACCAGAAATTTAATTTAGAATTATTAAGACTGATTTTTATACATTTGAACTTGATATAATTGACGGAAATATGTACTGTTTTGGAAATCTGCTATCTACCTTTTTTATTATCAAATTGATGTTTTAGGGAAAGGGAAAATTCAATCAAAAACAATTTGCTGTACAACTCCACTTGATTCATTTATTTAATTATGTAGAAAATATTGATTGCACCGTTCGTCGTAATAATTTGAACATGTCAAAATTTTATTTGGAAAATGATAAGGGTTCAATATATATGATATCAGTAAATATAGTGTATTAAAAACAATCGAACGTATATGTCAATAACGTACCTAATTGTGTCGAATATCTCGTCATGTATATTTAAATGATAAGCCTGGGCAAATAGAGCATAGAAAAGTTATTAATTTTGCTCATCTGGAAGCACAAATGCAGTACAGGGTGGTTGATATAGTAAAATATTAAAAATGTATTTCTATTTACTTTAATTATTATTAAGAATAAACGTGGAAGGAAATAAGAAAGTTTGATAATAATTCAGAGTTTATTGGGATCCGTCAAATGGACATACACCATCTGGTGGCAAAATTTATAACTCGAATGAGGGAAAAATTTACATAGGAACTGTGTACACAAATTGTAAAATTTGTTTACTAAAATAATAAAACACGTTAAAAAAGTAAAAATTTTTTTGATGATGGAGTCGACGAAGTTTTCTTCTAAAGTTAAATCAAATAAAAAGTTAATATGTTCAGTGAAAAGCTGCAATAGCACTTCAGACATAGATCTTCACTCTTCACCTACATTAACTACTTTCCAATAAAAACTAACCGTTTTATATATGTAAAAAATATATTCGGAAAATTAGAGAAAAAAGTAAACTAATAGAAGCTTGGATGAAAGCAGTAGGTATCAAAGAAGTGAATTCCGGAATAAAAATTTGTTCACGTCATTTTAATGCACATGATTATATTTCAGCAAGTATTTACCATCAGCCATAACCTTAATATTTAAAACTAGAATCATACTAAAATTATAAAGTGAGAAATTATTTATTCCTGTGTAATTGATTTAACACAATTCTAATGATACGATATAAGTATTTTGAGGTTAAGAACCTACCTGCTGCAATACAACAAAGTTGCAATAATGTGTTTGCAACGTTCTCTTAAATCGGCTTTGCACGTGCAAGTCATTGATATGATATTGCTTAAATCACCCAGAATCACCTCACCAATTATATAACGTGAATCACTTTTTAAATCCGAAGTTTGTAAAAAGTAGGCAGTAAACTTGACGGAATTTGAAGGCTAGCTTCCGGATTTGTTATTTCCGAATTTTATAATGTGATTGGCATTAAAAACACGCTCACCTTCAACGAAATTTCCTTTCCGAGGCTTTGTGTCAGCCCAATCACATATTGTGTCAATACTTATCATTTTATCGTAATTTAAAAACTTGGAAATTGCACGGTACACTATAGGAACTACGATAAATTTTCCCTAATCGGCGCCATGTTTTTAGGCTCCTCCCATTTGACGGATCCCAATAGTATTTCAAATATGTTAGGAACCCTAGACACCTTGAAAATTTGTTTTTTGTTTTGTTCTTGATATTGTTTGAAAAACGAGGAGGAAATAGTCGAGGCACACTTTTCTCCAGAAAGCAGATTTCGAGTATTCGTCAGTTATTCTCCTTTTCACTCCTCCCGCTCCGCGACTCTATCCCGAATCCGAAGCCGCCTCCCGTTGTCTCTCTCTTGCTATTTCGCCATGTCTATCTATCCCGAGTGCTTCGCTGCCCTGTCGTGTCGGCACACTCGCCTTTAATATCTGACTAGGGTGCAGCCATCAGATCCGAACAGACAAGAGTTTTATTAAAAGTCGGAGCTGGAACGTCAATGTGCCGCCGCGCCGTCGAAGATGGCTTGGAACACGGGGGTTGATGGGACGACTCTGCTGACTGAGAATTGAGAACAAAAAAAACGTTCGTGTTTCGACTCAAGGGGGTGGAAGACGTATATTCTTTTACTGTTAAATGAATCTTCTCTTTTTAAAATTTTTAATATCTCCCATTTCCACATTTTCTATCTTGTAGGGCAGTTGAACTTTTATCCTAATGTTTAAGTTGTAAGGTTTTTAACATGATGATTTTTATCTACATACATGGGAGCTTTTGGTGGAGAGGGGTGGTGTTATAGCCCCCGGCTTTCAGATTTGTCCATAGATTATGTAACTCTTATTAGAAGAGACGGGGGAGTCCGCCCGGAAGGTAGCCAATGTTACAATTTATGTATTTAAAATTGAATTATGTAATAGTGGAAATTAAAAAACCTTTTTTTTTAATTAAAGCCCATTCTGTCCGCTCCCCTAAATAATATCTTACTTAATAAGGGATAAAAACATGGATCAGTAAAATATAAGTCTAAAGATCGATGTGTGTCGAATTTTTGCAGTTGTATATTTGGAAATAAATTATCAACCTTCGAATTTTTTGGGTGTAATACAATAGTGAAGTCAATTTCTGGCAAGTGTATGAAAACTTTATTAACATATGAATGCAATACACCTCAAACGATTTGGAATTCGCTTAATTACTCAAAGTTGAAGCTAAACTTTTCTGCTTCGTGGTCCGGAACGTTTTGTGGATTGAAATTCAGATAATTAACAACCCTTTTTGAATGTCAAAATGACAAAGTAATAAACAGTCAAAATGACAAAAAAAGTTAGTCATACCACATAAATCACTTTTTGATTCGAAACGAAATTAGAATGAAGTTTTAATCAGAGTACGAAAAGGTATTAGATTAATTTGTCGAAAAAAAAAATCATTTATTACGTGGTTACTTATTAGTTCTTCAGTTACAATAATAATTTAGAGAAATTAATTAAGTGTATTTATATTCCACGTTCCAATATGTATTAAGCCCCTTTATAGCAGTTTAGGGTACATTTTACGTAAGGTTTTAAAGTTTGCAAATATGTTTTAAAAATTGGAAACTAACCATGTTTAGTGCAAGGGGCTCGCTTAAAGAAAGCCTAAAAGTCGTTTAAATAAGCGAATTAATAATAATCGTGTAGTCGAATTCAAGATTACAAAGATGCAGGGTGGTGAGACGGCATACCGTCTTCACTCACTCTGCGATTGTTTTTTAATTATTATACGAGGGTGGATTGATAAGTTTCCGGCCTGACCAAGAAAAACAAGGTTTTTAAAAATTTTTTTTTTTTATTTCTCAACATAATCTCCTCCAAGGCTGATACATTTCTCATAGCGGTGTTCCAGTCTATTAATGCCATCTCTATAGACTGATTCGTCAAGCTCCTCAAAATAACCATTTACAGCTTCGATTACTTCTTCATTGTCCGCAAATCTCTTACCGCCAAGCCATTTTTTGAGATTAGGGAACAGAAAATAGTCACTCGGGGCTAGGTCTGGAGAGTAAGGAGGGTGCGGCATCAATTCAAACTTTAGATCGTTGATTTTAGCCGTCGCAACGATTGACGTGTGCGCTGGTGCGTTATCGTGATGAAACAAGATTTTTTTCTTCGCCAGATGAGGTCGTTTAATTTTCACCTCGTGGCTCAAACGTTGCAATAAGTCTGCGTAGTATTGACCAGTGATAGTATTACCCTTTGCAAGGTAATCAATGTATATAATACCTCTTGCATCCCAAAAAACAGTAGCCATAACCTTGTTCGCCGAAAAAATTGTTTTTGCCTTCTTTGGAGTTGGTTCCCCTGGTCCAATCCACTGTTTAGACTGTTCTTTGGTTTCAGGAGTGTAGTGGTGGACCCACGTTTCGTCAACGGTTACGAATCGACGCAAAAATTCGCTTGGATTACGCTTATACAATGACAAATTTGCGGTAGAAATGTTTTTTCGAATCAATTTTTGGTCGACTGTTAGCAAACGCGGCACCCATCTTGCACAGAGCTTTTCCATATGCAAATGTTGGTGCAAAATATGTTGCACACGTTCATATGACATCTTACAGGTCTCAGCTATCTCACGCACTTTCAATCTGCGGTCTCCCAGCACTATTTGATGAATTTTTTCGATCATATCTGGAGTTGTGACCTCAACGGGGCGTCCTGAGCGAGGCCCATCAGAGGTGCTCACACGACCCTTTTTAAACTCGGAAACCCACTGCTTAACGGTTGAATATGACGGGGAGGATGTCCCCAGTGTTGAGTCCATCTCTTTTTTAATTTCCTTCGGCGTTAACCCCTTCAAATAAAAGTATTTGATGACAGCACGATTTTCCTGCTTTTCCATTTTTACGAAAACCACAGAGGCGTCTTGTTCAGCGTGCTGTCAAACCTACACTAGCAAGGAGATCGGGCTGAAACTATAGCTACAAGCTATCCAAGGATGGTACTATAGAATGTCACCTCAAGGTAGGCCTAGTGGCGTCATCTCTTGGTTAGGCCGGAAACTTATCAATCCACCCTCGTATATACGTTTAAACCCTTTAAACCCATGCATAGTTCGATACCTGTTATTTTTTATTGTAATAAAAAAAGCTCTATTTCCTGGACTAGTTGTATAGACATATACCAGTGATAATACGTGTTCATTATTTGCCCAGGGCTTATCTCGTGGGAATGTACAAGTGCGGCGTACAATCCGTATTTGTCCAAACTACATAATATTACAATATGATACATAGACGTAATGTATGTAGGTAGTTCGGAATCTACAGGTGATTGAGAAAGTCGTGATGTATTTGTATATTTGCTACCGTCACGTGGCAATATTTAATAACATGATACGGGGTGACTTATTTTTAAATGTACATACACACACATTCGTGCATCTTCATCCTCCCTACACGTACCTATGTAATACAATTATTAAATTAAAAAAGGGGTCGCGTATCTAGATCTCTCCTTTTATCGATTAAAATTTTATTGTTACTGTTATTTATTAATATTACAAGTGATTTTGTTTCTAATCTTAATAAAAGTGATCAAGTCTGAGGAAGACTTTGGAAAGGTCAGAGAATTTTAACACGAATGTGACAGGGAAGTTTGTTGTAGTTTTACCTGTATATATATATGTAGGTACTGCACCAATTTCTCTTTCAGCAGATGTTTCGTACCCTTTTCAGTAGGTCCAAAGCAACCCTTCTTTAACATTTCAGATCCCCCCTGACAAAAACAATTATGCAACGATATTTGTGGTTCAATTGTACATTAAACTCATTCGATTATTCCGCTTGCTGAACACGATATATATCGCTCTATTTCATACTCGATTTATTGTCGTTAGTTGCTAATTCTAACTCGACGACTTTCGATATCTAATAAATTGAAAACATCGGACGGGAGATCTGATTATAAAGACCGATTAATTACTATATTGCAAAACAAAATTGTTACCTACCATTTACCAACAATAAAAAATAGAAGAAAAAGGTGAGTCAAACAGGTTATTTTTAACACAATTCATTAGTTCACTACATATTTGACTTCTTAATCATTATCAGAAGGTTGTCAGTCCTAACACTGATTGGACACGCACCTCCACTCCTTCCTATCCTTAGCTAATCTTCGCATTTCCCTAAAACTAGAACGTCCCACATCCTTAACTATTTGCGAATAGTAATCTAATCTAGGTTTACCTCTACTCCTCTTAACGCCTGTTTCTGCCTCTAATATGTCTCTGGTTAGACCTTCATGTCTGAGAAGGTGTCCCTACCAACCTATCTCGCATATTTCTTATTGACTTCCATAGAGTCCTCTGTTCTCCTATTCTTTCTAATACCTCTTCATTTCTAACCTTCTCTATCCATCGTATCCTCATCATTCATGACTTCTGTTTATTGAAGGCGACTCGACCCTGAGGTATCCTCTGCTTTATATCCCAACTACTCCTTTCGTCCTAACTTATCTGACTTCCTTGATACCTAAAATCAGCAACTTCTTTTAATCTTTTGCCTCCTATCCTTACAGTCGCTCTTTCCCTACTTTTTCTTCCCATACATGCCAGTAGTTTTGTTTTAATTTAATTTATTATCTACAATACTGTTTTATCAATACCGCTTCCATTTTATTTAAAGTTATCTCTAACTCTTCCTTGCTAGATGCTAATACTGCTATATCATCTGCAAATCTAAACATACTAATCTTTTGCCCCTGTATATACATCCCTACAGTTGTACTGTCTTTAATGGTAGCGGCGACAGTGTGCATCCCTGTCTGACTCCCTTCATAATATTTACTTCTCTACGTTGCAGCCCTATCTTTATAACTGCTTGTTGCTCTTTATACAAACTACGTATTACTCTTATACCTTTGTAACTTGTAACATTAAAATTGTTGTAATGGTGAAAGGCGTCCTAAAGCCTCCTGGTCTCTCTTAACGTACAAATTTTTTATGGATATTCAAGTTTTGGTTATTATTGTTGCACAATTGGACAACCATGTTAATTATAATTTTGTCAAAAAGCAAAATGGATTCCTTTGTTTTAAATTGGCTTGTTTGCTTCGAAACGTAGAGTATCCCTTTTCGGGGGAAGGATAATCCCAATTTAATAATACGTTCAATAATAATATAACAACCGCAGGAAATTCAACAAGTGTCACTGAAACCGTTTTGTTACGCGTAGTTCCGGTCTTTTGTTTTGAATAAGATTACTCTTTCGACTAGACGGAGTTGAACAGGAATTGTTTCCTTTTGTTTCCTAATTTGCCTCTTTCCAGAACACAATCCGGCCAACCCCTTGTCAAGCTTATCATAACAAACAAACTTTTCTTCCCGGGTTTCCCCCGTTCAAAATTTGTTGTTGCTTGCAAGCCTTTACCCAGAAACAAAAGACAGAATTCATTGCCCGAACAAATTAGTCGACATCTATTAAATAATAATTAATCACGTTGTCTTATGATCGATTACTTTTAACACAATTTATCGAACTTTGAAGTTCATTCGCGAGCACAGAAAGTTATAAAGGGTTCTTAGTAGTTGATAGAGTACATAAACTAGTCTGCTGTATCAGGCTGATTTAGTCTTGGTATCGGTCTTAGTCTTACTTATTCGATCTTGACCTTGGTCCTACTCAAATACTTCTACTTTTGATTTTGGTCTTGATCTCAGTTTTGTTTGTTCGGTCTTGATTTCAGTCTTGGTCTTTTTTCGTTCGGTTTTAATCTTGTTCATTCGATCTTGGTACCAATACCAAGAACAATTTTGCATCAGTAGGTCCCTTCAACTTGCATACTTCTGTAATGATTCTCAAGGTACGATTATAGGGGAAAGAATGGTGGTGAACTAAGAGAGGTAATAAGACACGAACACAGAATCTATAGTTTATATTATGCACGAAAACTAAAAGTGCAGTTACTGTATACAACTCTAGATAATAGATTCTGGACCTGGAAAATCCTTACAGGAAAATACAACTTGATTTTTTCCATATATCAGAAAGATGAGTTTTTAAGACCCACCAGAATCCAATGAGTTTGACGGAGGAGCCATTTTTCGTAAGAATCTGGAGCGGTTCTTTGTTGACTTCTATAGGGAGCAAATCTATGCATATCGTAATAAAAACATATGGAAAGTGGTAGTGGAGAAACTGGGAAAACAAGGACTTCGTATCGCTATTTCTTCAGAATCGATGATCACCAGGTACATTTGTCGTTGATTTTACAATAATAAAATTCTTTTACGTTTTACTTTTTCCAGGATTCATTTTATCCTGTATCCTTTCCAGGTTTGTATTGGGGAGGTAAAAATCCCCGGAACACATGGAAGTTCACAAAGTTAGTGCAAACATGAAACTTACCTTCTATCATCGGTGGTAGACAAACAAAATACATGTAATAACATTAATAAGCGATACGTTATCGGTTGTTTTATGTTTTACGAAAGCCAGACCGCTCGCTGTTTATTTGTTGTCCGTGTGTAAAGCCGCAAGTGGTTTCACATTGGCCGATTGATAGGCAAAGCTCCAGAAAATCCGTTGCTCCAATAATAGAATGTAAATAAATACAATCTACATGTAAATCGGAACGGCATTTTGCTATTGATCGAAACAAATTAACGTAAAATCTGTCAAGGATTTTCCCCCATTTTAATTAACTGTTTCGTTTTCGCGGTATCATTTTTAATTAAATAAAAATTAAGTTCTGGAAAAATTAATAAGCAAAACTTGCAACAGCTGTCAAGTTTCAAGCAAAGAAATTAATCATCATCTCAAGAAAAGACTTTTTAACTTATTATTGGAGTTAGAACAAAGAAATAAATAGGTAGTTGTTGATTGAGGAGGAGTTCAAGTAAGTGGAAGAAACGTTTACAAAACAGATATACGTCTGAACTGTTGTAAAATCTAAGCCAAGTTTTGTAACGTTTCGCTCAAATTGTTGGTCGTTTTCAAAGCTAGTTTTACCTAATCCCTGTTTTAGTATTCGATTGTTTTATAGGTGGGTATACCCAAAATTAAAATCTGACATTGTTATGTTATAAGGAGCGCAGCGATGCCGGGCGTCGCTAAAACGTAGCGTCGCTCCTTGCTCCTTGTGCATCCCTTTCTCCGTCCGCTGTACCCCAAAGCATTCCCTCGTTGACGAGCGAAACGAAAAGTGAAATATGCTACTGTACGACGAGGTTTGCCATGAGTTCAGCGCAGTATGCTTTTGATTAATGATAGAACTTAATTAAAAGTAGCACTGGAACTGGGTTTCTATACATGATGTCCTTTCTTTTACTAACTGAGAGTACCAGAATTTTATACAATAAAGTACGTTGTGTTATCGCGTAGGTACTCAATTTACCTGTTAGTTTATATTCACAATGATATCAGGGGGTTATTTATTCCTATTTACATACGGAGGTGAAATTAAAGGTGTATGTTTGGAGCGTGGCGTTGAACGGGTGCGAAACATGCACTGTGGGCGCGGCTGAAAAGAAAAGGTTAGAAATGAAGAGGTATTAGAAAGAATAGGAGAACAGAGGACTCTATGGAAATCAATAGTAAATAGGCGAGATAGGTTGGTAGGACACGTTCTTCGGTATGAAGGTCTAGTTAGAGACATATTAGAGGCAGAAACGGGAGTTAGGAGGGGTAGAGGTAGACCTAGATTAGATTACTGTTCGCAAATAGTTAAGGATGTGGATTGTTCTAGTTTTAGGGAAATGCGAAATTTAGCTTAGGATAAGAAAGAGTGGAGGTACGTGTCCAACCAGTCTTAGGACTGACGACCTGATGATGATGATGATTATTGGTGGGTAATTTCATATGGGACGTCCTGTATCCTGGAATATTTCACTAACTCTTTGATCCATGCCGCTTGACCCTTGGAGTATTTATCAGCGGGTAAAAGGTCGATATTGTTGGAGGCGTGTGGCGTATTTTGCGTCACAAATGTGTACGCCGTGCGTTCCTATTTTCTACCTGACCGGGAGTGAATTTTCGGCACGTGAACGTACGTAAAGTTTTAATCCTGACATCGAAAGTGGACGGCGGGCGCCGTGAGCGTCGTCCGGAGAGAGTCATCCCATTGTCTGCGGCACGTGCTCGAAGCTCGCCACCTGCGGATCTGTTTCACCCCACTGACTTAATCCGAAACGTCTCGTTTTATTCAAAACAGCTACTTCAAAGGGGGGCGCCCCCCTCTCTATTTCTATGAATTCGCTTCAGTAATCTTACATGTATATTAATATTACGTGAACATCGAAACTTATCTCACAATTTTTCGATATTCCGAAAGTACTGGACCATAAAAAAACGGGCCGACAGACACACGAGTGATCTGTAAGGGTTCCGTTTTTCATTCGGACGTACGGAACCCTAAAAAGTAAAAGAAAGGTGTTGCAAACCGAAAAAGAGAAATTCAAAAATGTTTTATTATCTATAACAAGTATGAGAAAAATTGCTTTAAATCTGTCATCAAAAATTGAGTTTAACGATATCAAAGAAAATCCCGAATGTGGAAAATTGTTGAATATGCATCTTCAATATTGGTATTTGGTAACTTCGCCAATGTCTAAAACTAAGTGATTGATACGTTTATCGTTAACTCATAAAGGAAATAATGGAGGAAGACGTTTCTATAAATCGTAAAGTTGGTAGTTCCTCTAGTTAATTCTGTGCATGGTACTTCTCCGTCATTTTCTAGAGTCTATTGGTATATGTAATAGATAATTTCACTGTCTATATTACTGTCGTCATAATATCCAATGCCATTATAAACGATACCTACTACTCCTGTTCGTTGCACATTGATATTTCATCGCAATAACGCTGTCATTATATGAGACGTGTTTATAAACAATATCTAATGTGTAGTTTCCCCGTATATACCCGACGAAGTACCAGGTACCTAAAGAAAATTCGAAAAATTTTAAATCCAATCGTTTCCATTTGTTGTTTTAAATAAATCAAAAGAGATAGTCATTTTGCAATGGTTTATTGTTTGAAAGAATTTCTCTGGGTACATATTCTGATTTCGCAATCTCTACAGTGGAAATTGGAACATTTTTCCCTGTTAAGGGGGTGATATTCGTTGATTCACGGCATACTACGACGAATAAGCAGCTGTTCCTTTTTAGTCACGGACGTGCAGTGTTACTAACAGGAGTGGTGACACTATGACGTTACATTAGACAGCGACAACCATTACATTTCCAATTTGTCGCAGAACAAAACATAATCACCTGTTTGCGCAATACGCGCCAACTTTATAGTCAACCCGATAAATAAGGGATTACTAGGGGGGCAAAACTGAAGACAAACATTAAACGCGTCTTGTAGGCTTTTCTTTGGGGCCGAGATGAATTGTTTAATAGTAGCTAGTTATTTTGCTGATGTGTTATTGCATAAAAATCTGCCCCTAGGAGAACATTTTCCGCAATTGGGTGTAAAAATGCGATACGCAGTGTGACTAATGTCATTTTACGCGTGGGTTTTGCGGACATTTTAGTGATAGAGCAAAGAATTTGTAACACACTTTGATCGCCCTTTTCACTGTACATTTATTATTCTTTCCGTAATCAATAAAGTAAATCAATTAAAAGGATCATAACACAGAATTGGACAATTCGAATTTTGAAAACCCAGAGTCAAAATCTGAGTCCTTCGTCCACCCAAGCAACAGTTAAAGCCTGTCAAAATCTATTAGATCTTGGCATATATCACCTAACTGTTTAGAAAGGTAATAGAACTAAATGAAAATGAAAATAGGATTAAAATCGTCACTAGAAATTCAGTAAGTCGTGAGCTTTTAGGGTACTAGATAGTCTAAGGGTTTGATATCTATTTGAATATGTATATAAAAAGTTTTTTAACTTTTATATTTCGAGTGTGGATTCCTAGCGATTTTGATGTGCGTTAATGTTGCCAATGAGGCATTTTGTTAAAGATTCTTGTTGGAAATGTTAGTTTGTGTTAAGTCTAGTTTAATGTAGGTAATAAATACAGACACTAGAGAGAGAGAGAGATCGTTTTCACGAGTATTGGACTGGGAATCCTGTTTCAATTGCTGCGCCTGTGATAACATAAAAATCAATTAAAAGGATCATAACACAGAATTGGACAATTCGAATTTTGAAAACCCAGAGTCAAAATCTGAGTCCTTCGTCCACCCAAGCAACAGTTAAAGCCTGTCAAAATCTATTAGATCTTGGCATATATCACCTAACTGTTTAGAAGGGTAATAGAACTAAATGAAAATGAAAATTGGATTAAAATCGTTAACAGAAATTCAGTAATTCGTGAGCTTTTAGAGTACTAGACAGTCTAAGGGATTGATATCTAACATTAAATCTGATTATTTTTGCTGGTAATTTTGTGAGGACCTTTTTGTTTTCGGAATAATGTTTTCACTCCAGGAAGAACTGAAACATTCGACTGTTATATTCTTAATTCGATCATTTTCCTTTCTTTCTCCTGATTCTAAACATTTTTGTTAGATTGTTAATTCTAACAATGCTTTGTAAATGTGAAGTCTCCTTGATCCACCATTTCCACGTACGATACCATCTGGGAAGAATAGACAAATAGTGTTGGTCCATATTCTTTGGAACTGTCTGGCGTGATCCAATGAGATCGACTATCAGGACCTTTCAACACCCAAATGTGAAACGTCATTGTTTGACTAGAAAATAAAATCTTTCAAGCCACTATATTGACTGTGATTCTGCAAGTAGTGTAGCAGATTTGTTCCATTTCTTCATTTTATTGGAAATATAATGTGCATCGTAAACTACCTATAATAACGATCTGTTTAATGTCACCCTTTTTACCCTTGCAAAACGACAATAAATGCCACACACAAAACAGATCTAGAAATCCATTGTTGCGTAACGACAACACACTTGAACGATGACATGATGATGGTGTGCACTCGTGAATTTCTTCAACCGAGCATTTTCAAAAGCCATCGTCGTTTGCGTGGACTCTCGAGAGTCCTAATAAAATCGTTGTTATACGAGGATGTAGTAACCTTACGTATGTATACATATAAACGCAAACCCTAGTAGGTAGTGGTGGTGGTGGTTTAGTGTATTCAAACACACATCTCGTACGAGAGAATAATTAGCCCGATACCTCGTTGCGTCCCATTGTACCTTGCGGTACTTTTGAGAGACCTCTGACAGTGTACCACTTGTACAAGGATCGGCCAGGACATGTCTCATGTGCTGCGGTCCTTTCAACCGTGACTTTTTTCAGCATATGTGCTATTCTACCACACACTCAGTCGATTGGAAAAATGAAATGAAAACGGATAAAAAATTGTCCCATCGGTTAGGACGTAACATCGAAAGGATAAGGATAAGGATAAAGGTATGAGTTTTTCGGGAGTTACACACTTTATACCCGACTTCAAGAAAAGGAGATTCTCAATTCGTCGGAACTTCTTTTTTTTATAAAAAGAAATGTATGTTCTACGATTATTCAGACACCTGGACCGATTCGAAAAATTCGTTTTTATTTTAAAAGGGTATACTTCCCGGGTGGTCCTATTGGTACCAAGTCAGGATTTGATGGTGGGATCCCAGAAAAATCGAGGGAGACCCTCAAATTTTATAGGAACGCATAATGTGTTTTATATATTTTTTGTCTGTTACACGATTACTCTGCCAATTATGAATTGATTTTGAAAATTCATTATTTGTTTGGCAGGTCATACTTCAGAGATGGTTCCGTATAAATTTTATCCAAATTGATTCAGTGCTCTTTGAAAAAATTTTCACTTTATATAATTTAGTAAGTGCACAATTTGTTTTTTTCGTTATTTCTGAAGTTATTATTCGATGATCAGACGTCCTACTATGAGGACATTCTTCCTTTGGCTAGGTTTGCCTACTTCGGTAATGGTGGCTTTGTCCATTTTCTTTTCAAATGGTAACGAATCAATTTGTCCTTTATTTTGAAATACTTCAGCAAATGCTTTTGTGGTTTCGCTTCTGTGTTATACAGTTTCACACATATATCTCTATTAGGTGTATAATACATAGATAATAGGCTACAAAAGTGGTTAATTTTTTTTTTTTTTGGNTCACTAGAAATTCAGTAAGTCGTGAGCTTTTAGGGTACTAGATAGTCTAAGGGTTTGATATCTATTTGAATATGTATATAAAAAGTTTTTTAACTTTTATATTTCGAGTGTGGATTCCTAGCGATTTTGATGTGCGTTAATGTTGCCAATGAGGCATTTTGTTAAAGATTCCTGTTGGAAATGTTAGTTTGTGTTAAGTCTAGTTTAATGTAGGTAATAAATACAGACACTAGAGAGAGAGAGAGAGATCGTTTTCACGAGTATTGGACTGGGAGTCCTGTTTCAATTGCTGCGCCTGTGATAACATAAAAATCCCATCAAAAAGAGGACAAATATCGGGTCAGGTATAGTCTTAGAATGCGCAGACGATTCTGCGTTTTATCCTGCATCCTTTGGTAGGGATGAACAGGGTTCCGCCCAATGGCATGGCGCACGCCTTTTCCCGTTCCTCGTCAGCCTGGAACTACACATCCCTCGCGTAGGAATCGGGAGGCTTCGTGCCCGTCCCCAAGGGGGCGGATGGGGCGCAAAATCGCTGCTGATATCGCGATATCTGCTGTCAGTGACAATCTATAGTATTATAGTTTACCTAACTGACGACACTGCATGCATGTTTTTCAGGATCTTCAAAAGTTTGTCGTCGTTGTGACATGCTCCTGCTAAATCCATTTACGGGACTGTGCGCGTATTTCGGATAGAACTTGAACAGCAAGAGAGTGGTGTGCAATTGAAGTGTTTAATAATAAATAAAGTTTGTGCGGATTGGGGTTGTAATATGTTAGAGTTTTACCGGCATTTAAATCTTAACACCACCATGCTGCCAGACCACAACAGCGTCCCAGGAATGGACTGCAGCAGAACAGGCGGTAAAGATGACAAAAGCACTCATCATTTAGTAGTATGAATCCGGTGTCTTTTACTTGAGATATTTTAGAAAGAAAAGGTGTATCTAAATGCTAATGTTAAGGAGTTATTCGTAAAATATATGGTAAATAATTGACATGATCCTGTTTAATTCCTTTGGTCAAGAATAACCATTTTTTAACAAGATTCTTGTATAACGTAACATTCTTATGTTGGGCAACGGAAATAAAGTTTGCCATTTCTTTTGGGGTTTATTTAAAATTCAAAATTTTTTTTCGTGGAAATCTTTTCTACGTTTTCCTTATAACAAAACAAGACTCTTCAATTATCTAGGACTGACTTATTTCTCGAAAGATGCCAACAATATTTGCTGCATTTCATGCATAAACGTGAAGGAACTTACAGGGTGTTTTAGAAATAATCTTAAAAGAAATGACATTTGTTGTACATAAAAGAAAACTAATGTCCTTTTGGGATGAAACAATAGCATCCAAATTTTGTTCATGTGTAAAAACAAACTTAACGGTAATAGGTAGCGCTTATCCGATATAAATTCTTAAGAAAAATGAAAATGTTTTATGTGAAAGTTTCCTCCGTCTGATAAAGTTTCAAACGTTTTAACTTTTTCAGTCCAAATAAATTTTCATTATATTTGATTCATGGGCAATGACCCTGTGTTAGGGTAAAACAAAATAGCAATCAAATTTGTTGATTTAAATAAACAAATTCAATGAAATTGTAGTGAAAATGGAATTCTGCATAATGTGAAATAATAAGCTTTAACAATCTTTCTGAGTTACCTCCAATATTCTCATTTCTTTATTCCTAATTCCGAGCACGACCGTTATTTAAAGTTTTCCGGGCATCGCGTCGTGGAAAAAGTATAAAATGTGCTTAAGAGTGCGCATCAAGCACCTCCCGGAAGGACTCTAATGACTGATCCTGATCCGAAGGTCTAAGTGTGTTTGCTCACCGGTGTCGAAATTCGAACAAAGAAAAGGTTTTACCGTTTCCAAGGTTTCCTGCATGATAATAAACTTAATTTCGCGTTGGAGAGCAAGGGAATGATAATGGCGCGATTTGTTCTTAACGCATTGTGATCCATTAGCGTGGTGGCTAAGGAGCCGTGAAAAAAGGGTGATGAAAAAATGTTGGGGATGGATGATATAATAGAGGGTTACGTGTGACGAACAATTTGCTGCTTACTGAAGAAAACGTAATTGTGACACTTCGCAACTTATAAATTGATCACCTACCCCAATATATCTGGCGTAATAATAGGCATAAGAAAGGGACGATTTCAAAGCATGATATCTTGATAAAAAATGTAATAAACAACTTTAGCTTAGCATTTAAATCGGAAATACTGATAAATATTTTCTTTGGAATTATTTGAATTTAGGAATAATATATTTGTAATTTATTATCTATAAATCTTGACTATCTAGGGGTTAACTTCTGCAACTATTGAACTTATTCTAAAAATTCTTAAACTAAGTTTCCTTTTACGACATTTCTTATTAAGACTGACGTGTCATTTCAATCCTCTATTACCTTGTTCTGCCCTAATGGTGATACCCTATCTGAACCTATTTAGACTGTTTTGGTCTTGATGTCGGAGAGCCCTACTAAGACTGAACCTAGATCAATGGCAAAAAATGTGACTTAAATCAAGTCCACACAGGGTAACTCCATCAGGACCATTTCTGGTCGCTTGATGATTACCTAAGCCCATTTCTAGACTCAAATGTTTCTATCTGATCCAGACGCTTTTTGAAGTAAAGAAACCTATGAATTGTGGTCGAAACATTGGTTGTTAGTATTCATTTAATAAAAACCTTTTTCTTGGCAAATTAATTAGTTTTTGAGTTACCTGTATTGGGTACTTATTCAAAAAAATTCTTTATTTTGCCTGTTAGTAATTTCGTGTTCTATCATAGTCCCTGTAGAAATCTTCCGCATGGTATTTATTTTTATCAGGTATCATTGCAATAAGTATGATAACAATAAAGGATGTTCATCTGTCAGAAGTTAAATTTTCATAAAATATTACCATAGTAGAAAACAGTTGTGATGTATTTAATTCTGTGTTATACATATGTAAAGTATAAATACGTAGCCCGTTAATACATTTTGAACAATTATTTAGGAGAGACTACAACCAGAGCCAGGACCGGATTCAATCTTATATTAGAGTAAAAATAATGCCCTTATTATCCGAACCATTTTGAAACTGTTTCAAAGGTGGAATACGTTACATTAATAAAACGGTGAAACGGATGTTTGTTACAGACGGGGTCGTCGTGGGCAACCTGGGCACGGGAGACGTCGGCGGCGGCGGTGGCGGGGGTGGCATCAGAGGCGGAGGCCACCTAATAAAATGCGAAAAGACGTATGAGATCTGCGAGGGCTGCGGCCAGAAGATCCACGATCGGTACCTGATGAGGGTGGCAGACGCGAGCTGGCACGAGCACTGTCTAGTGTGCTGTGTCTGCAGGGTGCCCCTCAATCATTCCTGTTACACAAGAAACACCAAACTGTACTGCAAGGCTGATTACGACAGGTACTGTTCGTTTCAATAAGTTAGAGATATGCCCTTTCCCATTATTAGGATGCGCCGTAGCATAATTCCAAATTCAATCATATTTTTCTGCGGAGCTCATTTCTCCACCGATCATCGAGCGAGAACTAGACAAAAGTGTACAGTACCATTTGCAAAATTATTTAAACTGCCCCGTTAAAATTTAAGAATATGCTTTTTTTAAAAGCGTGTTTAGCCAAAAATAATAACAAGTGAATTAACTTAACGTTCTACACACCTATAAAACTTTTGCTTTGTTTTCTATTGTTAATTTATATACATTTTTGTTTTAAGAAATTGCTAAACATTTTCGTCTAGTACTGTACAGTTCTAGCCGATCT
>NW_020439040.1:2178402-2188322 GCF_000699045.2 Agrilus planipennis | reverse complement strand
GGTCATTGTCATTTTGCTAGACACTTTATAATTCGACATATAGTGTCAACAAAAATAAAAAGTTTTCGAAATCGTTATCGTATGTATTTATAAGGTAAAATTTCTTGAAATGTAAAAATTGGGGGATGCGGCATCACAAAAATATTTATATGATTATGTAAACTTTTTTTCCTTGTTGTCCCTATTTACTAAACTCCCTTTGTGGTAATTAGGGGCTGTTGAGGTGTAATTTCTTATAAATTTTTACGAAAGCAATCAGAGTCAATCACATTACGGTGATTTTATAGCCTATATGATTATTTATGAGATGTGTTTGTGGTTTATGGGTAATACGTGCCTCACATTCTAATTAAGAATTAGGTATAAACCATTACTTTAAAATAATTGCGCTTGCTCATGATATACTTTTCACATCAATTAATTCATAGCCGTACAGTTTACTGCTTTCTTTAATTTCCTTTACAATGACTTAACAACGGAATTTATCGCTGATAAGAAACACAACGAAATTACTGTTTTTTCATTACGACTTTTATTGTTTCATGTGAAGGAAAATACTTGGCTAATAATTTTGGAACATTTGATAAAGGCTAATAATTTTGGAACATTTGATAAAGAAAACTTAAATGTGACGTACTTAAATACTTATAAATACGTATACTTTTTACTGTCGCTTGTCTATTTATTTTATTTTAATGTTGACTTTGACCTGGTCTACAAAACATGGTGTAAAAACAATACAAGATAATAAAAGAGTAGAATAATAAGTCAATTATAGTGTGCTCTTTTTGTTCGCAAGTATGTTAAGAACTTACAATTAGATGAAACTGATTGCATTCTACATAAATAAACCTGCGCTAGTCCCATCGATATTAAGGCTTTCGTGATAAAGGATTTAAATCAAAACAAAAAATTATAGTTACTTGATAAGCAAATCTCGTTGTGTCATTGGTAACCTTCCTGAGAAATATCACTAATAATCGTATTGATAGTTAGGTCGTTTAGGGAAAAATAACTTGGCATATTACTTTAGAATTTATTAAAGAACATTGATGATTGTTTCGGCGATTAAGCGATTATCAAACTATATCCTTTGAAATACAGCACAAAAAAATACTTTACAATATTTCGTAATGATCGTTAAATATTAAGTTTTTGAACACTTTGTAACTGTTTCACAACAGTATGTGTCTAATTAATAAAATTAATTCATCAACGCGTTTGTACACGACACCATAGTAGAAAAAAGTGCAGTAAACCGTAACGTACCGGCTGGTGAAGAGATAACATGGTCGCAAACATTTGATTTGTTAACATTTACTTTTAGATCCTTGGTTATATCTAAGCAGTCGGTGCTTAATTGTAATTAGTTACTTAGCATCAGCTATTATCCTAGGTTGTTACACTCATTGTTATGAGTGATTAGATTACAACTAATTATTGTGCTGTATTGTTCGTTGAATCTGAAGAAGACGTGTGTGTCAGTGGTACTCGACTAACTCGAGATACAATCTTTAATATGATATCTTAATATGTAGCGCGTAACTAATAATAACGATCTACTTTGGTGTAATAGTGTAATTAACTTAACAAGTAATTGACAGTGTTGTATACATACATAATAGCATCAATTACCAGACCCGGCTTCTAATTTAAAAGAGTATCCTGTATTTAGCTTTTTATTGGTACATATTTCAAAAGTTTACGTTTAATAGTTGCGTTGAATATGTTATTTTACGATTAGATAAGTATAATAATAACAAAACAAAATGAATTTTACTTCTTTTAAATAACAATCATTAATTTAAATATAGAAACAAAAAAAAAATGGCATACTACGAACTGTAGTGCCGTTACTTGGAGGTGTATTTTACTTTAAGACCGGCCCCCCATTTAAATTTGGAAGAATTTATGAATTCATGAGAGCCAGGATCGAAGTCGAGCGAACAAAGGCATCGACGACGCTCTTAGCTGACAATGAAACCACTTGGTGACGCCACCCACTGAGCAGATCTGCCTATGAAACGCAAGCGATCGATGTTCAGCTAATGCCATCACGAACACCTCCGGGGAAAAGCGCACTCTATGAAGTATATGTATTCAACAAATTGCTTCAAATAGGTGTGAGAGATAAAATTTCGGTGAATTATTTATTAATTAAAACTTTATTTATTTTCTTTAACAATTTACAGGAAAGTTTGTCGTATTAATTTTAGGGATATTGTAGAAGCGTTTTTAAATAGAATCATTATGTAAAGAGAAAAATATTTTTTTTTATTATTTGTAAATTAAATGAATAGAAATATTGTTTGTAGTTAGGAACATTATATTAAATGCAGTTATATTTATTTCTAGCATATTAGGTGATAATTGTTAGCAGGAAATGAAGTAATTTTACAAAATTTAGTTTGTTCATGTTTTCATTTAATATACAAAATTGTTTTGTGGGTAATGATGGACATTAATTCTTTTTAGTACACTTTATTAGAAAATAGGAGAATATCTTATCAAATACACTTTGGTCTTATATTTATCTTGTAGGTACTGCTGCTTCTTTTCGTGCTGCATCTTGTAACAATTGGGTGTCCACTTCATCAGCTGGTAATTGTACATATCTTACAACTGAGCCACGTATAAAACAATTTTTAACTGAAAGCTATAGAAATTTGCAATTATTTAATTATAATGGGGCGTAAAGAACCTCTTACCATGTGAGGGTATTTTTCTGTATCAGTTACATTTATGTCTGTTAATTTAATATTTAAATACTGGTCCACAGAATGTAGGGTGCCACAAATACTATAAAATGAAAGAATTGGTAAAATTTTGATTATAATAATTAGTTTACAACTTTTTGAGGTACCTTAAGTCATTCTTTAATTCAACTACAACATCTTTCCCAACAAGAGACTTGAAAAACGAATAAAACAACTGAAAAGAAGAAACAAAGTACATTTAAGAACAAAGGCTGTGTTAATGAAAATATACCATTATCTCCTTCAATTTTGTAATTTACCGGTATTTACAAGTAAAAAATATTTATTATAACCTCCAAACGTCAACCTAAACTAACCTATTAATTGTTTTGTGTAAATGGTGTAAATAGACGTATACTCTGTGGAATGTGAATGTGGCTATGCTAGATCCATACGCTTGGGAATAATACTACTACTAATAAATTAATCATTTGATTATTATTAGTAGTAGTACATAAATTTTACTTATGATCGACAGTGTTTTCTAGGAAAGATTTAATTTATTAGGAATAATCATTTAATTAACAATTCTAAGATTACTTACTCTCTATAGAGATTATATATAGTCTATGATCATTATCCAATAGAAGGTTTGACGTTTACATAACCCTAGTTGTTTTTAAATAATTATGGTTGTTTAGTATGCGTTTTACGATATAAAAACTAAATAAAATGATAAATCCAAAGGAGAATCTTCCCAAGAAAGTGGATCGTGAAATAATTACCCCTCATCGTTTAACAGTAGCAATTCTTTTAAAGGAGTTTTTTAAATTTCGAACTTCTGGTAAGAAATTAAGCAAAAAGGGTTGATAATCATTTAATCTCTATATTGTTATGTTTTTAGATATTTATTTAGTTCTTCCACTAGAGAAAATAAGACCTAGGCATGTCCAGGACTTTTGTATCCTTATACTTAAGCTTATACAAAATCCTGATCTTACGTTGCTGGAACTTAGAAACTTGCTTGTATCTGATAAATATACTGTCCACAAACATCTCTTAAAAGAATTTGATAAGGTCCTTGATAATGTAAATTCAAAGGGAATGCGCTACTTTTTAGATTTAATTGATGAAGTAAGAAGATTAATTTTAAGAGACATGGACACTGTCAGGAAAACATCACATTTACAAATAAATAAAAGCAGCGTTGTAGGTAAGTTCAAAGGTAAATTGTCTTTGAGTTTATGTGTAAACATGTTTATTGCTCTAGGCTATTACATAAGGAGATTTTTATTAAATTTTGATAAACTTACATTTTCTGAAGTAACAGCAGTTCTCCAGTCATTCAAAAGATACTATGAACCATTTAAAAGGGCCCATCAAGTCAACCCTGATCCTTTAATGGCCTGCAAATACAAAGAGATTAGTGACTGGTAAGTATATTTGAAGTTGTTTTAATGTTGTCTAATTTCTGTTGCCTTTTAGGAATTCAGATAAGGACCAGTGGTCTAGGAGACAAGCTGAACTTTTTATAGCATCTCAGGCAGCTTTACTGTCAAATAACGAAGGAAAGGCTTTGAATCCTAAAGAATTACAGTTTCACATAAGAAATCTTTTAAAGTCCAATCCAGATTTAGCAGAAGCAGTAAGTTATTTTAGATTTTCCTTACTTATTTATTTGGAGAACTTTTTTTTAGCATTTCCTTAGTTATTTAAACTACTTGAGAGTAAAGGAGTTTTGTGGTGCAGTCCACAGTCTTCATCATTGTTTTGATAGAATGAATTTGACTGATAACCGAAATTCTGGCGATGAAAAGAACAAAGCCTACAGGTTTGCTGCATTAAATTTGGCTGTTCTTCACTACCAAATGGAGCACCGGTACTCAAATATGATTATTTAATGTTCTTTTGTACTTATGTATTACTTATTTTACAGGGAAGAGGCTTTTGCTGCCTTAAAAGAAGCCATTACAATGGCCCAAGAAGCAAATGATAACGTCTGTCTTCAACATGCCCTTTCTTGGTTGTACTGTTTAATAAATACAAACAAAGATAAATTGCTTGAACATTCCATATTGAAAAGTCTTGATTTGAACTTGACTTACATCATGTCTTTGGGTATTCAGTCTTTTGTACAGTATGCAGGTGTCACCAGTGGGAATCCCAAGCAAATATTTGAGGTACGTAATTATTGTGATTTCCTTTTTGAAATTGTTGCTTTAATTTTGCCTTATTTCAGACTATAACTAAAAGTGACATAGTCAATTGTCAGCACTCGTATGGGGACCTAATTTCCGCCAGTTATGCTCACAAATCGTCCCTTTGGCTTTTTTATGGTAAAACGGAAATGTCCTCGCTTTGGAGTCAGCTACTTCTCCATCTGAACATGGAAACTGCGGTGTTGGGGAAGTCTTTCTGTGGAGAACCGCTCTGTCTTTCCATTTGTAATTTGGCCAACTACTTCACGTTACAAGGCGAATATTCGTTGACCAACAGTCTCATAAGTCTTGCAAAAGAACATTTCCCAAACGAACCTGTTTCCAATTCGTGGATTTTGTGTGAAAATCTTTTCGTTTTTATTCGCTCTCTGCACAATTGCCACTGGTTCGAAGCTGAGACTGCAGCTCAAAAAATATCTGTGGTGGACCCTTGGGAGAGCAAACTGAGACTCACAGAACTTCTTCTGTACCGGAAAGATTATTCTGAGGCCCATCAAAGGGCCACTGAGATCCTCAAACACAAACTACGTATAGACTACCAAATTCGAGCGATGATACTTTTGGCAGAGATCCAGTGCAACAGTAGTTTCCCGGAATCAGTTCCCCCGGGTATTATATCCCTCCTGAACTCTTCCTTGGTCTATGCAAACGATTTTCATCTTAATTATCTGTCTTCAATTGTCCATCTTCATTTGGCTAACGTCCAGTTGCTATTGGGGATGCCTGGGCAGGCTCTGGAGCTTCTTGAAGGTGGTCTGGTCCATATCTTGACCCACGGGGGGCATTTCGACAGGGCGAGGGCCGTTTTGCTGTATGTAAAGTGTGTTGTTGCCAATGCGGGCCATAAACCAGAAGGGGAGAGAAACAAAATAATTCTGGAAGCAGCAAAGATGCTGGACGATGTTAGGAGTGGTTTTGAGAAAGTTGAGGCGTTTTCGAGGGTCAAAGATGTTCTCTATTTGCAAGCTCGGTTGTATAATGAAGTCGGGGCGAATTCTGAGAGAAATAAGTGTGCATTGGACTACAGACTGCTTGAAGAAGATCATCCTGTACAAAGTGAGTCGTATTTATTGACATTTTTGTGATTGTCTGGTATTAGAAAGTATTTATTATTGTAATTATTATTAAGGAATTTATTTTTCTTACTGTTTATGATTATGATTTTTTTTTGATTAAGGAATACATTATTTTTTATTTATGATATGCTTTTCGTTGCTTCAAAAGCTTTCTTGTTTTGCAATACGTTTTTGTATGTATGGTATGTGTTTTGTTGCTTTTTAAGTGTTTTAGTAATAAAGTTGTATTTTTGTTTAGTTTTGTGTTTTTTTTTTATATAAATGGGTTGAGAGGATGCAGCAGTGATTTATAAATTATATAACTAAAAAAAAGAACGTCTACTTCCTTTAGGTTTGCTTTGTTTTNAGCATATTTAGCCAAAAATAATAACAAGTGAATTAACTTAACGTTCTACACACCTATAAAACTTTTGCTTTGTTTTCTATTGTTAATTTATATACATTTTTGTTTTAATAAATTGCTAAACATTTTCGTCTAGTACTGTACAGTTTTAGCCGATCTCCTAAGACCGCCCTTCGAGAGCCCTGCTCGTTCAAGCTTGTTCCAACTATTTCTGTCTTGCTCACTCCTAGTGTGTATTCTTTCTATCTTCGCGCAGGTTTCTTCAAGGTCACAATTCTAACAAATTGAAATGGTCTGTAACAACATTATTAATATTAGATACTCCTGTACGTATACAGGTAAGGCAAGGAGTTAACCGAACATAGAAGTTAAGTGCCCATTTCATTGTCGACTTTTTTCTTTTTCATGCCTTAAGCATATATTGAAGGTAAATAAAAGATTACAATAAACTAAGAAATTTGAAATATGCAAAAGCATTTGATTGAAAAACTCATACTTTGCTGATGATATTCTACCCTAACTGTGAGGTGCTGTATCTCTATATAAATATAAGTCTATATATGCATGAGATGTCAGAAATTGTTGGAGCGTATTCAATAAAAACGTTAAATCTTTTTCAAAGGACGCGTCTGCAAGGTATCTAATACGACGCTTCCTAGCGTCGCTAATAAACGAGAATTGTTGACGGCGCCATCGATTCGGTGACGTCTTTCTCAGAGCTTTTATTCGAAAGCTTTCTCTGTATTTTATTCTTCGTCATTCTATTCTCATCATGTTGTAACTAAATAGGTACCCGAACGCTATAACAATAGTTACAATTGGTGTAAATATTGGTTTCATTGTGTACTTTAGAAATTGGAAGGGTACCCAGTTTGGATCCGGTATGCGGCGGGTCCGATACATTTTCAGAATCAATTTTACAATTAATTAAAATGAAAAATGAATAATTATATCAATTACTTATTAATTTCAATATTAGTAAAAGTTGAATGCGTATTTCGTTAAATTTACCGATGATGTACTGGCTTTATAATATGCACTGATGGTTAATCAAATAGTTAATAGTTACTGTAAGTAAATATAAATATGAAAGAGAAATAATTCCTTGTCGATTTTTCGTCTAAATTAATTAATAAAGTTTGATTACAAACTTGAATTTCAAATGTCCATTTTCAGGATATTTGGTGTAAAGTGTTCACGTTGCGGAGACAGGGTACTGCCCCACGACATGGTAATGAGGGCCCAGCAACATGTTTTTCACCTACCCTGTTTCGTATGTGTCGTGTGCTGTCAACCCTTACAAAAAGGCGAACAATTTGTCCTGAGGGCCGGACAACTCTTTTGTAGACAAGACTTCGAGAAAGAAATGTACATGATGCAACAAGCAGGCTCAGGGGACGACGACCTTCTTGACGAAGGTAATACAAAAATCGAATCCTCAAAATGATTGACGAAAGTTATTCCTATTTTTCTTTTTGATTGGTAAATAAAATAAAGTGTGGAAGTTTGAAAAATTGTATAAATAAATATATGCACTAACATTAACATAGCATAAGTTAATTTTTTATTTAATTTAAGGAATTTTGGTGAAAACCGTATTCAAAACGATTCATAAACAGTGGAGTTATTTTATTTTACAATTCTTTATTTAAAATTGTGGCGCTTAGCGTTAGGGAAGGTCAGTGCATTGTTTGTTTTTTTAATTAGCTTCGCATACCAGAGGAGATTCCCAGGTGTGCAAGTGCAATCTGACCTAATTTCTGATTGGCTGACGCCTTGGCGCCACGAGCGGCGGCCATTAATTTGCTACAAATGCATTCTTAAGTTAGTCAGGCGCGCTGCGGCGGAGCGTGTACATCGTTCCGATAGAAGTATGGTTAGAGATACGTAAATATGTCGTTTTAATTATGACAACTATTAAATATCGTTTTATTGTTTGTTTATGGGTCTTTTAATAAAAATACAATGACTTTTTCAACAGTAACATAACTAATATTACCAAAAAGATGATTATTAATTACATTTTTTGTCAATTTAATTTTAGTGTTGGCATAAAAATTACATTGCGGTTATTATATCATTGTTTTTACGATTGACATTTTACTTAAAATTAGGGAAACAATTTACAATAATCATATTTTATATTTGATTAAAGGACGTCCAAGGGATGGTAGAAGGGGTCCGAAACGCCCGCGTACGATACTGACGTCGGCCCAGCGTCGTCAATTCAAAGCCTCGTTCGAAGTAAGTCCAAAACCATGTCGAAAAGTGAGAGAAGCCCTAGCAAAAGAGACAGGTCTTAGCGTCCGTGTGGTTCAAGTATGGTTTCAAAATCAGAGGGCGAAAATGAAGAAAATTCAGAGGAAAGCCAAGCAAGACGATGGCGGGAAAACGTCGTCTGATAAGGAGAAGAGCGAAAAAGACGAGAAAATTATCAAGCAGGAGTCTCCAGGAAGCGATCAGGGTCACTATTTGGGATTGAATAGTATCGGGGATACATTCGCAACGTCCAGTCAACCTTTGAATCCCAATATGCCCTATTCTCCCGATGGTAAGTGTTTGTTAAGGTGAATAATAGTCATGCATATCCCTAATAAATAATTCTGTTTTATAATAGATGCGTATCCAGCACATTCGGGAGAAAGTTTTTGTAGTTCGGACATATCCTTAGACGACAGTACGAATTTTGACCATTTGGACGAAGCAACGTCGGATACAATGTCGATACACAATATGGAAATGCAAAATTCCCATAATACGAGGCCCCATGAGGGCCTGCCACCAGGTGCCATAGCTAATCCTATTGACAAGCTTTACCTCATGCAAGACTCGTATTTTAGTACGGAACAGTAAAACAAAAGTCAGTATAGTATCGTCTTTTTTTGTTATTTTTTCATTTTTTTTTTATTCTTTTGTTGTTCTATTTTGAGGATTTTTTTGTTTTATTTTATTATCGTTAGTTTCACAGCATTTTAAAATTTATTTTGTGCTTAACTAATCGTAAAGTACAAAAGTCTACAATTCATTAAAAAAATATACGACAAAATATTTATACTATTGTTTATTTTATTGATTTATTAACTTATTATAATTTAAAAGAGCACAAGCAATATAAAAATCGACTAATTATGCAATTAAATGTTACTATTTCTATAGGAAGGTTTTTTGCACTATGTGTCTGATTAAAGATCGGTTGTTTAGTATTTTTTATTAACGGGAAAATCGTATTAGTATATTTTGTAGTCAAACTTTCTTCATTTTTGTTTTCAGAGTCTTAATTTATTGTTTTTTGTTGATAATGAAAATAATTATAATTATTATCTACTTGTAAATGTAGTCGTATTAATTTTCGTATTTTGTACATAATTAGGCACGATGATGATAAGAAAATAGATAGGTATCAAAATCGATCGAGTTGATTATTAATAATTGTGATTATATTTTATGCCGAAATATATTAGCCATATAGGTAATAGAACTGGCTAGAATTTATTACGTCTATTTTAAATAAATAAATGAACCAGATCTTTTTAATTTTTTTACCCTTTTGTACGTACTGTCTCATTTTAATTTTCTAGGGCACTGG
>NW_020439040.1:2136838-2172782 GCF_000699045.2 Agrilus planipennis | reverse complement strand
ATATTTCTAATCTCAAGATTACAATAATTCGTTTCTATTATCGAAAATTTAGTACATATTGGTGAGACAATATTTATTGTTATAAGTACGTACTTTGTGTGGCAAAAAGTTGAAATACTCGAGCAAAACAATGTAAGTTTTATTAATTACAATAAACTCAATACATAAATAATTCATTAAATGTAAGGCCGGTTTAGATTGATTTGTTTTTTGGTATTTGCTGAAATTACTGTCAATGTTTTAGATATATTTTATATTTTACATAGCTAGAGCAATTTTTATGTTTAACCATTAACTAATAATTTCAATGGATAAACAATTGATTTGTGTAATCAGTTCATAAGTGGTTATTTATCGTCTTTGCTTTCAAATGTCTTTTGCAAATTTTTATGCGATAATTATAATTAAGACACGCTGTAAATTGTTATTTGGTTTTCATGAATCATTATGTTAATGATTTTAACTGATAAGAAGTACAAAAACAGTTACCTGCAGTAAATGCACAGCAATCCTTTATAACTTGTTTGACTTTATCGGTGTAAATTGATTGTCTTATAGGTAAGTCAAGTTAAATTTATTTTACACAATAAATAGAATAGTGGAAGTACAAAAGTTTATAAATTATTTTAGTGTTATAATTTAAAATTTAATTGATTATTTAATGGTGAAACTTTGGGTAATTAAGAAATTAAAAACAAAAAAGAATCTTAATTTAGATTAAAATTTGAAGATAAAAATAGTATTCTTCTGGTCGTGTAACAAATAAAAAAAAAATACTGCTGTCGGTATTAAAATGGTTTAATGTTTTCATTTTTATAATTAAGGTTAATTTTATTTACTTTCTCATTGTCCTATAGACAATTATTTAAATTAGCACAATTCAATATTACGTAACGAAAAAACTGCCGGAAATCCTGTAATTCAGTTTTCTGACTGCAAGTCGGTCATTGTCATTTTGCTAGACACTTTATAATTCGACATATAGTGTCAACAAAAATAAAAAGTTTTCGAAATCGTTATCGTATGTATTTATAAGGTAAAATTTCTTGAAATGTAAAAATTGGGGGATGCGGCATCACAAAAATATTTATATGATTATGTAAACTTTTTTTCCTTGTTGTCCCTATTTACTAAACTCCCTTTGTGGTAATTAGGGGCTGTTGAGGTGTAATTTCTTATAAATTTTTACGAAAGCAATCAGAGTCAATCACATTACGGTGATTTTATAGCCTATATGATTATTTATGAGATGTGTTTGTGGTTTATGGGTAATACGTGCCTCACATTCTAATTAAGAATTAGGTATAAACCATTACTTTAAAATAATTGCGCTTGCTCATGATATACTTTTCACATCAATTAATTCATAGCCGTACAGTTTACTGCTTTCTTTAATTTCCTTTACAATGACTTAACAACGGAATTTATCGCTGATAAGAAACACAACGAAATTACTGTTTTTTCATTACGACTTTTATTGTTTCATGTGAAGGAAAATACTTGGCTAATAATTTTGGAACATTTGATAAAGGCTAATAATTTTGGAACATTTGATAAAGAAAACTTAAATGTGACGTACTTAAATACTTATAAATACGTATACTTTTTACTGTCGCTTGTCTATTTATTTTATTTTAATGTTGACTTTGACCTGGTCTACAAAACATGGTGTAAAAACAATACAAGATAATAAAAGAGTAGAATAATAAGTCAATTATAGTGTGCTCTTTTTGTTCGCAAGTATGTTAAGAACTTACAATTAGATGAAACTGATTGCATTCTACATAAATAAACCTGCGCTAGTCCCATCGATATTAAGGCTTTCGTGATAAAGGATTTAAATCAAAACAAAAAATTATAGTTACTTGATAAGCAAATCTCGTTGTGTCATTGGTAACCTTCCTGAGAAATATCACTAATAATCGTATTGATAGTTAGGTCGTTTAGGGAAAAATAACTTGGCATATTACTTTAGAATTTATTAAAGAACATTGATGATTGTTTCGGCGATTAAGCGATTATCAAACTATATCCTTTGAAATACAGCACAAAAAAATACTTTACAATATTTCGTAATGATCGTTAAATATTAAGTTTTTGAACACTTTGTAACTGTTTCACAACAGTATGTGTCTAATTAATAAAATTAATTCATCAACGCGTTTGTACACGACACCATAGTAGAAAAAAGTGCAGTAAACCGTAACGTACCGGCTGGTGAAGAGATAACATGGTCGCAAACATTTGATTTGTTAACATTTACTTTTAGATCCTTGGTTATATCTAAGCAGTCGGTGCTTAATTGTAATTAGTTACTTAGCATCAGCTATTATCCTAGGTTGTTACACTCATTGTTATGAGTGATTAGATTACAACTAATTATTGTGCTGTATTGTTCGTTGAATCTGAAGAAGACGTGTGTGTCAGTGGTACTCGACTAACTCGAGATACAATCTTTAATATGATATCTTAATATGTAGCGCGTAACTAATAATAACGATCTACTTTGGTGTAATAGTGTAATTAACTTAACAAGTAATTGACAGTGTTGTATACATACATAATAGCATCAATTACCAGACCCGGCTTCTAATTTAAAAGAGTATCCTGTATTTAGCTTTTTATTGGGTTAGCAATCATGTAAGTCAATGTTGTATATTTTCAAAGAATTCCGTAATTCGTAACCGCTCTTTGTTGAAAATATCTAAAATAATGATAAACCTGTTAATAAATATATTTACCTACTTAGTGTATAAAGCCAGTAATAATAAAATTCTACGTATTGTGATTTTTTAATGTTATATTTGATTCATGTTTTTGAACTTTAAAATTAGGATATGTTTACTGTTTTTTTTTGCTACGATTACAGTCACATTGTACTTCGTTCGATACAGGGGTGAAACCCAGAATTTTGTATTTTGGAGCTAAAAGCTCTTCAACAAATATGTTAAGGAAGAGAAGGTAGCAGTTATCTTACCCTTTCTATATTATGCGTTCTTTGTACTATAATTTTATTGAAAATTCTTTTATAGTTTAGGTGTAGATATCCTATAAAAGTCATAAAAGTTACAATAGTTGTCATAGAGAATTTANGTTTGAAGATTACTTTCTAAAAATTTGTTAAATTTTTCGGATAAAAATTAAAAGAATTTAAATGAAACACGTATTTTTTTTGCAACAATAATAATTAATGAATGAACCTATAGAGTGTACGGTTTTTCTTTTTATTTTTGTTAAAGATTTTTTCCTTCCTTAAATAGTTACTAGATTGTGAAACTGTGTGTTCCTAGTTCTAATAATAATGTTTTATGGTTCATAGTTTTATTAGATCTGTACTATTAATAACAAAGTATGTCGCTTAATCAGTAAAGATTAGATTAAAGGCAAATATTTAGGGGTTTATGTAATACGTATAATTTTATCATAAACTTTCCTTCATTAATAGAAGACATGCATTTAAAAATGTACCTACATTACGTTAAAAATTGGTTCTATTGCTAATTGTATGTGAAGATACCAAACAAAGAAATGTAGGTAATATAATTGCGTAATTGTTCTTTTATTGATTATTATCAATTAGATTTCCAAAAGCTCATGCGCGTGATGTTTTTAATCCGATCGTATTATATATTTTGTCTTATAATATTTTTCTTTGAAATCAATTAATATCTTAAATGTTATCTAGGATTAGGAACAAAAAATATGATATCAGATATTAAACTGATTAGGTCTAACGTCAGCAGTTGTGGATATTTGGATTACGCTAAAATAAATTTGGTTCGTTTAATGAAAGTTTGCATGCATGGCTCAAGGTGGCACGAAGACATTTTTTCGACATTCCATTATGTACGTTCGGTTCTATTTACGTTTTGTTTATATATGTACGTAATACTTTTACTCTACTTTTCACTAGCACCTTTTTTGAACGTCGAAAACACTTCCGGTTTGTTTATTGTTAACCATTCAGGTATGAATTAATTTAATAATTATATGGTAGGTGGTATTTTGACAATGTTAAATGGGACAAGATGTTAAATATATTTAAAAATGTAGGGATGAGTTACAAAGATAGAAGAGTGAAGAAGATAGAAGATAGATACTTAGTTTGTATAAAGAGCAACAGGCAGTTATAGAGCTAGGGATGCAACGTAGAGAAGTAAATATTAGGAAGGGAGTCCGACAGGGATGCACACTGTCACCGCTACTTTTTAATCTATACATCGAAGACGCCATCAACATCATTAAAGACAGTACAACTGTAGGGATAGATGTGCAAGGGCAAAAGATTAGTATGCTTAGATCTGCAGATGATATAGCAGTATTAGCATCTAGCAAGGAGGACCTAGAGATAGCTTTAAATAAAATGGAAGCGGTACTGACAGATCAGTACTGTATGAAAATAAATAAAAGTAAAACTAAAATACCGGTATGCAAGGGAAGAAAAAATAGGGAAAGAGCGAATATAAACATAGGAGACGAAGAATTAGAAGAAGTGGCTGATTTTAGATACCTAGGAAGTCAGATAAGTCAGGATGGAAGGAGTAGTAGGGATATAAAGCAGAGGATAGCGCAGGGTCGTGTCGCCTTTAATAAAAAGAAGTCACTTCTATACTCGCGAACGGTTAGTTTAGAAATTCGAAAAAGGTTGTTAAAGGTGTATGTTTGGAGCACGGCATTGTACGGGTGCGAAACATGGACAGTGAGAGTGGCGGAAAAGAAAAGGTTAGAAGCATTCGAAATGTGGTGTTAGAGGCGAATGATGAGAATACCGTGAATAGAAAAGGTTAGAAACGAAGATGTATTGGAAAGAATAGGAGAACAGAGGACTCTATGGAAGTCAATAAAAAATAGGCGAGATAGGTTGGTAGGACACCTTCACAGGCATGAAGGTCTAGTCAGAGACATATTAGAGGCAGAAACAGGAGTTAGGAGGGGTAGAGGTAGACCTAGATTAGATTACTGTTCGCAAATAGCTAAGGATGTGAGCTGTTCTAGTCTTAGGGAAATGCGAAAGAGTGGAGGTACGTGTCCAACCAGTCTTAGGACTGACGACCTTATGATAATGATGAGGTGGTATTAACAATTGGAGACCTCCCATATAACAAGAATTTAATTGTATCATATTATTGTGTTCTAAAAAGCGTTTTTTAAAATATTTCTCAGTTTGTCCAATGTATAGTTTAAGGAAAGGTATTTTTGTTTTTTATTAGGCAGACTTACATTATGTTAGAATTCTTTGACGGACACTCTGTATATATTCAAAGAACAAGTGTCGTACTTATTGTAGTTTATTATAAGCCGTATTACATTAGTTTTTTTACAATAGTAGAAATGAACTGTCATGGTCTGCGTGAGCTTCAAAAGCATTGTTTGGCAAAAGTGATTCGGCGATTTTGTTGCTCGACCAACGAAACGAAATAAAAAAAAAACGTGAAAAATGTCACGGTGTGGATTATAGCGAGACAATTCTACTTCCGTCCGTTTGTCACCAATGAATCTTGCCGCGAATTTCTATTAAATACCCTTTCCTGTTAGATACACTTTACGGAAAACTTATCTACTATTTGCATTGGAAAATTGAAATTTTACACCTGTCAAAAATACTACAACACGAAATTAATTATACAGAAAAAATGATACATATGTATCTGCAGGTATTGATATTGTTTGCTCATTTGTAATCAGAAGGTTCTTCATGGTGGTTTTGGTTATTCCCAAATTTCTCTGCCATTATTGGAGTAAAAGATTATATATGTAGTTAATGTCAATTTTATATGGTATACAGTGTTTAGAAATCTTATTTGTAGATTTTATGTGTTCTTCTAATCGTGTTTTTAATGATCGACCTGTATGACCAATATAAAAACAATTACAATTTTTGCAAGTTGACTGACATACCTAAATATGCCTATTTTCTTTATTATTTACTAATAGTAATTTGTAATAGTTTTTGTTAATAAATCGTAAATCGAATTAACCATTTCAAATGTCGTAAATATTAATAAAACGCCTTGTACATTTCGAGTTAAATTTATTACACGATAAAAACGTTTATATAACACAATCATCGATGTTCACACATGTGTTTTTCAACGAGTTAATTTGTCAGAATTGTATATGAATAAATTATCGGTTGATTTGCGGATATCCTTTCCGTAGAAACTTCCGGTTATAACACGTAACATAAAGGGCCATGAGTGGAAAACAAGTGAATACACTAATGGTTGTCTTTTTTTTGTTCAATACAAAACAAAACTGTTTTTTCATTTTTTTTAACTAGTTGTATCATTAAACGTAATAACAAAGTAATAATAATGATATGAAACTACCTTGAGTATAAAAATATTTTTAGGTAAAATTCTTTAGTTATTACAGCTTGTCAACTCTGTTTACACTTTGTGACGCTTATCATTATGTCTGAATAAAGATACTTATCAAAGCGAAGAAAATACACACGAAAAACGGCTGATAAAGAGCTCTCATTTTCTGCCTCTTCTATCTTTTATACGGCTCTAGTTAATTTACGAATTGCAGCAACGATTTAGCAAATGTAAATCTTGTGGTTAAGATAAAAACATAACGCAAGGGAAAAAGGAAAATAGAAAATTAGAATACAATTACGTACAGGTCTATAAAAGTAACTGATTTGTGCATCTTTTATTGTTGTCTTTTTTATGTAGAATTATAAGCAAAAACTGTTGCTAGAATCGGTTCAAATCGTTGGAAATGGAAAAATAATTAATAAAATTCATGGATTACATTTATTTATAAAGAAAGAGCAGCTTGTCAGATACATAAATATTAGTTTAAATAACTATTAATTGATGAATATAATAAATTAGAAGTAAATCCAAAGGTAGAAATGACTGTGATTACAGCATGAATGAAGCCTTAACATAATGATAGCTTTGCTTTATATGTAGTTACAAAAATTTAATGAAGTTATTTGAATGTGAAATAGTATAATAATTTACATGACGGACAGTGCAATTGTCTTGGAAAAATTCCCTGATTCAATCTGTAAATAAATTCCATATAGATACAGGTTGTTTAGGTATATATTATTATTTAGCTTTATTTTTTAATTATTGATAATAAATACAATTATTACAGCTAATAAACAATTAAAAACATTAGTCTAGTAGAAAAAGCTAGAAGCGTTTGAATCTGGCTTTATGGAAGGGTGTTATAAATACCTTGATTAGAAAAGGTAAGAAATGAGGAAATGTTAGAAATTAATAAGAAATAGGCGAGATTCTCAGACATGAAGGGATAGTTGGCGACATAGTAGTAGCAGAAACAGGACTTGAGAGAGGTTGAGATAGATCCAGACTAGATTACTCCTGTAACAAAATCTTTTCGGTCATTCTGAAGGTCAGGGTCGTTTTAATATCGTTTAGTTGTACAGGCGACAGTGCAATTCTCTTGAGTGACAAGTAACTAAGTGCATTTGGTCCAATCCCGTTGCGGATTTCCTTCTTCAGTCCGCGAGTCTTATTGTAATTTAAACGCGTCGCAGTCCGTGCGTACATCGGGCGGGCGCAAGCCCACTTGACATCGAGGGTGGAAAAATATTTCCTGAATTGTGTACGCAGTCTTTATCATCGAAGTAAGTTCGCGACCGATCGTTGTCGGTTATGGGCGCTTTTCCGACAATATATCGTCGGCAATTTGAAAGCTCCACCGGCGCGACGGACGAAGAAGCACGTGGCCTGTCTCATAGAAATTGTGCATGTACGATAATCGTAACGCAAGTGCAGCAGAATTCACCACCCCGTCTATTTTCGTCCTTATTAACCCCGTACATACGTCCACGTAAAATACAATGTGCAGCAGAAGCTGTTCAGTCCCCAGATCAATATCTGCAGGCAGCATGAACACTGTCAAGAGTCCTAGGTATGTCCTGCTTTATAGACCTAGACCCATAATACTTAACATGTCTCATCTGTTCTGCAATGATAATTATTTATTAATTCATTAATGCGCTTCAAAGCTCGCGTCAGTTGTTGTTTACTTCTGTCCTAGGCTAAAATTGTGTACAATTTCGAATGGTGTTATGTACTTGAATCCATAAAAACGTTAAAACTGCTTTGTTTTACTTTTTTTTATGCTGCCATAAATTTAACGTGATAGTAAACTCATTACAATTAAGTGTAATCAGTAATTAATTTTTCTTGGTCTGTTTAAAATTTTACTGGCCTGTTTATCAACATTGTGTTTGCTTTTACGTAGAAATACTACAGTTGGAATAGATTTTGACTACAAGGGGTTTAAATTAATTATTTATTATTACTTCCCAAGGTCATAGAACTTACAGGAATATTATTAAATAACAATGTTACGAATAAACGTTCTCTACATCCTGTTAGATATAAATACATATGTTAAACAACAAGGAATTTTTTGAATGGCAAAGTTAGATAAAATACTAATTTGAATAATTTTTACGTCAGACATTTTTGTTGTTATCGCATTGTAATGTTTTAACTGAATGCATTTAAGTGCTAAGTCTTAAAAAGTTATTGCAAAAGTTTCCTGTGGTCTAGGGTTTTTTTTTACTTTTCTACTTAGTTTGCCATGATCTTAAATACCTCAGATACCAAGTACGTTATTATTTGGAATCGCTTAAAGAAAAGCGGATAATTCGTGGATCTGCTTCAAAATCCATTTTCAGTGCCGCCCAGAATGATTAAGAAATGCATCTGCAGTCGCATAGAGATCGATGTTAGGCCTGCAGTGAATTATAAAACTGTTTGCTTAAACTTTGTTGTTGTTAAACTATTGATTTGCTACGGCATAAAATTCTTGGCGAAATAATAAAATTTAGATTTGGAAAAAGAATAATGTTTATCTGTACCTACTTAATGGAATTCTGATAGGAGATATATTTCAACAAGGAGTCGTAACCTTTGCTTTGAAGGGGTTGTTGTCCTTAAAAAGGGCAATATCTATTCCTTGCCAAAAGTTTTATCGCAAAATTTATTGTCTAGCGACGAAGTAGGGCAGGCCAATTTATTTCATTTCCTCTCTGTGAAAAACGAAAACGAGATGAGATCTACAAACGTTAAAAAGTTTTATTGTTTTAATGTCAATTAAAGAAACGTACTTCTTTGATAAATAAATTTTGCCATTTCAAAATATTGTGAACAGATAAACATTATTCTTGAATCAAAGTAATTTCGTTCTTACCGGGTGTCCCAAGCAGTGTAAATTATAATATAAATTGTAGTTATTTAAGCTTAATTTACCAATTCAAGTTACCTATAAATTACGTCAGTTCGTACATCTGATTCCATGACACCACACAGATTGTTTATAAAGGGTAGATTTTTCCAAAAAAACCCACAAAAATATTTTTTCCGTACAAATATTTTGATCCAATCTTACTGTGGTTTTTGATGTAGTTGTCGATCAAACAGTTTCTCTTTAAGTTTTTGTTTCATTGCTTCTTATTGTAATCGTATTTTTTATATTTTGAATTAGGGAATTACAACTTGTTTGTTTTGATTGTTATTAGGACTTCACTGCTAAAGAAGCCCGAAATAGCTTGACGTGATAATACGTCCTTCACACACATCCTTGATCCTTGTTAGTTAAATCGATTTTCGTTGGACTGTTTTTGTTTTATTACACGGTTGCTTTCGTTAAAAGCTAATTTAAATTACTTTAATGAAGTACAAATTTGTTGTTGATGCTGAAAATTAAATTATTTATGAGTTTTAAATGCAATAAAAACAAAAGGAAATAGATTGTATTTTTTATAACTTATATATCTACATGAACGAATATTTTCAGATAGCCGTGATTGAAAAAATATATTATACACATTCGTTAAGTTGTAACAATAAAAAGAAAAAATGACGACAAAAAATGTAAATTTTTTGTTTGGTGAATGCTTTGACTTTACCTGCATATAGATATCCCAGCGAACGGTTCTTCATTAGAAGAAGTAAAATTGGTTGATTTACATTTTTTCCTAAATTTCTTTTATTTGGCGTTTTAATTAAAATTTTTCATTTATCATTTACTTTGTATGCATTGGAATGCATTGTGACTAAACAACAATTACTCGTTTATATCGTTTTCTGAGTCGTAATATCCAACGTTTGCATTGTGTTGCATGCTACACGCAATGTGAAATTAAATTACTTCTTATGTCAGCATTTTTTCTATGCATATGATGCGTTAAATTAACGAAATTAAAATAGTAACAAGCTGGCGATCATACTTGGGCTTATTTTAAAAGTAATCAGCTACTTGTTTAAACGAGTATAAAACTAATAACGAAAATAAAAAAATTATAACAGAGGAAAAACTAAATCACAGTAAACACGATTATGTGACCATGGTATAGGGAAATTGGTAGGAAAACCTTCAGCTATCAGTTCGTACAGAAGAACGTAATATTTTCAGATAGACCTGATGGAAAAGGCACATTCACCAAATTACCCATTTTTCGTCTAGTGAGACAAAAAAAAAGAGACATGCAATTTCTATGTTCGGTGAACAATTTTCCTTCCCTTGTATACAGAAATCCCTGCGATTGGTTCTTGAACTTCCTGTACTCTTATTCATTCTACACATTAACTAATTTGTTATCAGAGGAAGAGGTGATACAGCTGTTTTCTCTTGTTTCAATAAACAACATATTCGATATTGTTGTTTGATGAAATTCTACACAGTAGATGAATAAGTGGTAAAGTTAAAAATCATTCTGTTGCCTTTATGACATCATTGTTTAATGGTAGCTACTACATGCTGGTTTCCTAGTTGTACATTAATTATTTATTAATTTTCCGCTAGTGTATCGTTGCGGTTTACGACTTGAATTGAAGATTCACAGATAATTTTAATTGTTATTAGGCTTGGTCTCGTTGATGAAACAGAAACAAACGTATTCCACGCTATTATTGTTATTGTTCTTGTTATGTTAAAAATAAACATGCATTATCATCTTTAAATACAGAAGTAGATACAATATACATATTTGTATGAATACTTTTATCAAATCTTGATGAAATGTAGGACCGAATTCAGAAAAATTCTTCGGGGGTGATGTTACTTAAAATAGTTGTAGAAAGTTTTTTTTTGATAATATTCTTAAGAATAAGAATAACACAACGTTTTCAATAAGCTGTCGTATTTTCCGTGTTACAAAATATTGAAGATTAACTTTCGGAAATGTGTTAGGTAATCAAATAGCCCACGGATGGAGCTACATGTAGCTTCGCGAATGGCTTTTTCAGATACGTTTTCTTAGTTAGATGGTACAATAAAGGGGCCCAAAATGAATTTCGAAAATGGTCTATGGGATTTTTGGGAGTTAATTTTTATTTTGTGGTATTGGTTTTTCACTATTGTTTGGTTTATTTTTAATGTTAGATATCTTTTAAAAGTTAGTTTATATGGGCAGGGTAGGTAGTTCTGGCTAAGGAATTTATTTTAGAGACTTCTGCCAGCTTTACAGATATGATTAGATAACATTATAAATTTCAAACTAAGCAAGTAGCTATTATTTAAAACATAACTGTCAATTTTATATTTATTTTATTATTTTTTGTGATATTGAACGAGAATTTTTTTAATTTGATTTTTTTCACACAAAATTTCTTCCTGAAGTATCCAAGTTCTCTTTTCTCATTTCATCCCCCTCCCCTCCCCACTAGTATCTGCTCCCGATGAAACGGAAATTATCAACTTCCGGTTGGCTCCACCAGACCGTTTAGGTACCTACTTACTGAGCAATTAACAAAATTATTAATTGATATCATGTATTAATAGTTTAATGAAAATCTTTTTAACGTTTGGCATTAATTTTGGTCGCCCATTACTTTAAGATGATTTGGATGCGTTTAATAAGACAAAAGAAATCGTTCTTCGATGATTGCTAATTGGTTTTTAAGTGGTCGATCATTATATTCCCGGTTTAATTGTTTTACTGTGGCAGTATTTCTGTGATGGTTAACACCTTGGAGCAATAATTAATTACATTGTTTAAGCGTGAGAAAATGGGCAGAAATATTTTCTTTTTTTAACTAATAGAACAACGGTTTGTGATAGTTTTAAAGCAAGGCTGTTAATTGGTTTTAATTAAAGGCTGGACAGGTAGTAGAACAGTTTAAAAAAATTAGTCAAATAAGTGTTCGAATTCAATAACAATCTTTAATTAATTGAATAAAATGCAGTACAACAAAAATATTGCTCTATTCATTTTGTATAAATTTACTAGGTTTTACCCATCGTTTCGTTCACGTTAATGTCGTAAATACATGTTAAAGATCATGGGCGACCAAATCAACTTAATTTCTGTATCTCATGAGAACAAAATTTCATGATAGGTTTTACCCTCGGCTTCGCTCGCATTGATGTTCTGAATACCTGTGAAAGATCATTGACGACTTCATAAAGCTAATTTTTCTATCCCTTAGGAATTAATTGTTTTTTTCTGGTTAAAAGATGCCTGATGTCCTTTTCTGTACCCTGACAAAGTGTGTTTAAATTTTCGTGATAGGTTTTACCCGCGGCTTCGCTTGCGCTGATGTCCCAAACATATTATGTCAAAGATTATCGACGATCACATAAAACAAATTTTTCTATCCCTCGGGAACAGCATTTGTTTTTTTTTTTTTTTGATAAAGGGTACCCTATGTCCTTTCGCGTATCTCTGATAATGTGTATTCAAAATTTCATGATGATCGATTGAGTAATTAAAGTGTGAAATGGTAATAAACAAACAAACTTGCATTCGCGTTTATAAAAATAGTTAAGATTAAAAGTTCATTTACGTACGAAAGTTAAAAATAATTTTCAAGATTAATTATTTACTCTAATACCTTCTGAAGGAAGTAGTGTTTGTTTTACATCCAGAAGCTTCGCATTTGATGCCATTATATTCGTGTCCAGTAGATATACTTTCAATTACAAATTGGTGCACGTTAAAGTTGCAATAAATCGATCTGAAAGCAATTCAATTTCAAGGGTACAATTAAGTAACAGTATCCACATTATAGTACCAATAACGCGTACACACGAAAACGTGTTCCACGTGTAATGATGAAGTAGGTTCACGCATGTGATAACAGTAACAAGCGACTGTACCACCATCACGACAAACAACAAAAATAATGCAATTTTATTTGAAAATGAAAAATTTATTCAACTGTTTCCACGAATAAGTTATCGAACAATGGAAAAACAAAAGAAAAATAACGTTAGGTATTAAATTTATTACTTTTTTCCTGCTATAAATAGCTGAACCATGTTCAACAAGTGGTTTTTGTTTTGGACGTGTTAATGAACGGGTTGCTGCAGGTAGATACGATGTTTGTAGTAAAGGTTTTTTGTTTCCTTTTGGCTTTTTGGAGTTACCTCGTACAAGGGTATGTAATTGATGTTAATTATACAATACACTGTTTTATTTTTAAAGATATGAAGGGAAAATTATATGCATATGCATATAAAATTGAAACATTTGCGTGATGTTAAATATTTGATTTTGATTTCTACTTTACGTATCAGGATCAGATTAGGAACGAATATTTAGGTGGCGCCCATATAGATTATATGTTTTGTGACGTTGAAGGATCTGGTCAAACCTTTGGGGGGACCTCGAAATCATCCCTCATTGATTATCTATTCTAAATTATAAGAGAAACGTTAAAATTGAATTAGTTAATTATAAAAGATTCGGTAAATCAAATATACTGTTGTTGTGGTGATGGTTCAGTGAAATAATATTAATTTTGAACATGCGTTTTCTGTTTTAATATCATTTGGGCATTAAAAATGTACCTTCAGGACTACCAACCCTTATCCAGAGGAATATTCTTAAATGGAACTGGTCTATTTAATTGGGCAAAAATGACACAAGTTGAAACACGTGTTTACTCCATGTAACACTTCAAATAATTTTTCACTAACTTTATACTGTAGGTATGCCATTTTCATGAAACATAAGTAAGTAAGAAAAAAAAGTCAGCGCTCAGTAATCGCCAGACGATTTCCGGTGATAACAAAATTCTGTTGCCTGAATCAAATCAATCGAAAAATTATCTATCTCATAATGGGTTTAGGTATATCATTTACCGCGGAGATGATGTCAATTACGGGGTAGACGGGTTGGATTATTGCAATAGCTTTGGTATCGGTTTGAATTTTCCAGCGATTCGACGATCTTGTCTGCTGATAGTCAAATTTTGGTAAATTGAAGTCGATACCCAAGATATTACCACACATCAAACACTATGGCTAGTGATAGATGAAAAAGGAAAGTGTGCGTACATAGAATTTGTATATTTAGAAAACGCTTTTGACAATGTTAAATTGAACAAGATGTTAAATACGTATACTTAAAAATGTAGTGATGAGTTCCAAAGATAGAAGAGTGATATTTAGTTTGTATAAAGAGCAACAGGCAATTATAGAGCTGGAACAGTAACGTAGAGATGTAAATATTAGGAAGGGAGTCAGACAGGGATGCACACTGTCATCGCTAGTTTTTAATCTATACATCGAAGACGCGATTAACATTATTAAAGACAGTACAATTGTAGTGATAGAAATACAGGGACAAAAGATTAGTATGCTTATATTTGCAGATGATATAGCAGTATTAGCATTTAGCAAGGAGGACTTAGAGATAGCTTTAAATAAAATGGAAGCGGTATTGACAAAACAGTATTGTATAGAAATAAATAAAAATAAAACAAAAATACTGGTATGCATGGGAAGAAAAAGTAGGGAAAGAGCGAATATAAAGATAGGAGACGAAAAATTAGAAGAAGTGGCCGATTTTAGGTATCTAGGAAGTCAGATAAGTCAGGACGGAAGGAGTAGTAAGGATATTAAGCAGAGGATAGCGCAAGGTCGAGTCGCCTTCAATAAAAAGAATTCACTTTTATCCATGCAGACGATTATTTTAGAAATTCGAAAAAGATTGTTAAAGGTGTGAGTTTGAAGCGCGGAGCTGTACGGATGTGAAACATGGACGGTGGGCGCGATGGATAAGAAAAGATTAGAAGAGTGCGAAATGTGGTGTTATAGGCGGATGATGAGGATACTATGGATAGAGAAGGTTAGAAATGAATAGGTATTAGAAAGAATAGGACAAGAAAGGACTCTATGGAAGTCAAGAGACAGGTTGGTAGGACACCTTCTCAGGCATTAAGGTCTGGTGAGAGACATATTAGAGGCGGATACAAGAGTTAAGAGGATCAGAGGTAGACCTAGATTAGATTACTCTTCGGAAATAGTTAAGGATGTCGGATGTTCTAGTTTTAGGAAAATGCGAAGATTAGGTCAGGATAAGAAGGAGTGGAGGTGCGTGTCCAACCAGTCTTAGGATTGACGACCTTTCGATTATGATAATGTAACTTAACCTACTCTTAACCCATTTGAAAACGTTAGGGCCTGCTACGTTTCATCTAAAACCTTAACTTATTCTCAAAAAGGAAGACGGTGCAACGTTGTATTTCAATTTGTGCTATTTTCGCTCTGTTTAATTCCAGCGATTGTCAAACGTTTCAATCCTCGACATTTTGAAATTTAGTGAAAAAGACTAGGTCAGATGATATTTGACAATCGCATCTGTTGTGCCTTTTCATTCAAATAACTGTCGAGCTGTTTCGCGTTTCTTTTTTTTCAAAACCATTTCGCCTCGTCATCGTTACCGTTGTGGGAACCGAATGATAGCAGCATTTTATTCGTTCCACACTTGTATAGGTACAACATCACCTTGTTGCCTTTGATTTTCTGAAATCGAAACAGTGTTTTCTGTGTTTGTTACACTTGGCTAGTACCATGGAACGGCCGACTATACATAGCTGAAAACACCGTCACCTGAGCGTTCATACTTCGCGAACACGACCGAGCCATTTGCCACTTTGCGAACCTTAAACACTCGCTTTTATTTTCCATTCTTACCTTCTTCTACTATTACCTACTCACATTGTACTTGCGACTCACCTGTAGCGGCAGATACAATTGGTGCCTGTCGTTCTTGTTATTGTTGCACTTCGAAATCGGAATGTGCCAAAAAAGTTGTACGTTCGCAAAACCGATTGATTGAAAAGTGCTGATACAACAACAACAACAACAATTACTATTACTCTACATTCCAACACAGATCATACACCTACTGACATAAATATTTACCAAGTACAATAGTGCGTTAGATAGGTGATAGTAAATAAGTTTCAAATTCTAATGGTATTTCCGAGTGCGGCATCATCAGCCTATTAAGGAAGCGCGAAATAAATCGTGTGAAACATATATTTATCTGTAAATGTACAGTGACTAAAAGTTACATTTAATTGTCAATTTTCGATCTGTGGTGTTTGAAGTAAAATGTATCTGTGCAGGAGGAGACCGGAATTTCCGGGTTCGTTGACGGATCTTCATAGATATCGGAAGACAGTCCATGGTCATGATGGAGACAGTCGGATTATTATGGTCAGAAAGACAGACGAGAGGACCTATGCTTCAATAGAAACGGGAAAGGTAAGTACCAATTAATAGGAACGGTGGCAACTTGTACGTAGGGTCACAGGCATAACGAGCCACCTTCATGTTCTTCAGAAAAAAGAAAAATTCATGTATTTGAGTCTACAATTTGTTATTGTTTGTTTTTGAATTATTAAGTCTCAACATTGATTGACTTCGTTAAAAATTCTTGGAACTAACTGCAAAAATCAGAGTTTTATTTCCTACATCTTTTGCCGAAACTTCCCAAAGATTCTTGTGACGAAAAATTGATATTGAGAAAGAAAGATTCATTTGGTGTAAAAAAGGGAGATCGTAGTATAGAAATACGTCATTATAAATTATAAATGTGCATAGTTCGTAATAATTAGAAGTAATTTGTTCTTATTGTGTGTATCAGTTTGATTTGATCGGATAAAATGAATAACGAGAGGTATTTTAGGCGAGTAACTCGAATGGTCCAAAACCGATTTATCATCAAAAATAGACAAGTAATACATCACTAGTGATTGATGGGTTAATGTACTAGGCCAATAGTTGGTAGATTTAGTAATCAAAACGAAAATAGAACTGTGTAATTAAACTGATTATGAAAAAGAAGAAAGCGGAACTTATTTATTTATGATAAATGGTAGTAATTAATAATTGCTAAAAGTTACGCTTTGAGGATACGTTTTTACGCGAACTTAAATTTAAAAAATCATACCGGAAGTTGTATATTATGTTATTGTTTACATTTGCGTCCTTGATATCAAATTAATTATTTATTGATTGAATGTATCAATTTCTTTTTATGTGTAAAATTGTAGGAAATACAATTTTAGATTTGCGGTTATTCTATGAATAAGTTTGAAGGTACTTTCGGCCTTCATTTACTAATGGTAGGTACTTGTTTACATTTTGTTTCTACTTCAACAATTACAAAAAAGTAAACACCTGTTATTGTATATGGTAGAAAAATTGTTTTTTAAACTTTGCTGGTGCTCGATATTTTTTTTAACTTTCAATTAGTTTGGGTTTTTAATTTATTTTAACGATAGTAAACGTTCTAACTAAATTTATGAGTTTTTGGACAAACGTTTTTGTAATGTTATAGTATATTAGACCTACAAGCGATTTTTGTTTGTCTAGGAAACAATTTTTCAATTGTCATTTTAAGCCATCAGTATTGTGACAGTTTTTGTCAACTGTATTTTCATGTTATGTACAAAATTTTAGTAAAAGTTTAACTATAAAAAGAAAATCAAAAAACTAAAACCAAAAAATTCTAATGGGTACATAATGGTCTGAAACTCAAAAAGAATCTGATGCCTTATTTCTGTGCATTTTCAAAAGATTACATTATAACCTATTAATACCTGGATTAAGTTCGTGCTTAAATTGTTCTGGGGATAGCATGTTTTGATTTTTTTTCCAGGAGCCTCTTCTTGAAACTGTAACACGGGAAACAGTAGAAACCTTTAGAGGTCAGCGTACTCAGTTAAGGGTCACGACAGAGAGGAAAGAAAAAAACGAAAAAGTGCCTCCAGACCTATTAGAAGCTCTTGGCGAAAATTACAAAAAAACGCACAGGATTAAAAGGAGTAGCAGTGAGGTTAGTATTTTCGTTCTTATTTGATTGTTAATAGATAAATTTAATTTGCTTTGGTTATTTTTAATTTGTGTTTCGTTCCTGCTGAATATGTAAAATAATATATAGATAAAAAGGGTCGTGAATCATCCTGTTTGATGTCTAATTTATTCTTCTTTGAGGGTAGGTGTAATAGTGTAGAATTCTAAGTGTGTCACAAGATGTTTTCAATATTTCGGTGATAGGTGAAGAAGTCGCCGAGTTTAGGTACTTAGGACGTCAGATAAGTCAGAACGGAAGGAGTAGTAGGGTTATAAAGCAGAGGATAGCGCAGGGTCGAGTCGCCTTTAATAAAAAGAAGTTACTTTTGTGTTTGCGAACGATTAATTTGGAAATTCTAAAAAGATTGTTAATGTTGTATGTTTGGAGCACGGCGCTGTACGGGTGCGAAACATGGATGGTTAGCGCGGCGGAAAATAAAAGGTTAGAAGCGTTCGAAATGTGGTGTTATAGGCGGATGATGAGGATATCGTGAAGATGAGAAGGTTCGAAATGAAGAGGTATTAGAAAGAATAGGAGACTCTATGGAAGTCAATAAGAAATAGACGAGATAGGTTAGTAGGACATCTTCTTAGGCATAAAGGTCTAGTCAGAGACATTAGGAGTAGAGGTAGACGTAGATTTGATTACTGTTCGCAAATAGATGTGGGTTGTTATAGTTTTGGGCGAATGCGAATTTAGTTCAGAATAGGAAAGAGTGGAGGTGCGTGTCCAACCAGTCTTAGGACTGACGACCTTACAATGATGATAACGTGAAGGAGAAACTAAAATCCAAATGGGGTTTTCCACTTCTTCCTGGAATTTCTACTAACTTACATGGTTCCTTTTCTAGAATACTTGAAAAATGTCAGAATTTGTAAAGGAATGTCTAAAAGCCCACAACGAATATCGCGCCAAACATGGCGTCCCACCCCTGAAACTAAACACAGAAATAAGCAAATTTAGTCAAAGTTATGCAGAAAGATTATTAGCAGAAAAGAGAATGACTCATAGCGGTCACGAATCGTACGGTGAAAATCTTTATTATGTGTATTCAACAGACCCCAAGTACACCCTTTCACCAACCGAACCCGTTAAGAGTTGGTACGATGAAATAAAGTTCTTTCGATTTGGAGAAGAACCAAAAGATTTAAAAGCTAGCCATTTTACCCAGTTGGTTTGGAAAGACACTGAAGAAGTAGGGATTGGTGTAGCCAAAGATAAAGATACGGTTTTTGTTGTTGTAAACTATCACCCTCCAGGAAATTATGTCGGGGAATATAAGGACCAAGTACTACCCCCAGCAAAAGCAAAATAACTTTAATAATATTTTATATAGTTTGTTTTATAAAGTTAAATAAACATCTACCAAAAATGCTTACCCTTGTCTATGTCCATTGTGAAAGCGCCCAAGGGAAAGCTACAAAAAAGCGTTTTGTAATTTCTACCAACCGCAAATTAAAATCTTGTCATCTATCTACTGATTAGGACGAAAAATTAAAACAATGGAGGAAATTCTTACAATTAATTTCCACGATTCTTCGCTTTTTAGAAAATCTAATAAAAAATGTCAGACTTCGTTGAAGAGTGTCTAAAAGCTCATAACGAGTACCGGTCATTGCATGGCGTCCCACCTGTGACATTGAACCATGAAATTAGTGAATTCAGCCAAAGTTGGGCAGAAATGTTGTTGGCTGAGAAACGATTTCAGCCCAGCGGTAATCCCAGCTATGGAGAAAATTTGTTTTATGTGTACTCACCGGTTCCCAATTTTAAACTTTCACCCAAGAGCCCGGTCAAAAGTTGGTACGACGAAATAAAGTTTTACCGGTTCGGGGAAGAACCTGTAGATCTGACCGCTGGCAGATTCACGCAACTCATTTGGAAAGATACCAGAGAGATCGGTATTGGGGTTGCGCGAGACGAAGACACGGCAATAGTGGTTGTTAATTATTACCCTCCGGGAAATTATGTGGGTGCTTTTAGGAAACAAGTACCACCTCCAAGGGCTAAAAGTTGGCTCGACTGGTCAAGTTGGTTATCATAGAAAATCAGTTGATTAAATATTGCACAAAAGAATCATATTTGTATCAAATAAAATTGGTTTTTCTTGTTTGTGTAGATTTATTCGTTAAAAAATATGTATATATACAATATAAGATTATATATTCGGCACTGTCAGAGTCCTACTCTGAGTTTGAGCCTGATGATGCCGAAAGGCGAAACAGTTTTTACTAATAAATAAATAATTTCGTAAAATGGAATGTATAAAAAAATAATAGATTTATAACAATCAATTTAGTTAAACCCTACAACAGGTAGTTTAGGTTCTACTAATATTTTTATTGTTTTTTTGGTGTCCAGCAATTATTTCCTAATTCGAAATTGATAATTGTATTTCCTTGCAATTATACGAGGGGGTGGGGGGGGGGTGGAATATAGAAATGAGGAGGTTTTATAAAGAGGAGGAAAACAGGGGATTTGGAAGTCAATAATAACAAATCTTAGGTGGGGAAGTCAATAATAAGAAATGTTAGGTGGCAGGTTGGTAAGATACTTTCTCAGACATGAAGGACTAATTAGAGACATATTAGAAATGGAAATAGGAGTTAAGAAGGACATATTTGCGTTTCCGATTTCAGCCTGCACAAACATTAGAAAGTGGTAGAGAACTAATACAGGGTGAGTGAAGACGGCAAGCCGCCTCACCACCCTTCTTCGTAATCTGCGGTTTGACTACTCGATTATTGTTATTTTCGCTATTTAAACAGCCGCTAATTAACCTACCAATAAAATAATTCGAAGTGGTCTGTATTCTGTCGAAACTGCCAGACGCGGTTCGCGATTTCGATCTTTTGGATCTCATCAGCGCATTAGCCCAGAATTTATGGATACTGTGTAACACTATGTATGTATAGATTCGCCTGTGTTCTAATGTTAAAATAATTGTAGAAATTTTATGGAAACAAATCGTCTTTGAGAGAGACAAAAATTGGTACCAATCAATTGTTTTCTTTTAGCTTTTTACATCTAAGGGAATTACCAATCAAAAAGTTTTCGACAATAGTTTTAAAATAATCTTTCTGATAGTTGTGGTTCCTTTTCTAGAATTTTTGAACGAATATGTCTGATGATTTCTTCACCGAATGTTTGAACGCCCATAACGAGTATAGAGCTAAACATGGCTGCCCTCCATTGACCCTGAACAGTGAAATAAGCAAGTTCAGTAAATCTTGGGCTGAAAAACTTCTTTCCCAACAAAAAATGCAGCACAGTGGTAATAGCAGTTACGGCGAAAATTTGTATTACATGTTCTCATCTGATTCAAAAGCTACCCTATCGCCGAGCGTCCCTGTGAAAAGTTGGTATGACGAAATAAAGTTTTTCAAGTTCGGACAAGAACCGAAAGACCTGAAAGCGGGTCATTTCACTCAGGTTATTTGGAAAGACACAAAAGAAGTCGGCATCGGGCTCGCTTCTAATAAGGGCTACTTTTACGTGGTTGCTGATTATGCACCACCAGGGAATGTCATGGGAAATTTCAAAGAAATGGTTCCTCCTCCTAAATGAATTTATTTTATTTTTACCCATAGCCGAAATGTAGAGTTGTTGAAATAAATTTTGAATGAGATTACCTTTTGGTATATTGTTGTGGTTGTAGGAAGTTGATTGCTTGACGTTGACTGAATAGTTATTTGAACAGTAGACATAGAGACTATTTTTCTTGTAGATTCCATCAAAAATGGACCTCCAAAAAGAGTTCTTGAAAGCTCACAATGAACTACGTGCCAAACATGGTGTAGCAGCCCTTAAACTAAACGCCACAATTAGTAAATTAAGTCAGTTACATGCGGAAAAAATGCTTCGAACGGGCAAATTTGAGCACAGCGATAACCAGAAATATGGCGAGAATATCTTCTATATGTGGTCCCCAGATCCAAATTTCAACGTCGGCGCCTATGACGTGGTCAGAAGTTGGTATGCCGAAATAGACAACTACACGTTTGGAGTAGAACCTAAACAGTTGAACACCGGTCACTTCACGCAAGTGGTGTGGAATGGATCTAAAGAGTTAGGGGTAGGTTTGGCGAGATCTAAGGGCCGCGTTTACGTAGTGGCAAACTACTATCCCCCTGGCAACGTTAAGGGGTTGTTCGCCAAAAACGTCTTCCCACCGAGGGAGGCTAACAATAACGAACTAGCGAAAAGTTTCAATAAACTTGATGTCTCCGACAGAAGCAGAAGATCTACCCCCACCCATACCCCTAACAGTTGTAAGTACTTTTAAGTTTTTCGTGGTCATCCCATTTACTTACAGTTTTCTTTATTTTTCTATTTACGAAGATCGATCAGTTATTGAAGGTACAGAAGGTAACTTCGAAGAAGATTTTTTGAAAGCACACAACGATTATAGGGCACGTCACGGGGTTCCCCCGTTAAAACTTGACCGTAAAATATCGAAATATGCGGAAGAATGGGCTAAAATGCTAGCGGTAAAAAATGTCCTCGAACATCGTAAAAACAACCCTTACGGCGAAAACATATATATGATGTATTCATCCGATCCAAATTTTAAAATTACTGGGAACAGTCCCGTCGACGCGTGGTACGACGAAATTAAATATCACACGTTCGGGAGGGAACCGAACAGTCTAAAATCCGGGCATTTTACGCAAGTTGTGTGGAAAAGTAGCGAGTTGGTGGGGGTCGGTGTGGCGAAAAGTAAGCAAGGGTCTATTTACGTAGTTGCAAATTATTCTCCACCCGGTAATTTCGTCGGTAGCTACGCGCAAAACGTACCACCGTTACTAAGCACTTCTTCGTCCGACAACACCCCTAGTCATAATCCTGCAGATTCTCCGGGTACTAGAATTGCAAGATCAATTGACGTCGCAACGGGAAAGTTCACTCAGTTCCAAACAGACGCCTTAAAAGCCCACAACGAATTGAGGAGACGACATGGAGTTCCTGACCTAGTCTTGGATAAAGGGGTAAGTCTTTTTCATATTTAATTAATATTATCGGGTTGTTCGGAAAGTCATTTCGTTTTTTCCCGACAGAGGATTTAATTGTATTCTTTTGCACCCAACTTCACATTTAAGCCGTATAATTTTTATATGCTTTGAGAGCTCATATAGCAAGGCTTGTGTGTGAAAAATTCCAATTAATTCTACGCAGTAGTTTTTGGTTGGTGCCCTTTTAAATATGGAGAGCGATAAGCAGCATTTTCGACATATCTTACTGTTTTACTACAGAAAGGGTAAAAAATGCCGTTCAAGTCAGAAAGAAATTGACTGATGTGTATGAAGAAGGTGTGTTGACAGTACGCCAGTGCCAGAAGTGGTTCGCTAAATTTCGATCCGGCAATTTTGATGTCGAAGATGCACCACGTTCGGGAAGGCCGGTTGAAGCTGATAAAGACGCGATAAAGACATTAGTTGATGTGAACTGGCGAATAACAACACGTGATATCGGATTGAGGTTAAATTTATTAAATTCAACAGTTTATGACCACTTGAAAGGCCTGGGATTATCCTCGAAGCTCGATGTATGGGTTCCCCATGTTCTCACAGAGAGAAATATGTGTCGCCGCATTGACGTCTGCGATTCGCTTCTCAAACGTCACGAAAATGATCCGTTTTTGAAGCGCATCATCACTGAAGACGAAAAATGGGTTGTATACAACAACGTCAAACGCAAGAGGTCATGGAGCAAAAAAGATGAACCGGCTCAAACCATTTCCAAAGCCGATATTCACCAAAAAAAGGTGATGCTGTCTGTTTGGTGGGATTTTAAAGGAATCGTTTTTTTTTGAGCTTTTACCGGATAACACAACGATTAATTCGGAAGTCTACTGCCATCAGCTGGACAAACTGAATGATGCACTTCAACAGAAAAGGTCAGAACTAATCAACAGGAAAGGTGTAGTGTTTCACCAAGACAACGCGAGACCTCATACAAGTTTGGTCACTCGCCAAAAGCTTTTACAGGTTGAATGGGATACAATGCTACCCCCACCATATTCTCCAGACCTGGCACCATCGGATTATTATTTGTTCCGGTCACTCCAAAATTTTTTAGACGGTAAAACCTTCACCTCAAATGAAGAGGTCAAAAACCTCCTCGATCAGTTTTTTGCCAGCAAAGACCAAAAATTTTATGAGCGTGGAATTATGCTACTACCAGAAAGATGGCAAAAGGTGTTGGACCAGAACGGTCAATATATAATTTAATAAAATATTTTTTTATTATACGAAAATTTCCACAAAAAGAAAACGAAATGACTTTCCGAACAACCCTATAGTTCTATATAGGATTCGTAGGTTTAGAAAAAGCCTTTGACAGGGATGCACACTGTCACCGCTATGTTTTAATCTATATATCTATAAAGATCGTTAATATTAATGATTATTATAACAACAGGACACATTTAGGGATAGATATAGAAAGGTAGTAAAAAATTTAGTGGTAACAATATTTATTTTGTTTAAATAGTTGTGCGATTTTGCTCAAGAATGGGCCGAATATTGTCTGCGACACGACTTAGGGCTTCGCAGCAACAACCCCTACGGGGAAAACCTTCTAACTGTTACGTCGTCTGATTCCAAAAGGGTGCCAGATGCGAAAGACGTCGTGGACACCTGGTATCGCGAAATAAGTAAGCACGACTACAACAAGGAATCGCTCAATTATGATACGTTACATTTTTCGCAAATTGTATGGAATGGGACGAAGGAATTGGGGATCGGGGTGGCGCAAAACGAAAGGGGTAAGGCGGTCATTGTTGCCAACTATAGTCCTCGTGGTAACGTGTATGGCCAGTTCAAGACCAACGTGTTTAAGCCTAAAGTATGACCTTTAACGAAAAGGGTTACTTTTCAGTAAAGGAACGGGTACATTTTACAGACTGAACATGAATATTGCTTTGACATTCCACTAAAACTTTTATTGAATTACAGGACTTTACATTCCTTTTTCTAAGGTTTCTTAAGGACACATTTATAGGCATTTTTTTTTACTTTTTCTTTGTTACAATAGAACAATTTTATGCAAATTCAGAACGAATTGATGTTGTTCTGATTCGGGTCTAAAGGCCATCGTTCCTTCTAACGAACTTCTTCAAAGGTTCCGATTCTGAATGTTGACTTGCGATTTCTTCTGATTTCACCCAGAATGTGAGTTGGAAGGATCTCTGGAGAAGTTGGTATTAGCGAAACGTTAGAAAGCAACCCCAATAGATGACCGACGGCCTTCAGGCCCGAATCAGACAGCATCAGACTACCTACTGGCCACGAAAGTCTTTACCAGTTCGAATTCAGAATGTTACAATTTATTGTTTTTTATTGGAGCACAAGACTTAAAATACTATTTGAAAACTGATCAACAAATTAGTAAGGGTAAAGTTGAGGCCTTAGATTGACCGTCTTAAATAATATAAATATATATCATTCTACTTGTAATACGTGTAGTAAGGGCAACACTAAGTGAATTAATAAGTTCCCACTTTAATTAAAATGTTTCACTTATTATCTCCTTTACTATATCTTTATCTTTGGTTTTATTATTATTGATGACTTTTTGATGTGTAGCGGTTAGGACGAAACTTATTAAACGGTTAAGTACGAACTGAAATTGATAATCAAGGGTTTACTTATTTCAATGGTAAATGTAAATAATGAATGCTAGCGGTATAAACTTCGAAAATAGATAATGCCAGTAAGATAAGAAATAAACCAAACGTTATTCTGATGGATTATAAGCCAATAAAATATTCGTAAAATCGTCGGTCTGTGATAGGAAAATGTTTGAAAAATATTTTGTAGATGTTTGCCTATATACATTTGTAAAATGCACTGTTTTGCTTTGGAAGTTTTAAGTTTATATTAGTTTTTAATCGCTTAAAGCACTGCTAACAGGTCCGTTTTATGAACACAGATTTGTATTAGTAAATTTGTATGTAACTATCGCAAAACAAACGCCACAGTATTGTACGTAGTAACAATTTTACAATTAGTTACTTAACTAAGTCACAGTTGTATTTGAAGATTTACCTTAATATTAAAGGAAACGTCTACCAAAGGATTTACATGGTTTTTAATTTAATTTTTAGAATTTAACGCTTATGCATACATATAAATATCTAAAGAATTTTCTTCGTCAGGACCTTTCGTAAAGGTCCTGTTCCTTTTTTTTTTTAAATTACTTAGGTCTCGATTTTTCTATAAAATTCCTCATATTCAAGACTATTTTACTTACACTAATTTTCATTAGGTATTTAAATGTTAATATAATAAAAACAAATTATATATTGCTGTAAACCAAAAATACTATTAGGCTTGTTTTATGATACGTATAGATAACAATCATATTGGCCTAATTATCTTACAATTAGTTTAATTTTATTTTATTTTATTTACTGGAATATTAATTATATAGGCCTNCATTTTAGCTCTATAAGAAAATTACCAATTTATTTGTTTATAGAATGCTTACTTTTGTCTTTGAATAATTTTTTATTACACATGTTGTTAATTGTGAATTTAAAATGTTACCGTGGTTCCTCATGTTAAAGTTGTAATTAATAAAAAATAAATTCATTTATGCAAAATGGCAGACCCATTTCATTCACAGCATAAAAAGAGTACATTATAATTTAAAAATTTCCATGCTATTTTTTGAGGAAATTATTAAAGCTGAATGAGTTTGTGTTTTATTATCCTTTTGTAAAATCAAAAAACTTTTTAACAGTTAACATTTTCATTCTTTTTTTTACAATAAATAAAATTAGGTCACTCGAAGATATCCTAGATACTATTCTAGTGGAAAAATTATTATTATTACAGGCTACGTCGGCAGAATAAATAATTTACGATAATATTAATTTTTACTCATCTTGACCTCTACATTGCTTCATTCATTAAACGATGTTGTCCTTTCGTTGGTGCTTGGTGACATTGTGTTATAGTTAAGTTATCTTCGTAGGTATCTGATTGACGGTGTTCGGTCATTATAAACAACGGCGTTTTAAAATTAATTATTACAGGCTACGTCGGCAGAATAAATAATTTACGATAATATTAATTTTTACTCATCTTGACCTCTACATTGCTTCATTCATTAAACGATGTTGTCCTTTCGTTGGTGCTTGGTGACATTGTGTTATAGTTAAGTTATCTTCGTAGGTATCTGATTGACAGTGTTCGGTCATTATAAACAACGGCGTTTTAAAATTAATTATTATTGTATTTCGTGTGCAATTTGAACTTTAAGTGATGCAAACAAAATATTACACGAGTGAAAAGCTTAAAATAACAGGACTGTATGGATATTTCTGGCAGTTCCATCACAGAAGGTAGGCTTTTGTTGACTCTTCTATTAACATAAACATCATTGACCGTGATTAGACAATCAGTCACCTATTAATTGGAAAAGCAATGCCAATAATATATACTATACATTCTTATTAATGAAAGGGTTTAGTGTAGGGCAGTGTACGAACAAAATTCCTTTGTTACGTATAAAGTGTACAGATGATTCATAAATAATAAAATTTAACTTATTAGTGTCATCATCACATAGACACACATTTCTACATTACTTTCACCCCCTTGAACCATTTAAATCATTGTTTAACAAGTCGAAAATTCAGTTGCGATTTTGTATGTTTAACGTTTTTATGTAATTTTCAAGTTTTAATAATGAAATTTGCTTTATTCTTAATTGCAGTTCAAATTGTTGTCAGTACGTCATTCATCACACATTTCTACATTATTTTCACCCCTTTGAACCATCTAAATCATTGTTTCACAAGTCCATAATTCAGTTGCGCTTTTTTATGTTTAACATTTTTACGTAACTTTTAGTTTTTAACAATGAAATTTGCTTTACATTAAATTGAAGTCCAAAACTGTTGTTTGCACCTTATTTCTCATACATTTATACATTACTTTCACCCCCTTGAACCATCACAATCATTGTTTATCAAGTCTATAATTCAGTTGCGCTTTTTTATATTTAACATTTTTACGCAATTTTCGGGTTTTAACAATGAAACTTGCTTGACATTAAATTGAAGTCCAAAACCGTTGTCTGGACGTTATTCCTTACACATTTCTACATTACTTTCATCCCCTTGAACCATTTAAATCATTGTTTAACGAGTCGAAAATTCAGTTGCGATTTTGTATGTTTAACGTTTTTATGTAATTTTCAAGTTTTAATAATGAAATTTGCTTTATTCTTAATTGCAGTTCAAAATTGTTGTCAGTACGTCATTCATCACACATTTCTACATTATTTTCACCCCTTTGAACCATCTAAATCATTGTTTCACAAGTCCATAATTCAGTTGCGCTTTTTTATGTTTAACATTTTTACGTAATTTTTAGTTTTTAACAATGAAATTTGCTTTACATTAGATTGAAGTCCAAAACTGTTGTCTGGACGTTATTCCTCATACATTTCTACATTATTTCCACCCCCTTGAACCATCTAAATCATTGTTTAACAAGTCGAAAATTTAGTTGCGCTTTTTTATATTTAAGATTTTTACGTAATTTTCGGGTTTTAATAATGAAATTTGCTTTACATTAAATTGAAGTCCAAAACTGTTGTTTGCACCTTATTCCTCATACATTTCTACATTACTTTCACCCCCTCGAGTCATCAAAATAATTGTTTATCAAGTCCATAATTCAGTTGCGCTTTATTATGTTTAACATTTTTACGTAATTTTCGGGTTTTAACAATGAAATCTTCTTTATTCTAAGTTGCAGTTCAAAACCGTTGTCAGTACGTTATTCATAACATTTCTTCATTACTTTCATCCTCTTGAACCATTTAAATCATTTTTTAACAAAGCGAAAACTCAGTTGCGCTTTTTTATGTTTAACATTTTTACGTAATTTTCGGGTTTTAACAATGAAATTTGCTTTACGTTAAATTGAAGTCCAAAACCGTTGTCTGGACGTTATTCCTCACACATTTCTACACTACTTTCATCCCGTTGAACTATTTAAATCATTGTTTAACAAGGCGAAAATTCAGTTGCGCTTTTTTATGTTTAACATTTTTACGTAACTTTTAGTTTTTAACAATGAAATTTGCTTTACATTAAATTGAAGTCCAAAACTGTTGTTTGCACCTTATTTCTCATACATTTATACATTACTTTCACCCCCTTGAACCATCACAATCATTGTTTATCAAGTCTATAATTCAGTTGCGCTTTTTTATATTTAACATTTTTACGCAATTTTCGGGTTTTAACAATGAAACTTGCTTGACATTAAATTGAAGTCCAAAACCGTTGTCTGGACGTTATTCCTTACACATTTCTACATTACTTTCATCCCCTTGAACCATTTAAATCATTGTTTAACGAGTCGAAAATTCAGTTGCGATTTTGTATGTTTAACGTTTTTATGTAATTTTCAAGTTTTAATAATGAAATTTGCTTTATTCTTAATTGCAGTTCAAAATTGTTGTCAGTACGTCATTCATCACACATTTCTACATTATTTTCACCCCTTTGAACCATCTAAATCATTGTTTCACAAGTCCATAATTCAGTTGCGCTTTTTTATGTTTAACATTTTTACGTAATTTTTAGTTTTTAACAATGAAATTTGCTTTACATTAAATTGAAGTCCAAAACTGTTGTTCGCACGTTATTCCTCAGACATTTATACATTATTTTCACCTCCTTGAACTATTTAAATCATTGTTTAACAAGTCGAAAATTCAATTGCGCTCTTTTTTGTTTAACATTTTTACGTAATTTTCGGGTTTTAACAATGAAATTTGCTTGAGTTTAAATTGAAGTCCAAAACTGTTGTTTGCACCTTATTCCTCATACATTTCTACATTACTTTCACCCCCTTGAAGAATCTAAATCATTGTTTAACAAAGCGATAATTCAGTTGCGCTTTTTTATGTTTCACATTTTTACGTAATTTTCGGGTTTTAACAATGAAATTTGCTTGAGTTTAAATTGAAGTTCAAAACTGTTGTCTGGACGTTATTCCTCACACATTTCCACATTACTTTCACCCCCTTGAACCATTGAAATCATTGTTTAACAAGGCGAAAATTCAGTTGCGCTTTTTTATGTTTAACATTGTTATGTAATTCTGGGGTTTTAACAATGAAATTTGCTTGAGTTTAAATTGAAGTCTAAAACCGTTGTCTGAACGTTATTCCTCACACATTTCCACATTACTTTCACCCCCTTGAACCATTGAAATCATTGTTTAACAAGGCGAAAATTCAGTTGAGTTTTTTCATGTTTAACGTTTTTACGTAATTTTCAGGTTTTAACAATGAAATATTGTTTATTCTAAGTTGCAGTTCAAAACCGTTGTCAGTACGTTATTCATCACACATTTCTACATTATTTTCACCCCCTTGAATCATCTAAATCATTGTTTAATAAGGCGAAAATTCAGTTGCGCTTTTTTATGTTTAACATTTTTACGTAATTCTGGGGTTTTAACAATGAAATTTGCTTTACTTTAAATTGAAGTCCAAAACCGTTATCTGGACGTTATTCCTCACACATTTCCACATTACTTTCACCCCTTTGAATCATTGAAATCATTGTTTAACAAGGCGAAAATTCAGTTGCGCTTTTTTATGTTGGAACATTTTTACGCAATTTTCGGGTTTTAACAATGTAATTTGCTTTAGTTTAAATTGAAGTCCAAAACCGTTGTCTGGACGTTATTCCTTATACATTTCTACATTACTTTCATCCCACTGAACAATTTAAATCATTGTTTAACAAGGCGAAAATTCAGTTGCGTTTTTTTATGTTTAACATTTTTACGTAATTTTCGGGTTTTAACAATGAAATTTGCGTTACTTTAAATTGAAGTTCAAAACCGTTGCCAGGACGTTATTCCCCACATTTTTGTGTATTACATTCACCTTTAACATCTTTCAATGTAATTGTTCAACAGGTCGAAAAACGGAACTTATTTTACTGAAACCTCATATATTGCCTCCTTTGGTACATCTTTTTATTTTTTTGATATCGTTTTATTTATCAAATAAACATTTTGTTTGCTCTTTTAAGGCGATGTATATTTGTTGGAGTTTTTTCATGACCTTTATAAAAGCGAATTCGTCATTATCAAAAGGGCTTGCTTCGTCACGAATGAAAGAACGAGATAGATATAATGAGAGTGAGAAGAAGACGGAAATTGAAACATTTCCTGTAAAAGAAAAGTATTTCGGTGTCCAGGTCCGATCTCACACGAGCAATAGAAATTAATATTACAATTTACTGTTATTATTAAATCGGCGCCATGTTAATGGGTAGTACCGAGTGCTATTAATTAATTTAATTATCGCTTTAGTTTTCGTAATTTAGTAAAGAAAACTTATCCGATATCGTGTTGTGCAATCATCAATGTGAATTTGAACAGTGATTGGAACGAAAGTTTTACTTAGGATTAGGATTACGAGTGGAGTGTAGTATAAATGGTGAGTTATTGAAATAAGGGTTATCATCCGTTTTGAACATTACTTTGCATGATCGTCATCGTTACATTTAGTGTTTGTTATGTTTTATATAATAAGGGTGCTCCTTAATTTTTACATTGGGAATGCCTCAATTTGTTAATAAAGACTGAATCCTAACGCGCAAGTACTAGTTGTTGATTACAATTGTGAACGCTGAATTACACAATGGTTTTCATTAAGAATTTCTTTTATTAGAACAAAATGTATTTTTATAAAGGATCTTTACGAACTTTTGTGAATTACGTAAAAGATTTTTGGTTTTATTAATGAATTTTTTTAAATGACATGTATACATATAGTGTGTTCGTAGGTTTTCAAATTCGAAATTTTGTACGATTACTTGAACAAAAAAATAATCTTTACCTTTTAATATGAAACAAAATTGGNAATTTGCCTTGTAGATTAATGCATTTATGTATGAAATAAACTATGTTAACGTTGTATTACTAGAAGATGTGTTAGTTTCTCAATTTAATAGTGTGTGGAACTATTTTCCGAAATTAACGAATCAATGTTGAAAGCTGTTTCATTATTTTAAACCTATACGATTATTAAGGTGGTTGTGGTCTGATTTCCGAAACTAACCACCTAATTTTGAAAGTTTCTTCACTGTTTTAAAGCTATTCCATAATCAAAGTAGTTGGAGACTATTTGGAATGTTTTTAAATGAGTTAGGCTTTTTTTGTCGATATGCCTAATTTGTATCTTATATTCTCTGGATACTTTCACCCTTCGATAGTAGCATTTTTGTATAAAATAAACTTTATTAACGTTGTATTACCAGGAGATGTGACAATAATTTCTCTATTGAATAGTGTTTTGGGCCTGATTTTCGAAATTAACGAAGCAACGTTGAAAACTGACTCATTGTTTTAAAGCTTTACGATTATTGTAGTGGCTGTGCTCAGCTTTTAAAATTTTTTAAATAGAAAAAGGATGTTTGTGTTACACACGTTAGTGTATCTAATTTCGAGCGTGATCGTCTGTCATTTTTTATCCGAATACTTGCTCTCTTTAACAGCCGTATGCTGAACAGTCGGCCGATACAACAAAACAATTCCCTGGATTGTATAACTTAAACTTTTTTGAATTTGGAGAATGCGGTAGTTTCTCTATTTAGTATTACGGGGGCTAATGTCCGAAATTAACAAAATACTGATGAAAGCTTTTGTGTATTACATTCACCTTTAACACCTTTCAAAATAATTGTTTAACAGGTCGAAATTTCAGTTGCGCTTTTCTATGTTTAACATTTCTACGTAGTTTTCGTCGTAATTGGGTGTCCAGGTCCGATCTAACACGAACAATAGAAATTAATATTACAATTTACTGTTATTATTAATTCGGCGCCATGTAAATGGGTAATATCGAGTGCTATTAATTAATTGAATTATCGCGTTACTTTCCGTAGATTAGTAAAGAAAACTTATCCGATATCGTGTTGTGCAATCAATGTGAATTTGAACAGTGATTGGAACGAAAGTTGTACTTAGGATTAGGATTAGGATTAGGATTCAAGTGGAATGGAGTATAAATGGTGAGTTATTGAAATAAGAGTTATCATCCGTTTTGATCATTACCTTGCATGATCGTCATCGTTAAATTTAGTGTTTGTTATCTTTTAAATAGTAAGGGTGCTTCTTAATTATTACATTAGGAATGCCTCAATTTGATAACAAAGACTGAATCCAAACGCGCAAGTACTAGTTGTTGTATGATTGCAATTATGAACACTGAATTACACAATGGTTTTAATTAAGATTTTCTTTTATTAGAACAAAATATATTTTTATGACCTATCTTTACGAACTTTTGTGAATTACGTAAAAGAATTTCGGTTTTATTAATGAATTTTTTTAAATGACATGTATACATATAGTGTGTTCGTAGGTTTTCAAATTCGAAATTTTGTACGATTACTTGAACAAAAAAATAATCTTTACCTTTTAATATGAAACAAAATTGGTTTAATCTAGTTTTCATTAATTTAAGTTTTTTTTTGGGAGGGTAAACTATAAAAGTCAATAAAATTACTATTTGCAAACATTTTTCAAAAAAAATATTCTACAATTTTCTTATAATTTACATTTGTCACCAACCGAATATAATTTTTTTTTTTAAATTTCGTATAATAGGCCTGAATAAATACTTTTTAGTTTAACCATTTCACCGCCATTAGTTTCCGTTTATTGAATACATATAGTTCGCTCGTAGCGGCTAGCCTTAGGTATCTTATACGGTCACTTGAGTAAGTTGTCTCACTCAGATGAACTGCTGATGGCGCCTAGGTGGTTCATTGTATGAGGTTGGGGCTTCGGAAAAGAGTGGCTGGATAAGTTCTAATTTACCAATAAGATTTAAATATTTTCTCTGCATCCCAATCCAAATAACTCTGATTGTAATACACAAAAGAACTTCAAAAAGATACCGCTCTTTGCCAGTTAATGATTTGGTTCGCATGCTGCCCATGTGATGAAATTCTAACATTTCACCTGCTCCAGTTAACATACACGTATACTCACGAGCCAATACACAGCGCAAACAGGATAATTCATCACTTAAAGTTCCTAGTATCCCTTTTACTCCTAAGTGCGGTATTTTACGTTTTGCTTCTTCTCTTCTATCAACTAAAGTTTCCCACACCTTAAATTACATACACCTCTGTGCCAAGGACGATTAAATTTCGATTACTTGTAGAGATCATGTTAATTAGTATCGATAGTCAACTATTAAAATATGGAATTTAAGGATGGATCAACAATTTTTCGAATTTATTGTTTATGCGCAAACCAACAATTTAATTATTTAGTAAAATTCATTATTTTAAACATAGTTTACCTGAATATAATACTGAAAGTATACCATTGCTGCTCTTAAAAATGAATCCACCGTTTGTGTGTGAAAAAATCGTATAAATTTGGTCGTTAAGTCTTTCGGGGAAGCAAGAAAAAGGACAACGTCCTTTATGTCTTGAAGAATAATATAACTTGTCGTTCCTATTTTAGCTTTTCTTTGGAAACGTCTTCTGAATCTTATCTGTTAATTTCATTAGTTTAAACTTTTAATAAATAATTAAGATATTTTTTATTGTTAAAACAAAATCGTGTGTGAATAATGAAAACTGATACTTTTTCGACATTGTCCACTGTGTCTCGAAATTTCACTTCGAATGCACTTTGAACGACAACTTTTGTCGCAGTTTGACCCTGTGCGGTGCCTTGTTGATCGTCCTGATTGGCGCTGCAGAAACAACACAATAAATTCTTTTATTAAATTTAATTCAAGAGGGAATCAATACCGTTTACCTCTGAAAAGTTAATTCATTTGTAAGATCATCCCATGTCCAAGTTCCACTTGCAAATTGGGTGCTTTCTTCGCCCATTTTTTATGATTACATGTTAGAAATTATACGTATGCTTTCAAAAGTCAATAATTTAGTGACAGCTTTCACTTACTCAATAATTTTTGTCTTTCTTTTTTGAAAAAAAAAAAACTACTTTCAAACTTTAAATTTTTATTAGAAAACAAATTTAATAACAAATAACATTTAAATATTACTTATCATGTTCAATTTGGTTTATATCATTTTTCTAAAATGGAAGTGGAAATAGTTCTAATATATTGCGTTCTACATTTTCATATAATACACCAGAGTACAATTTGCAAAAAGTTGATATTACGATTACTAAAATTGACCATAATTTGGAGAAGTTGCAAATTGCTGAAAAAGAAAACGAGCATGATTTTGTTAATAAGCAATTTAAATTATGCTTTTTTACCTTCATAAGCAAATAATTGTGACAGTGTTGTATAAAAAAGCACAAATGTAAAATGGAATTCATGGACACCATTGTCCCATATAACTGACGGTAAAAGTAGGAAAACCCCAAAAGATGACAATGTAACAGTTTTTAGTAAAATTATTGGGGAATATTGCTTCCTTTTATAGAACTTTGTTAGGAAGTATGTCAGAAGAAATGTAGATATTGAGAAGCAGGCATGTTCTGTAACAATATAAAGAAAGTAGATAAAAAAATAACTTTAGGCATATTAAAAAACTGTTAGTGATTAATACCCACTTACGGTCACACCAGCTAATATTCTATAAAATTTGAAATCACCAATGTAAAATTCATTAGTAATTTCTGCTGTTGGTGTAGGTGTTAAAGACCAATTAGCATAAGCCTCCATGGCGAGAATAAGGAAAGCCAACTTCCACAGTCCCTTAAAAATAAAGCCATTGTTTTATCTTGTTATAAACTATTTGCTGTTATCAAAATTCTAACCTTAAATTCGGTGTTGTTAATTATATGTCGATAGCTTTCCCTTTGA
>NW_020439040.1:2126807-2136494 GCF_000699045.2 Agrilus planipennis | reverse complement strand
GCTCTCTCTATCTGCACGGTATAGCAACTCTGATGCTCGTTGAATTCGTAAACTAGATAATTCATAATTTGTTTTAAAAAATGAAACGTAATTTCTGGTCAAATTAAACGTACTTGCAGTTTTTTTATCTGTACTGTTAAATGTTATGGAGAAAGTGAAATTAGCATATTTAGGTGTATTTCAAGGGTATGTAATGAACGCCGAGAGAGGTGAGGATTTTGAAAATCGTTTCATTTCTAGAACACTTTATTCCAGAAAAACATGGGGTATTTTTCTATATTAAATACAATGAGCTTTCGTGTAAAATAAGGAATTTTATATATAAAAATGTTTAATTATTCGAGCGTATCTTCTATCCGAATGCTCGCTCTCTCTATCTGCACGGTATAGCAACTCTGATGCTCGTTGAATTCGTAAACTAGATAATTCATAATTTGTTTTAAAAAATGAAACGTAATTTCTGGTAAAATTAAACGTAGGTACTTGCAGTTTTTTTATCTGTACCGTTTAATGTTATGGGGAAAGAGAATTTCGCATAACTAGGTGTATTTCTGCGCGTATTTCCCACATTTTTTGATATATTCTTCACCTTTAACGTCTTTTAAAATAATTGTTTAACAGGTCGAAATTTCAGTTGCGCTTTTTTATGTTTAACATTTCTTCGTAATTTTGATGTTTTAACAATGAAATTTGCTTTAATTTACACTCCAGTCAAAAACTCAGTCAGTATGTTATTCATACATCTTCATGTATTACATTGTCTTTTAAGACCTTTCAAAATGATTGTCAAAGTCGAAAATTCAGGTGCGCTTTTTTATGTTTGTCATTATTACGTAATTTTCGGGTTTTAATAACGAAATTTGCTTTATTAAAACTGCAGTCCAAAACAGGTTGTAAGAACATTATTCTTCATACATTTCCACATTGCTTTCACCCTCTTGAACCATCGAAATCATAGTTTAACAGTTTGAAAATTCAGTTGCGCTTTTATGTTTAACATTGTTATGCAGTTCTGGGGTTTTAACAATGAAATATGCTTTATTTTAAATTGCAGTCCAAAACTATTGTCTGGACGATTTTCGTCATGCATTGCTACATTACCTTCACCCTCTTGAACCGTCATAATCATAGTTTAACAATTCGAAAATTAAGTTGTGTTTCTTTATGCGTGACATTTTTACGTAATTTTCGCTTTTAAATAATGAATTTTGTGAATATTGTATATTTTTGCTAATCGAGCGTACTACCCATCTTTTTCTGTCCGAATGCTCACTCCTTTTATGTAGTAGGTATGTTTGAAAATTCCACATTAGTTTAACGTTGTCGTGTCGGCTGTTAATAAATAATATATCAGCGATAACAATATTGAGCGCGTTAATATTTCTGAAAATCTGTAAGAATTTTATGGTCTTTCTTAGAAGTGACATGTGTAAAAACTTTGTGAAAATTGCGGATTTGTTAAAAAATTAACTTATTTAGTGAAGCTTAACGTGTTGTTATTAATGGAAAATTTGTACCGATAGATAAACATAAGACATCATTATGTTTAATTAAGATTACGGTTAAAAGCAATTTGGAATACCAGTATCTCAGTAGTTGTTTGTGGTACAAATGCAAATCGGTGAGTTATTACATTGTTTTTTAAGTTTCCATTTAATTTGATGATTTTTTTCTTCCTTGGGGTGAACTCGAGTCCTTTTATGATAAAAAATAGAAATTTATGAATGAATGAATAGTAGTCTCACAAATAGCACAAGTAATTTTATTTTGATTTTTTCAGGACAATAGTTTTGGCTCAAATGGTATTTATTTTACAACTTTACAAATTGTTATTTGTATAACAAATTGTATTTTAACATGTTTAGGTTATTATATAGGCTCATTCAAATTTATTATTTGATTTGAGTAACGGAAATTTGTTAAAAATCATTACCTTTTAAAGTTTTACGTGTGGTAGGTAAAAATTATTCTACAAATTACTTCAATTTGCCATTAGATTAATATCTACAGGNGAGTAACGGAAATTTGTTTATTTTAAAAATCATTACCTTTTAAATTTTTACGTGTGGTAGGTAAAAATTATTCTACAAATTACTTCAATTTGCCATTTGATTAATATCTACAGGATTAAAAGTTTAAAATTTCATATAATCGAAAGGATAAAAGTGTTTGAAAGTTAACGCTCGTGACACTTATTATCCGCGAGAGAGGTATAAAGGAACGACTAGTTGGTTACACTAATAGTAATACGGTGTATTCCAAAGCTATTGTACTCTACGTATGCCGAGTGGCCATAGGTATACTACACGGGACGAAGTGGCTTTGGGGTATGCTGGCGGCGTGCCTATATTACTAGCATCTGGGTAGTTTAGGGTTCTCTCTATCAGTTGTTCTTCGAGTGCCTACGTATTTCAGCTACGTTCGTAAGTAGTTGAAGTACGTAGGTAGTCGAGGTTTAACTGGTAAGAGTGAATACTGGCTACTAAGATGTCTTGCCTTTTTTTACAAAAATCATAATTACTCTATTTTAGGTGTTTGCTTTTCGGTTAGACAGAGAGTTTTTTCAAAGATAATTTATTTATTGCTAATGTAGTCAGCGGAAGTTACCTATATTAACGTGGTGTGTATGTTTTTGATTAACACTTAGATACTAGAAAGCATGCGTAATTTAAAATTAATATTTATTATCAAAACAACTTAAAAACTTAATATATAAAGAATAACTTTAAATTGGAAAATTATGTCTGTCACATTGTTTATAAGCAATAAAAATTGTTTGTTGGATTTCGTATAGGCATATAACTACAGTTCGCTCTTTTAAAGTGGGAGCTGTTGACAAGCGGGGTTTTCATGTTTTATACTGTCTGTCTTTTTGATGATTTATAATGTACCCTTTGTCGAAGAAGATAAGAAGTTTCTTAATAACTGAAGCACATTTTCCTGCATAGTGAAAATTAGAGCTGTTTTTGTATAAAAAGTTGTGTTTTCGCACATATAGTAAGTCTTTGTAAGTTAAGATAGTTAAAGCCATGCAATCCGCAACTACAAGGGCTTGAACGATTGCGTGTACATTTTGTCAAAAGATGTACTCTTCTTCTTTTTATTCAGGCGAATTTTCTTTTTTCTTATTTTTATTCATTGTTTCATGGAAAGTTGTAGTATTTTTTTATGAGGTACTACAAGGAGCTACGTATTTGGATTATGACTACGATTTTTTACATTTTTATAAGAGACGTTAAAAGTTGTCGTTGGGTGTTGTAGTATTCTATGAGGGACTACAACAAATTACCTTTTCCAATTGAACGTTAATGTTTTCGCATCGAAAGCTGTTGTTAATTGTTGAAAATTTTTGTTTATTCTAGATATATTTCCAGCAGGGTGGTATGATTGAAAATAGATGTTTTTGTCTAGGAAAACTTAACGTATTTAGTGATTAATATTAATATACTCTTATTGTTAATAATGACAGATTACTGTCGAAACAATTGTCGAGTTTGGTCAAATTTGTGAAAAGGTTACTAAGGGTTTAATCAATTATATTAAATAAATGAAGTGGTATGTATTTCTAGGGTATGTAATGAATGCCGAGAGAGGTGAGGATTTTGAAAATCGTTTCATTTCTAGAACACTTTATTCCAGAAAAACATGGGGTATTTTTCTATATTAAATAGAGCGAGCTTTAGTGTAAAATAAGGAATTTTATATATAAAAATGTTTAATTATTCGAGCGTATCTTCTATCCGAATGCTCACTCTCTCTATCTGGATGGTATAGCAACTCTGATGCTCGTTGAATTCGTAAACTAGGTAATCCTTAAATGTTGTAAAATGTTTTAGCAATTTCTTGTAGAAAATAGCAGTTTTCGTGTAAAATGTTGTAGATATGTTCCCACTAGGGATCCACAAAAAAAGATATTGCTTTTGAATATTAATATTTGATTTTGTTGCAGTTACTTTTGGTTTACTTTTCTGGGATAATGGAAGAAGTTCATTGGGATTCCTGTTGGTCCTGCCGACTGAAGCAACAACTGTGAGTAATTTTTTGTTGTTAATTTCTGTTTTGTTTTCTATCAAGTAATATTTAAATCTCCAGTAATTAAGAAACTATTACGAATTTCTTGTTTATTAAAAAAAAATCAGTTTCATTATCATATTAGAGTCTTTACTGGTTTATAAGGATTATTGTCCTTCGATTGATTATATTTTTACGGTTTAGTTTACTATTAAAAGTTGAAATTATTTTATCTATTGCAAAACTAAACTTAAACGTTGAAAAAAGATATTGCTTTTGAATATTAATATTTGATTTTGTTGCAGTTACTTCTGGTTTACCTTTCTGGAATAATGGAAGAAGTTCCTTGGGATGTTCCTGTTGGTTCTGCCGAGTGAAGCCACAACGGTGAGCGATTTTTATTGTTTACTTTTGTTTTGTTTCGTTTAGTAGTAGTATGTATATCTCTATTAATTAAGAGACCAGGGATTTCTTTAATAGGATATGGGATATTAAACACTTGGTACAACTTTAACAATTCGTATTTTAATACTTGACTGTGCAAATTTGTACAAATTTAGTATCCCATGTACTCTTTTGAAATCGTCGTAACAGCCAAAACAATATCGTCAAGTTTTAAAATAGAAATTGTGAAATTTAAATCAAGTGTTTTAAAATCTTTATCCTATTATTATTAATTTGTTTCACCAAGTGACCAGTGATCACATAATGTACATGCTTTCTTTAATTTCATTTTTTTATTAAGAAAAACGGTCTCTTTATTAAATTAGAGTCTTTACTAGTTTATACGGATTGTAGTTCTCCTTTCTTTCATTTTGGCATATTAACTGCACTTACATTTTTGATAACATCATTTTTTTAATCGTGTGTGATAGTTATTTTCCTTTATTCTTTGTAAATCTAGCTGAGAAGAATAAATTAACACAATTTCTTATTGTAACATAACTTATCTTTTATTTACCTTCATTACTTTTGTTTATATCAATTATTCTTCTTATTTCTTACATATTCTTGAATTTATTGGATTAAATGAAAACTTTTTTTTAACTTCAATCTCATTTATTAATAGAGTTCCTTTCTAATCTAACTTTTAATTTTCAATATCATCCTTTTAAATGACTTGTAATCATTTCTTTGTATTTTTCACAGGTATTTAAAAATGTTAACACATTAATATGTTTAGTTTAACTAGGTAACTGTCTTTTCTTCATATTAGAGCTACATAATAAAGTCATATTAATTTTAACCCTTTATTTATGTTTTCTATTTATTTATACAATAATTATGGTCTTTTTTCAGTGAGACCTCCACCATCATCGGGAGTTGATGCATCTGGGCATGGACTTTCACCATCCTTCCGGGGACTACAGGACATGGGTCTTCATCATCCTTCTAGGGGATCCAGCATTCGCGTGTGCCGGGTCGGGAGTGTCCTGGTGCGACCGAATTCGAACTTCGAGGTCTCCAATGCTCGGGATCTTGGAATTTCCGAGATACCGAGTTTTGGAAATGTCGAAATTTCGAAATTTCCACATTCCCAAAACTCGGTATCACGGAACTTCCAAATTTCGTGCACTGGGGACTTCTTAGTTCAAATTCGGAAGCACCAGCCGTTGGGCGAAGCCCCGGTTGGTCGTCGTCTTATAACCAACCGTTGGGCAAAGCCCCGGACGGTCGTCGAATCACGAATTTGTAACTTACTAAACCTGGTAGACGTGAAAAATTCATTTTTGTCCTTTTTTTTTAAATAAATAAAAAACGTGAATAAGGTTTATATGTCTTTTATTGCGTTTTGTTGTATCCCCTCCCCTCATTCATTCCCTCATTCACTCTCTCATTCACTCCCTCATTCATACTCTCATTCACCCTCTCACGAAGTAAATGAGGGATCATTAGGGTGAGGATGTACGTATTAAAGGGAGAAGAAAGAGAAATATACATGTGAGAAAGAGAGTGGGAGTTGTAGGAGTGATAATGGAAGCGATAAACGCTTTCATTCTCACCCTTACAACACTCATTCTCTCTCACACACATACCCTCTCTCTCTTCCCCTTTCATACGTCCATTCTCTCCCTAACCATCTCTCATTTACCCTCCATTCACTCTCATACAATCTCACTGGGAAATAAAGGTGAGAATGAGCGAAAGACGCTTCCATTCTCTCCCTTATCACCCTCATTCTCTCTGACATACATCCCACTTCTTCATGCGTCCTCTTTCTCCCTAATCATCCTTCATTTACCCTCATTCACTCTCATACAACCTCACTGGGCAATAAGGGTGAGAATAAAAGCGAAAGACGCTTCAATTCCCTCCCTTATCACCCTCATGCTCTCTCACACACATACCCTCTCTCTTCCCCTTTCTTAAATGCATTTTCTCCATAATTATTCCATATTCGTTCACGCACAACATCACTGGGTAGCAAGGGTGAGAATGGAAGCAAGAGACGCGCTCAATCTCACCCTCACCACCTTCATTCTCTGTTACACATATGTATACCCTCTCTTGGCACCCTCATTCTTCCTTGTGCATACACTCATTCACCCTTTTTCTCTCATACACACACTATCTCCCTTAACCATCCCTCATTCACTCTCGTACAATGTCACAATCGTTCTAACAGCTACCCTTGAGTTCGCAGTCTTTCAATCTCTTCCTCTTTTAAAATTCCAGTTTAACCCTCATTTCCATACTTCTCATTCCACATTTTTACTCCTTTTCATAAACACTCTAACGACTTTCGCACTTTCTTTCTCTCCCTATAGTAAATCCACAATACCTTATTGTTTATTATTACAGTGACAACATTATGACCTATATATATAAAACTAAGTACAGCTAAGTAATAAAGATTCAAATAGATAATACATTACATGCTAAAATAATTTGAATAAACATTACATCTGCATTCAAATAAATGTTATCTTAACATAAAGAAATTCCTAAAATATTCTTTTGCTTTTGAATATTAATATGTGATTTTGTTGCAGTTACTTTTGGTTTACTTACCTGGAATAATGGAGGAAGTTCATTGGGATTCCTGTTGGTCCTGTCGACTGGTGCCACAATTGTGAGTAATTTTTTGTTGTTAATGTTTGTTCAATTAGTTTACTATTAANTGTTTTATTTCTGAAATTATAAAATATTTAAGATATATTATTAATTTGTGAAATTGGGTGCAATGACCAATCATAAGTAGATAAACGACTGAAAAGTTCCTTTTTTCTTACCTTTTACTCCATTAGTTTCCTGTTTTTGAGTGGATGTATTAGTCCACGCGACATCAGAATAAACAATTCTGGATTAGTTGTGTAATAACTGTTGAACTTGTAGCACTTTTTCATTTTATTCCAGAAATCATTTCTTGAAAATTTAGAGGTCGAAACTTTTAGAAGAAATAAGCATACTGGGTCAAAAAATGAAAATGAACTGCCTCTGGATTTACAAGAAATTCTTCATGAAGATTATAATAATCCCGGAAGAATCAAAAGGATCGCTGATAAGGTGTACCCTTTGTATTATAGTTCTTAAAACTGGTGGGTGAATTTTTAATTGAAGATATTATTGATTGTTTTTGAAGAACAAAACTTTTCAATATTTTCATCTGCTGGTAGACTTTTGTCGACCTGTTGTCCCAATCCACCAGGGCCACGATAAACATTGAATTCATCCCTGAAAAAAAAAGACAAATTAATTACAATGTTAAATCAGAACTTCGCAGAAAGATATTTACACAACTAACCCCAAAGGCCTCAAGCCAACGTCTAAAGGGTTGGTGCGACAAAATTTAAAAGTTAGGCATTTTATCCATTGCATTTTCTTGTTTATTGTTTTCAAAATTTGTAAAATATTCAGTAGTCAGTGTTACCTTATGAAGATACTAGCTGTGTTCTAGTGACCTAAACAGGGAATTATAGATACTGAGGGTTTTCCTATTAAAAAAAAACTAAGTTCATACAATGTAATACTACATCATCATCATCATGAGGTCGATACGCACCACCACTCTTTCCTATCCTGAACTAATTTTCGCAGTAGAACTAGAACATCCCACATCCTTAACTAGTTGCGAACAGTAGATTAGCTCAGGATAGGAATGAGTGAAGGTGCGTGTCCAAGCAGTCTTAGGACTGACGAACTTATGACCTAAGTCTACTCTAGATCTACCTCTACTTTTCTTAACTCCTGTTTCCATCTCTGTATCTCATGCCTAGATTTTTAATTATTAATTAAATTTTGAAATACCATTCAAGGACTTGAATAATAAAACAGTAAACTGTATTAACGAAACGTCTTAGGACTGACGACCTTATGATGATGATGAATTGCTAGAGCCAAGCCACTATTTTCCATCTGTCAAATAAATTATAAAATAAGTCTTTAACGAAATATATAGAAATTTTCATTGTTTACTTTAAATTTTGTAACAGATGCAACCATTTTTACTCTTAACTAAAATGCAAAAAAGCTGCAAGGACTACAATTTACATAAACCAACAAGGATTATCATGAAAAAAAAATCGTCTTGTATGTACGTATTTCCAAAAAAATACCCCAAGTGAAAGAAAGGATAATTAGCATGATACTATGGTTTATGTATAATTTTGTAACAGATGCAACCATTTTTACTCTTAACTAAAATGAAAAAAAATTACAAGGACTATAATTCATGTAAACTATAAAGGATTAACATGAAACATGAGAATAAGTCTGACATTATTATTTACTATTAACTTTGTAACAGATACAACAATTTTTACTTTTACTAATAAATTAGAATGCAGAAAGCTGCAAGGATTACAATTCACATAAACTACCAAGGATTGTCATGAAAAAGAAATCGACTTGTATGTATGTATTTCCAAAAAAATACACCAAAATGAAAGAAAGGATAATTAATATGATATTATTGTTTATGTTTAATTTTGAAATAGATACAGCACTTTTTACTCTTAACTAAAATTAAAATAAATTATAAGGACTATAATTCATATAAACAATAAAAGATTAACATGGAAAAGGATAATTAGTATGATATCATTGTTTACTTTTAGTTTTGTAACAGATACAACAATTTTTACTTTTACTAATAAATTAGAATGCAGAAAGCTGCAAGGATTACAATTCACATAAACTACCAAGGATTGTCATGAAAAAGAAATCGACTTGTATGTATGTATTTCCAAAAAAATACACCAAAATGAAAGAAAGGATAATTAATATGATATTATTGTTTATGTTTAATTTTGAAATAGATACAGCACTTTTTACTCTTAACTAAAATTAAAATAAATTATAAGGACTATAATTCATATAAACAATAAAAGATTAACATGGAAAAGGATAATTAGTATGATATCATTGTTTACTTTTAGTTTTGTAACAGATACAACAATTTTTACTTTTACTAATAAATTAGAATGCAGAAAGCTGCAAGGATTACAATTCACATAAACTACCAAGGATTGTCATGAAAAAGAAATCGACTTGTATGTATGTATTTCCAAAAAAATACACCAAAATGAAAGAAAGGATAATTAATATGATATTATTGTTTATGTTTAATTTTGAAATAGATACAGCACTTTTTACTCTTAACTAAAATTAAAATAAATTATAAGGACTATAATTCATATAAACAATAAAAGATTAACATGGAAAAGGATAATTAGT
>NW_020439040.1:2118870-2121017 GCF_000699045.2 Agrilus planipennis | reverse complement strand
TATGATATCATTGTTTACTTTTAGTTTTGTAACAGATACAACAATTTTTACTTTTACTAATAAATTAGAATGCAAAAAAGCTGCAAGGACTACAATTCATATAAACTAGCAAGGATTAACATGAAAAAGAAATTGATTTGTATGCACGTATTTCCAAAAAAATACACCAAAGTGAAAGAAAAGATAATTAGTGTAATATCATTATATATATTTAATTTTACATCTATTAAAGCAACATTTAATTTTTACCACTAAACTAAAATTTAAAAAAGAATCCTTATAAACCAGTAGTAACTCTAATATTATAATAAAACAGATTTCCTGAATAAGCAAATAAAATTAGAGAAACCGTTGGTATTTTTGTTTCTAGAGATGTCTATACTATACTATATACTATACGAATTAAAACAAATGTAAATAATAAAAAATCGCTCACCTTTACTCGGCTGGACCAAAAGGAATGTTCCAAGGAACCTTTTCTATTATCCCAGGAACGTAAACCAAGAGTAACTGTAGCAAAATCAAATATTAATCCTTAAAACCAACATTTTTAAACTATCTGTTATATAATTATTAGTCTTAACTGTACTGATGCCTAATTACTTCTGTTATAGTTTGTAAAATTCACTGAACTGAATAAATTAATTAACATGTACACAAGGTTGTTGTTTCAATTATTCTATACATAAATATAAAAAGTAGGTATATNAAAGATTATAAACCTGTACCTAAACAAAATACATTGCGATCAAAACAGGCATGCATTAGAATTTATTTATGTAGGGAAAGTACGGATTTTCCGGGAGCTTTAACCGATTTTTCGGAACAGCGGAAGTTGGTAAACGCTTACGATGAGGACAAAGCAGTTTTCGTGGTAAGGAACAGGGAAGAGAGAATGTACGAGTCTACCAGATTTTTAAAGGTTAGCACCTATATCAAAATTAGTAGTTAATTTTCTCATTTGTTTGAAATTTACCACAATAAAAATGAGGAAAATTGCTACTGATCGAACTATTTACTGTCAACGCAATTTGATTTTATTTTAGGGACTACATTCAGTAGAAGCACTTGATGAAAGTTACAAAATGTCAAAAAGGATTAAGAGGAGCCCTGACGAAGTAAGTGCCCTTCTTGTTTTTTCTTTTCCGCGGTTTCGCTCGCAGAAATTAATATTGTTTATCCAAACGTAGCAACAACATTTCATCCTTAAGGGTTGATTTTTAAAAATTGCCAAAACACGTATTTGCTTAATTTCAACAACGAGCAACCTTCGGGTAAATCCGAGTACAAATAAAATATAAAATATACCCCATGGAAACGTTGTAACCTCTTTTCATTTGATTAATAATATCAAACAGCATATATACCGAGTTTCAAGTAAATTCAACCACAAAAGATGTATGTCCCAAACTAAAATTTTTTTACCCTCTCCCCCTTTTGAAGGTTGAATTTTTTAAAATGTCGAGATAGGTCTTTCAGAAATTAAATGAGAAACCATTAAAACCAAGTTTCAAGTAAATCTGACCACAAATAATATATGTTCCATTTAAAATCACGTTCCACGGGAACGGAATAAAAAAAAGTATCCGTCTGCTGGTTCTAAGGTACCACCCCACCAAATTTTCAGCCAAATCAGTTCAGCCGTTCTCGCATTATAAATAATGCAACTAACACGACTTTCTTTTATATATATATATGTTAGTACCGAAGACCGAAAACGCTCAGTGGCCGGAAAAAACGGCCACATCGCGTTCTGGCCGCCTTCGAACGCACAGAACGCGTTTTGGCTGTTTTTAACCGCTCGCAACGCGTTCTGGTAACTGTTAAACAGCCGGAACGCGTTTTGCCAATTGTTGAACGCTCATGTATGAATGAATGAATGAAAAAGCGAAAAGTTATTCATTAAACAAATGAATTTCGATTTATTTTCTACACATTTAACTTATTGTGGAGTACAACGCAAACTTAAATTCATGCCTTTTTTACTTTATTAGAAACGATTTAATTTTTGACAACCACAATTAAATACAAACGAGGGGTTTTTTCGAACTTTCAAGTACTTTACATAGGTATATTACTTATTTTTACAAGAACTGTTTGAATGACATTTCGAATTACATAGTACATTTAAATTGCGACACTTGCAT
>NW_020439040.1:2113287-2116258 GCF_000699045.2 Agrilus planipennis | reverse complement strand
TACTGTTTTATTTCTGAAATTATAAAATATTTAAGATATATTATTAATTTGTGAAATTGGGTGCAATGACCAATCATAAGTAGATAAACGACTGAAAAGTTCCTTTTTTCTTACCTTTTACTCCATTAGTTTCCTGTTTTTGAGTGGATGTATTAGTCCACGCGACATCAGAATAAACAATTCTGGATTAGTTGTGTAATAACTGTTGAACTTGTAGCACTTTTTCATTTTATTCCAGAAATCATTTCTTGAAAATTTAGAGGTCGAAACTTTTAGAAGAAATAAGCATACTGGGTCAAAAAATGAAAATGAACTGCCTCTGGATTTACAAGAAATTCTTCATGAAGATTATAATAATCCCGGAAGAATCAAAAGGATCGCTGATAAGGTGTACCCTTTGTATTATAGTTCTTAAAACTGGTGGGTGAATTTTTAATTGAAGATATTATTGATTGTTTTTGAAGAACAAAACTTTTCAATATTTTCATCTGCTGGTAGACTTTTGTCGACCTGTTGTCCCAATCCACCAGGGCCACGATAAACATTGAATTCATCCCTGAAAAAAAAAGACAAATTAATTACAATGTTAAATCAGAACTTCGCAGAAAGATATTTACACAACTAACCCCAAAGGCCTCAAGCCAACGTCTAAAGGGTTGGTGCGACAAAATTTAAAAGTTAGGCATTTTATCCATTGCATTTTCTTGTTTATTGTTTTCAAAATTTGTAAAATATTCAGTAGTCAGTGTTACCTTATGAAGATACTAGCTGTGTTCTAGTGACCTAAACAGGGAATTATAGATACTGAGGGTTTTCCTATTAAAAAAAAACTAAGTTCATACAATGTAATACTACATCATCATCATCATGAGGTCGATACGCACCACCACTCTTTCCTATCCTGAACTAATTTTCGCAGTAGAACTAGAACATCCCACATCCTTAACTAGTTGCGAACAGTAGATTAGCTCAGGATAGGAATGAGTGAAGGTGCGTGTCCAAGCAGTCTTAGGACTGACGAACTTATGACCTAAGTCTACTCTAGATCTACCTCTACTTTTCTTAACTCCTGTTTCCATCTCTGTATCTCATGCCTAGATTTTTAATTATTAATTAAATTTTGAAATACCATTCAAGGACTTGAATAATAAAACAGTAAACTGTATTAACGAAACGTCTTAGGACTGACGACCTTATGATGATGATGAATTGCTAGAGCCAAGCCACTATTTTCCATCTGTCAAATAAATTATAAAATAAGTCTTTAACGAAATATATAGAAATATTTAGCAATAAACAATGTATTAAATGTCGAACTAAAAATGTACCTGTCACGTAAATATTACCTACATTTAGTAAATAATTTGTATTTGGAAATAATGACAAAAATATTTGTTAAAACTACAGTAACATTAATTATTTAAATAAGCGATAAAAACAATGTAAGTGTTGTTCAAATAATTGGAAATTTATAAAAAATAATTGAAAACGAAAAATTTGTTCGCTTGTTTCCAGGGGCCGGTTATCGAACAATGGGAATAACAAAATATAAATAAATTTATTACTTTTTCTTCTATAAATAGTTGAAAGTTGATAAGCAAGTGGTTGTTTTTTGAAACGATTTTGAAGAACGAGCTCCGAGAATGTTTTCAGGGGCTGTTTCTTATTTTTTCTTAGTGGCTTGGAGTTGTTTAATTCAAGGGTAAGTCCCTAATCAATCTGATGCGTAGAAGGTGAACATTTCATCCTGAAAACTGAGGAATGATTGTCTACCATTAGCAGACAATTTTGCAGTTTCGACTTTATTTCAAGTCATAGAAGTTTCAAATTGAACGGAATCATGAATTTACAGTGTATAAGACCAAATACACATTCTGATATTTTTTTGTCCTTATATTTCCCCGGAGATTCATATAGCGAAGTAAATTCTTGTTGTTTAAAAGTTTGAAAGTTTCTTTAAATACACTAGAAACACCTAAGAATTGTCATTTTACAAATCCTGCATTTATCAGATTTTCAAATTGACCACTTAGATTTCTGCTCTATTGTAAAGATTATAAACCTGTACCTAAACAAAATACATTGCGATCAAAACAGGCATGCATTAGAATTTATTTATGTAGGGAAAGTACGGATTTTCCGGGAGCTTTAACCGATTTTTCGGAACAGCGGAAGTTGGTAAACGCTTACGATGAGGACAAAGCAGTTTTCGTGGTAAGGAACAGGGAAGAGAGAATGTACGAGTCTACCAGATTTTTAAAGGTTAGCACCTATATCAAAATTAGTAGTTAATTTTCTCATTTGTTTGAAATTTACCACAATAAAAATGAGGAAAATTGCTACTGATCGAACTATTTACTGTCAACGCAATTTGATTTTATTTTAGGGACTACATTCAGTAGAAGCACTTGATGAAAGTTACAAAATGTCAAAAAGGATTAAGAGGAGCCCTGACGAAGTAAGTGCCCTTCTTGTTTTTTCTTTTCCGCGGTTTCGCTCGCAGAAATTAATATTGTTTATCCAAACGTAGCAACAACATTTCATCCTTAAGGGTTGATTTTTAAAAATTGCCAAAACACGTATTTGCTTAATTTCAACAACGAGCAACCTTCGGGTAAATCCGAGTACAAATAAAATATAAAATATACCCCATGGAAACGTTGTAACCTCTTTTCATTTGATTAATAATATCAAACAGCATATATACCAAGTTTCAAGTAAATTCAACCACAAAAGATGTATGTCCCAAACTAAAATTTTTTTACCCTCTCCCCCTTTTGAAGGTTGAATTTTTTAAAATGTCGAGATAGGTCTTTCAGAAATTAAATGAGAAACCATTAAAACCAAGTTTCAAGTAAATCTGACCACAAATAATATATGTTCCATTTAAAATCACGTTCCACGGGAACGGAATAAAAAAAAGTATCCGTCTGCTGGTTCTAAGGTACCACCCCACCAAATTTTCAGCCAA
>NW_020439040.1:2110396-2111802 GCF_000699045.2 Agrilus planipennis | reverse complement strand
TCCTCTGCTTTATATCCCTACTACTCCTTCCATCCTCACTTATCTGACTTCCTAGGTATCTAAAATCAGCCACTTCTTCTAATTTTTCGTCTCCTATCTTTATATTCGCTCTTTCCCTACTTTTTCTTCCCTTGCATATCAGTATTTTAGTTTTACTTTTATTTATTTTCATACAGTACTGATCTGTACACATTTAACAATTAACACATTTTGTAAATTTAAACAAGCTGTTCCGTTCTCAGGATTCAAATTTCTTCTTTACAGTCTTTCGAAAAAGCATTTCTGGACGCCCACAATGAGCTTCGCGCCAAGCACGGTGTTCCGCCGCTTAAATTGAATAGCACAATTAGTAAATTCAGCCAAGCACATGCAGAAAATTTGTTACGTACAGGCAAGTTTGAACATTCTTCTGATGAAACATACGGAGAGAATCTGTTTAAGTCAAATAGTTCCAATCCTGAGTTCGAGATTAAAGGCGACGAAGCAGTCTATGCTTGGTACGATGAAATAAAAGATTACAAGTTTGGAGAAGAACCCGACAACTGGTATAAAGTGGGCCATTTCACTCAGGTGATTTGGAAAGATACAAAAGAGCTGGGGGTGGGACTTGCTAGAGAAAATGGTAAAGCTTACGTGACAGGAAACTATTATCCACCAGGAAACTTTAAAAACAAGTATGTTGAAAATGTTCCCCCGCCCATTAACACCAACAAGCAGTCGAGGACTTCTTATGAACGGCCGAGATCAAACCCTATACAATCGGCTTCTATAAAATTGCCTGGTAAGTGAATCGAATAAAAACAGTCTTGGCCTTGACCTTTGCTCATCAGTAATATACACACTGTACACGGAGAGAATGAAAAAGAAAAATTTACCTAAATATTAAAGGGGTATTTACAATTTAACCCACTAGCCCGTTGCTTCGTAAGCGAAAATAATAAAAATTACAATTTGTAGACGAATTTGTAAAAATAGAATCCCAGCAGAAATAAATTTACTAGGTATTTTAGTTGATATTACAAATTTAATTGTAATAATTAAGAAACTTGAAATAATTTTTAAAAAAGCATGTCAAAATTGAGATTATTACAAGTTACCTAATAAATTCTACTATTTCTACGGCAAATTCAGTTATTTACAATCGAAACTTGTAATTTCTGCGTTGTCATAAAAATTTAGTTTTCTCTGTGTAGCTATCCGGAGCTTTTTGGTATACTACCGACAAGAGACCCATCGCAATGCATTCTAGAAAACGTCATAGAACGTCGTAGAACGTACTAAAACACCATGTATGACACCATCCATTAGCTTGTCCTTCCAAACGAAGAGACTGTATAGTTACCTCGGGTTTTCAGTGGACTACCGCCAAGAAGCCCGTCCTGGTATAGTCTTTACATTACAAATTG
>NW_020439040.1:2095106-2110148 GCF_000699045.2 Agrilus planipennis | reverse complement strand
TTTTTAAAGAAACATGTCAAAATTGATATTATTACAAGTTACCTAATAAATTCTACTATTTATGCGGAAAATGCAGTGATTTATAATTGAGAATTGTTATTCTTGCTTTGCCATAAAATGTTTCTCCATGTATGGACAGTTGGGGATGCTTAGAGCGACTAGGGATTTGTAGAAATAGCCTCGAATATGAATTTATTCGTTTATTAATTCGTGTCGAATATTAATAAAAACCCCGATATGGTGCACCGTCCATGTTTCACACCCGTATAGCGCAACGGTCCAAACATAAACCTTTAACAAAATTTTTCGAATTTCTAAATTAACCGTTTGCGAGCATAGAAATGACTTCTTCTTATTGAAGGCAACTCCATCCTGCGCTATCCTCTGCTTTATATCCCTACTACTCCTTCCGTACTGACTTATCTGACTTCCTAGATACCTAAAATCAACCACTTCTTTTGCATACCAGTACTTTTGTTTTACTTTTATTTATTTTCATGCGGTACTGTTTTGTTTGTCAATATCAAAAATAAAATAAGTAGATTCCGTTCACTTAGAGAAAAGTACACGATGCCAGATCGATGTGCGCCGACTGCTTTAATAATGGGTTTCGATCGGCAACATCTGACGGTAAACCAGCGGCCATACTCACTATACTTTTCTCTATGTGAAAGGACAATACATTTTGCCAATAGTAAGGGCAAGTTCTGTTCTCGTAAATATAATGGACACGCCTGTTTATTTGTATGTTGGAATATAAAAAGTATCTACTTATCTATTTTATATATAAAGCTACAAAAGGAAATTTCGTGGAGGATTTCCTAAGAGCCCATAACGAATATAGGCAAATTCATGGTGTACCTCCACTAGAACTAGATCCGAAAATATCAGAAGTTTCGCAAGACTGGGCAGATACACTCGCCGCTAATGACGAATTCAAGCATCGTGAGGACGGCAAGTACGGCGAAAATGTGTACAAGATTATGCCGGCCGGTATAGAATTGGACGGCGTGACTCCTGTAAAATCCTGGTACGACGAAATAAAGGACTATCAGTTTGGAACAGAAGAGCCTCAAACGGCGGCTGGGCATTTTACGCAAGTCGTTTGGAAGGAGTCGAAGTTTTTGGGAGTTGGAGTTGCCCAAAGTAAAACGGCCACCATAGTTGTGGCCAATTACCATCCGATTGGTAATTTGATTGGTAGATATGTTGAAAATGTATTACCGCCAAATAAAAAAATGAGGAGATCGAAAATAATCCTTAAGAACAAGGAGTCACAAGGAGTAAGTCATCATCATATATAACATGTTTAGATTGTTAATTTTCTTAATTCGACGCCTGTAATAAAATTGAGTCTTTTTTTCTCAATTCTCAATTAGACCCCAATTCGACACATTACTGTCATGAAGTCAGATAATATGAAGATTTGAAAAAACTTTGGCGGTTGTTGTAGAACAAACAGAATAGTTCAAAACCCCAACGCCAAAACACGACACTGTAGTTGTAACAAAGTTACCTTCTTCAGGAACTGAAGTGAACTCAAGTTTAGTTTAGTTTAGGTTTTGAGCTATTCTGTTTGTTCAATAAAGTCAGATTTTTGTTAAAATTCTGTAATTTCATATGCCCAACTACTCAAACTTATATGAAAACCTAACTAATATTACAAATGCGAATGTGAGTTTGTGTGTTACGTTTTTGTGCCTTAACAGCATAACCGATCATCATGAAATTTTGTATTCAAATTACCAGGCGTACAGGAAAGGACATAGGGTAACTTTTATACAGGATACTGTTCCCGAGGGACAGACAAATTAGTTTAATATGATCATCGACTCAACGCAAACGGAAAGAAAATAGTAGAAGCCAATTTCGGAAAACATCAACTATTATAAGTGAACACGAAACAATCAATTTTACTTATTTAATAATCCATGAGATGTATTTCCTAAGGCTCTGAAGCATTATTACTCTTAATACCTAAATAGTCTGAACAATATTGCAATTACATATTCATCAACTTTTCTGAAACGTTTTGAAGCACTTTATTTTATTTGGGCTAATTATTAAAACTAGTTAAAAAATTAATATTTCTATTTTATGTTTTTTAGTGTTAAAGGTCACAGCCTTTGGAAAGCTGCCGATCTATCCAGTTTTATTAAATAATTTTGGGATTTCCTTGTACTACTTCATAATAATAATCCCAAAGGGTAAAATATAATAATTTTACTTAAATATAACAACAAAAATTGTTTCAAAGTATGAAATAGTTAGAGAACATGCTGATATGTTTTTTAATCTAATAAACGAATAAAAGTAAATCTTACTGTTATTATTATTATCGTATAATGGAGTATTTTTACAGTTTGGCATTTATTTATTCATTCTTTATTATTATTGTTGTTTAAAAGAATGAATATTAGTTATTAGGATTTAGTGCAGGTGCCACAGAGCAATAGTTACTTAATTGTTGTTTAAAATGTAAAATAAATTAGCTTATAACTTATTTTTCCATTCATAGGATGTAGTATGTAGATTCAGTTTCTGTTTATAGCTTTATATTTAATTTTGAGTACTTTTACTCATTATTACAGATGTAACAATAGTGATCACCTGCACGAATAATAATAACAAACAATGCAAGAATAAAAATAAAAAGTGATTGAAAATTAAAAATTCCTTTAGTAATTCTAGAAGTCGGTTAAAACCTTTTTTACCTTATTACTTTCTTTCTATAAAAAGTTGCTGAACCTTGTTCAAAAGTTATTTCTACTTCCAGGGGTGTATTGACACCCGTGTCTGCAGGGACAGTTTCTTGTTTCGCTTTTGTTATTTGGAGTTGTGTTGCAGAGGGATAGGTAACAAATATACTTAGTTAATCTATTTAACAAGTTTTTCTATTTTTGGACTAAGACTAACGTTAACAATTTGCTGGAATTTTTTAAACTGATCACGGAGAAAATGGAAAAGAAAAATTTACCTAAATATTAAAGGGGTATTTACAATTTAACCCACTAGCCCGTTGCTTCGTAAGCGAAAATAATAAAAATTTGTAGACGAATTTGTAAAAATAAAATCCCAGCAGAAATAAATTTACTATTGAAATAATTTTTAAAGAAACATGCCAAAATTGAGATTATTACAAGTTATTTAATAAATTCTACTATTTCTGCGGAAAATTCAGTCATTTACAATCTAAAATTGTAATTTTTGTGTTTAGCAAAAAACAGGAACCTCGAGAAAAAGGCCTAATGTCACCAACGTCTTTCTTTCTATATGTATAAATATAACAATTCACTTACAGCAATTACTATTAATTCTTGCTTGTCCTTAATCCTTATTCCTTTGTTCTCTGGTGACGAAATTTATTGCTGATGTATGTAAACCGTTATCGTAAATATTATCACATAAAACTACGTATTATTCGATTTTGTGGCAACAAAAACACACAAATCACTTTGTCTTTAATATCCTGAAATCGTGATCACTGTTTCTTCATTTTCCCACATTAAATGCTTATTTTATCGCTTATTTTTGTTAATTATTTCTTTTTGTTATTCACACAAAAGATTTAGTCATCTTACCACGATGTCGACTACTTCTGTCACGAAAATTCTCGAATACGATGTCATCAAAACCACTACACGTACACAAAAGCATTAAAAACAATAATGTTTATACCACAAATTTGAATTTCGATGTTATTTTTCCCCTTGAACTAAAGGGTAATAAAATTGCATCCAAATATGTAGTTTGTAAAATATGATCCTGCAGGATTAAACTGGAAATTTTTGTCTCGTAACGACGTGCTTTTATAGATATTATAGGACTACGGCTACGATACTAGAAGGCCATGACGTAGATAGCAGAGTTATCAGAGTTCGAGAGAAGGACAACGGAAACAAAGACGGTGAGCATTGAAAATAATGTATACAGGACGTCTCACTCTTCATTTATTATAATAAAGATGTATGTATTCAATAGTCGATTTATCAAAAATATACAAACAATATGCGAGACGTATTTCAGTAAAATTATCTTAACTAAGGGAAATATGCCTTTGTTAAGGCAATCTGTCAAGTTAGAGATGAATTTTATGAGAAATAGTAAAATATAGACTATATTTATTAACTTTTAACATATCTAATTAAATTTAACGTAATTAGAAAAAGAATAAGCCTTGAAAGATTTAGATATTGTATCAGCTACTTCCTCTGCAGATTTCCCTTTCGAATATTACAGTCATTATCATTTACCAAGACAGTTTAAACTGTTAGGTAATGGTGTTCAAGTAATCTCTAAAGTATTCATTGTACCAATTAAAACATCAAATATCATGACTTGTTTTAAAACAAAGTATATACAGTCCATTTTGAAACGGAGGACTTGAAACTAATAAGATTTGAAAAATTTTCTAAATTACAGGTAACCCAAAATGAAATGTAACAAAAGAGAGCTTTTTTGTAGTCATGTTTATAATAAAAGCGATTAATAAGTTACATCCTGTCCCAATAACTACGACGAAAATCAAAAAGCTGAGCTACGAAACCCAATATATCCTATCCTGTTGTCTATATACTTAATAGGAGTCCTGTGTAATTCCTGAATTGTCTTACCATAACCAGATATTGGAAGCAGAGACAGGAGTTAGAAGGAGTAGAGGTAGACCTACATTTCTGTTCTAGCTTTATGGAAATGCGAAGATTAGCTCAGGATAGAAAAGTGTGCATGGAGGTGTTTAATACTCTGTTACAACTGTAATAAAAATATTCTAAACAAACGGACTTTAAACTTACACGTTTATTATATAAATAGCGGTGTTCAATTATTGTAAGTGTAAGTTTAACTAAAATAAAAGAGCATAAATAGCGCAGTATAAATAATTAGTTAGTAAACTGTAAGTAATATGCAACAATAGTGATTATTTACCAGTACGAGTAATAATAAAAATAAGGCAACAACAATAATAAAGTTATTAAAAACCGAAAATTCGTTTAACTGGTACTAGAATTTAGTTATGGAACAATGGAAAAACATATGTAATTGTTGATTAATTACCTTTTCCTTCTTATAAAAAGTTTATTGTAATCCAGGATTTGGTTTGTTTCAAGCAATTGCGATCACATCGATCTCTACGATGTTTGCAGGGACAGTCTTTTGTTGGGCTTTCGCTATCGGGGTTTGTATCACACACAGGTATGTAAGGTATACACTTAATTTACTTGAACATGTTTTTAATTTCGAATTATAGAAATGTATCAGTTTTGCACGCGTTTAAATTAAGAGTAGATTGTCAGCTTTTTAAGTTTATCGAACAAGTCGCTTAATTCGGATATTCAGATTAATGCAGGGGATTATGTACCACCTGTGGCGAAAAAGGTACATTAATTATTTGGACGAGAGTTGATGTGCGCCCACATAAACATCAATTAACTACCCTTAATGTTATTCTAATTTAACAAATAACAAACAATACATGAGTACACAAATGCGAAAGCGTGGATGCTGTTAACTAGCAGCTGATTGAATGCAACATTACAATGTCGCATTTGCCTTCGTGCTCCTACCAGGGCCGTACTGTATTTTCAAATACGCTTTTCTCGAAAACGGTGGCCTTTAGGGCCACCAAATATTCACATAATTTTCTTGTTTTATAGTGCCTCATCACGACCTGAAAGCTTGTATAGCAATTAACTGCACAATTACCTTTAATCCTTGTTTCTTCCTCTTTCATCCGTTATTGTCATAAGTATTACCACATCAAATGTGAAACATATGCTTAAATTGTCTAATTTGGTCCTGCAGGACTAAATTGGAAATTTCTATTTTATAACGATGCGCTTTTACAAATATTATATTGTTTTTTCTAGGGTTGCGCTCAAATAATTAAACAAATTTATGTTTTTGTTACGCTTAAGTTTATTCAACCATATTCAGACTGAAAAAGTTGTTTTTTTTTTTAATTTATAGTTCTACTAGATTAGGTACTATACATTTGTTAGTAAAATATAATTGATAGTCAAAGAACATACCTTCTAAAGGGTTACTGCTTAAGAACAGATTTTAACTTAATTTTAAACATTTTTTCATTAAGTTAAAATCTGTGTGCAAGCATTAACACTAATTATTTAACCGCCACCCTGGGAAAAAACAGTATAATTTAAAATTAACGGTCAGGAATCTAACTTAAATTTACAGATATTATGGGGCTGCAGCATTACAAGGCCACGATGTAGGCAGCATAGCTATCAAGGTTCGAACGGTGGACGACGGAGCTCCGATAATTACTCCTTCAAAAACGAAGACGGTGAGCTTTGTGTACAGGACGATTCACTATCAGAGAAACATTCGACTTGAAACTAAATAAAGATCCAAAAAACTTTAAAAAAGTCTAAAGAATCTCGAAAAACCGCTTCCACGTTATGACATAAGTATAAATCGATAAAATCTATATTTCTAAGGAACTCGATCAACTTCTCGCAATTATTCAGTTACGATTAATTTTCGTGAAAATTCTAATGAACAAAATTATTTAAAAAGAGAACAGCTACACATAGTCAGGCTTATACAGTATTAAGGCCAATTAATAAGTTATTTCAAAGATCAATTAGTAGATACACATTTTCTTTACTTATTTCATACTTAATGTTTGTCGAATTTTTTAAATCTTCAACAAAATTTTTATTTCTTATTTTGAATAAGCACCAAATACGTATGTTTCTTTTTTGTCCCAATAATTACGATAAAAATGAAAAACATGTACCACACATCCCATCCTGTTATCTTAATACTTAATTTTAGAATGTCTGTGTTTTCTCAAACCTTAACCCATTGGTATTCATGTTTTCGACTCGGAATTTTATTATTTTCATTGACTTGATCAAATTCTGAATACTTTACAATTTTAGAAGCCGGTTTCAAAAACTACAGAACGTAAAACAGACAAAAACAAGTCTAAAAGAAGTCTCATCGCTGAGGTAAACATTTCTCCTTACATTAGGATTATTTTAATAAAAATGGATTTCTAATGACGATAAGTTGGGGTATATTCTTTACTATTTCAGAAGCCGGTTTTTAAAACTATAGAAAGTAAAACAGCCAAAAATAAGACCAAAAGAAGTCTCATCCTTGAGGTAAACATTTCTCCTTACATTAGGATTGTTTTAATAAAAATGGATTTCTAATGACGATAAGTTCGTGTACATTCTTTACAATTTCAGAAGCCGGTTTCTAACACTACAGAACGTAAAACAGTCAAAAGCAAAACCAAAAGAAGTCTCATCCTTGAGGTAAACATTTCTCCTTACATTAGGATTGTTTTAATAAAAATGGATTTCTAATGACGATAAGTTCGTGTACATTCTTTACAATTTCAGAAGCCGGTTTCTAACACTACAGAACGTAAAACAGCCAAAAGCAAAACCAAAAGAAGTCTCATCCTTGAGGTAAACATTTCTCCTTACATTAGGATTATTTTAATAAAAATGGATTTCTAATGACGATAAGTTCGTGTACTTTCAAACCGAAATGGTGGATTTTGTTTGCAGTTATTCAAAAAGGAATTTATACACTGCATCAACGGCTTTCGTATACTTCACGGCGTCCAACCTCTCAAACAAAGCAATACAATTAGTAACTTTAGTCAGGAGCATGCCAATAAAATCCTTGAAACAGGCAAAATCGAAGGCAGTCATTCTAAATATTACGGGGAAAGCATAGGTTACTTCGATATCAATTTATTATTACTCAATGATGCGTATGGAATATGCACGTATTGGTATAGCGATTATGGTTTTCGCAATTATAGAGGTACTAACGGCACTCAGATGATTTGGAAGGAAACCACACATTTGGGAATAGGAGTTTCTGAAGATGTCGCAGGGTTTTTCGTAGTCGTCAATTATTACCCTAAGGGAAATATTAAGGGAGACTATTATGTAAATGTTCCTAGACGATTAAAACAAATTAGTGACGAAGGTAATTTAAAGATCACAATTCGATCCCTACGTGCATTTTGACTTACAATTAATACGATTTGAAATGAGTTAAATCGTAATTATTCAGTAAATCTAATTGATATATGAAACACTTCAAATATTAATGTGAAAATTCATTTTTCAATTTTTTTTACCCACTAGAAACTACGTCAGGTTAATGAGGGAAAATTTGTTGCTGTTGTCACACCCTCACCGAGAATCGAACTAAGCAACAGCAACAAATTTTCACTTATTAACCTGAAGTAGGGATATAAAGCAGATGATAGCGCAGGGTTGAGTCGCCTTCAATAAAGTACAACAAAGAAGTTACTTCTACTTTCGCGAACGGTTAATTTAGAAATTCGAAAAATGATTGTTGAAGGTGTATGTTAGGATCGCGGCGCTGTATGGGTGCGAAACATGGACAGTGGGCACGGTTGAAAAGAAAAGGTTAGATGCGTTCGAAATGATGAGGATACTGTGGAAAGAGAAGGGATTGCCGGGATATCCATATGTTTAAATGGACCTTGTTGGAATATACGTAATCCTAAAATGTAGCATCGTACTACAGATGGCGTTTACCGCGCCATTGTAGTATTTTCTAAAACGCGCTGTTAAGACAGCAGGTAAAAGTTGGTCTGTGTTCTGTCGGAGCTGCCTGCGACGCGCTGATGAGATCCAAAATGATCGAAATCGCGATCCGCGTCTGGCAGTTTCGACAGAACACAGACCACTTCGAATTATTTTATTTTATTTTATGTGGAAAGAGAAGATTAGAAACAAAGAGTTATTATAAAGAATAGGAGAACAGAGCACTTAGAAGCAGAAACGTGAGTTAGGAGGGGTAGAGGTAGACCTGGACTAGATTACTGTTCACAAATCGTTAAAGATGTGGGATGTTCTAATAGTTTTAGGGAAATGCGAAGATTAGCTCGGGATAGGAAAAAGTGGAGGTGCGTGTCCAACCAGTCTTAGGACTGATAACCTTGTGATGATGAACCTGAGGTAGTTTATAGCCGGTAAAAAAATTGGAAAATGATTTTTCATATTGAATTTGGCATGTTTTAATAATTCTAGCTGGGTAGGCATTATCTAAAAACTTAAACTAGGCATGCCGCAATTGCAACGAGTTATTGTTGAATTAATTTTTTTCTCAAATTAATAATGAATGTATGTTTATATAGGTGAAATTAATATATGTACATATACGAGGGTGGATTGATAAGTTTCCGGCCTAACCAAGAGATGACGCCACTAGGCCTACCTTGATCTCCTTGCTAGTGTAGGTTTGACAGCACGCTGAACAAGACGCCTCTGTGGTTTTCGTAAAAATGGAAAAGCAGGAAAATCGTGCTGTCATCAAATACTTTTATTTGAAGGGGTTAACGCCGAAGGAAATTAAAAAAGAGATGGACTCAACACTGGGGACATCCTCCCCGTCATATTCAACCGTTAAGCAGTGGGTTTCCGAGTTTAAAAAGGGTCGTGTGAGCACCTCTGATGGGCCTCGCTCAGGACGCCCCGTTGAGGTCACAACTCCAGATATGATCGAAAAAATTCATCAAATAGTGCTGGGAGACCGCAGATTGAAAGTGCGTGAGATAGCTGAGACCTGTAAGATGTCATATGAACGTGTGCAACATATTTTGCACCAACATTTGCATATGGAAAAGCTCTGTGCAAGATGGGTGCCGCGTTTGCTAACAGTCGACCAAAAATTGATTCGAAAAAACATTTCTACCGCAAATTTGTCATTGTATAAGCGTAATCCAAGCGAATTTTTGCGTCGATTCGTAACCGTTGACGAAACGTGGGTCCACCACTACACTCCTGAAACCAAAGAACAGTCTAAACAGTGGATTGGACCAGGGGAACCAACTCCAAAGAAGGCAAAAACAATTTTTTCGGCGAACAAGGTTATGGCTACTGTTTTTTGGGATGCAAGAGGTATTATATACATTGATTACCTTGCAAAGGGTAATACTATCACTGGTCAATACTACGCAGACTTATTGCAACGTTTGAGCCACGAGGTGAAAATTAAACGACCTCATCTGGCGAAGAAAAAAATCTTGTTTCATCACGATAACGCACCAGCGCACACGTCAATCGTTGCGACGGCTAAAATCAACGATCTAAAGTTTGAATTGATGCCGCACCCTCCTTACTCTCCAGACCTAGCCCCGAGTGACTATTTTCTGTTCCCTAATCTCAAAAAATGGCTTGGCGGTAAGAGATTTGCGGACAATGAAGAAGTAATCGAAGCTGTAAATGGTTATTTTGAGGAGCTTGACGAATCAGTCTATAGAGATGGCATTAATAGACTGGAACACCGCTATGAGAAATGTATCAGCCTTGGAGGAGATTATGTTGAGAAATAAAAAAAAAAAAATTTTAAAAACCTTGTTTTTCTTGGTCAGGCCGGAAACTTATCAATCCACCCTCGTACTTGATGTAGATACCTATTGTATATGGAACAAATTTTTAGATGTTTGCCGATTGCCGAGAGAACGAGGTGTTTGCCAGGCAATGATACCTAGATTTTACTACGACGGTTCGTCGGGAACGTGCCGCTTCTTTATTTACGGCGGTTGCGGGGGTAACAATAACAATTTCGAAACATTGCACAGTTGTACTCTTAAATGCGTGAATAGCAAACTAGCGGCCTCCATTAGTGAAGATTCCGACGAAGTCCCGAAAGGTATGTCAATTAAAACGTTGATAAGTTACAAGCTTTTTAACCTTCTATCAGTAGAACTGGTGTTTTGCAAGACTCTGTAGACTTTGCGTCGGTTGTAGATATTAGAAAAATATAACATCTCATAGGATTGGCAAGTTAAAACACGTGTTTTGAACATTGCTAAAAACACAACTATGTAGTCAATAACGTCAACACGTCACGATAATAAAAACGTGTTTATAAAGTTAGAAGCACGTGTTCAAAATGAATTTAAAAGATTGTTTAAAACAGTTTGTTTCACAAATTTAATAAATAATTGTTTTTTCCAACATTGATCAAGAGGGTATTCCAAATCAAAAAAAGAAAAAACGGAATCACTTAACGAACCGGTAATACAAATCCCAGGATAATCAACTGTAGAAAATTGGGAAAAATTAAGGATACCTTTCCTATTATAAGTTAAAAAAATATTCAAATGTAACAAAAACTATTTAATAAAAATGTAAAGCAATTTTTGTGTTTCACTTTTTCGTTATGTATATTTTGATTGTGATGATGATTATAAAACAAGTAGGTATATTCGATGAAGATTCCTGAAAGATCATATTGATCATGAAGTATCTCTTTAGCACTGGATATAATAAAAAGTAGAGAATCTTAGCGAAGGCTTAACAGGCTTAAACAATTGCAGACTAAATCATACACTTAGTGAACATTAATAGCAATTCAGTTGTTCTATTTATATACTTAAATAAGACTTCAGAAAGAACCAGTTATATCATCATCATCATAAGGTCATTATTTAACAAAATTATAATTAGTAAAATCTGAAATGCATATTTTTATGTATCGAGTACCGAGTATCACTGACTTTAGTGTTCTAAATTGGTTAATTTATTTTTACTTTAAACTTACACGTTTATTATATAAATAGCGGTGTTCAATTATTGTAAGTGTAAGTTTAACTAAAATAAAAGAGCATAAATAGCGCAGTATAAATAATTAGTTAGTAAACTGTAAGTAATATGCAACAATAGTGATTATTTACCAGTACGAGTAATAATAAAAATAAGGCAACAACAATAATAAAGTTATTAAAAACCGAAAATTCGTTTAACTGGTACTAGAATTTAGTTATGGAACAATGGAAAAACATATGTAATTGTTGATTAATTACCTTTTCCTTCTTATAAAAAGTTTATTGTAATCCAGGATTTGGTTTGTTTCAAGCAATTGCGATCACATCGATCTCTACGATGTTTGCAGGGACAGTCTTTTGTTGGGCTTTCGCTATCGGGGTTTGTATCACACACAGGTATGTAAGGTATACACTTAATTTACTTGAACATGTTTTTAATTTCGAATTATAGAAATGTATCAGTTTTGCACGCGTTTAAATTAAGAGTAGATTGTCAGCTTTTTAAGTTTATCGAACAAGTCGCTTAATTCGGATATTCAGATTAATGCAGGGGATTATGTACCACCTGTGGCGAAAAAGGTACATTAATTATTTGGACGAGAGTTGATGTGCGCCCACATAAACATCAATTAACTACCCTTAATGTTATTCTAATTTAACAAATAACAAACAATACATGAGTACACAAATGCGAAAGCGTGGATGCTGTTAACTAGCAGCTGATTGAATGCAACATTACAATGTCGCATTTGCCTTCGTGCTCCTACCAGGGCCGTACTGTATTTTCAAATACGCTTTTCTCGAAAACGGTGGCCTTTAGGGCCACCAAATATTCACATAATTTTCTTGTTTTATAGTGCCTCATCACGACCTGAAAGCTTGTATAGCAATTAACTGCACAATTACCTTTAATCCTTGTTTCTTCCTCTTTCATCCGTTATTGTCATAAGTATTACCACATCAAATGTGAAACATATGCTTAAATTGTCTAATTTGGTCCTGCAGGACTAAATTGGAAATTTCTATTTTATAACGATGCGCTTTTACAAATATTATATTGTTTTTTCTAGGGTTGCGCTCAAATAATTAAACAAATTTATGTTTTTGTTACGCTTAAGTTTATTCAACCATATTCAGACTGAAAAAGTTGTTTTTTTTTTTAATTTATAGTTCTACTAGATTAGGNAATATTAAACGACAGGGGAGGATATTTCAAAATGAATTATATAATTTGAAAAACCGGATTAAAAAACATTCCAAATATTTCTGGGATATATAATCATAAATGGCTGCTTCAGCAACCTGAGAACGGGCGGAGGAGAAGGGGGAGTTATAAAAGCTCAATAAAAAATGAGACCAATTCTTGAGGTTATTCCATAAAATTTGGTTACTTTTACTATATGACGAGTATTGGGGGGAGATGAAGGCAGAAAAAGCCTCCCCTCGGCATAAGAAAGTTGTAGAAAGTTCCTATTTTTAAGAAATAACAAAATTTATACTTGAGTTTATTCTAAAAAACGAAGGCAAATTTATCCCTATATCGTAGCGTAATCTATATAATAAACAATATATAAATGTAACAGCAGGTAAAATTGGGGTTGTCTTTTACTCACTCCCCCTCCCATAATCCGTGACATGCTACAGGATAATAATTATACATTAAAAATCGCAAAATTTGTGAAAAAACCCGATCATTCTTTGTTTCTGCGCCTGTTCCCTTTTGCGAGTAGCTTTTCCATTCCCCTTTTCCTAACCCGTCAACATGTCACTGGTTACTGAAGCCAACCCCATGGAGTTTTACATTATTAAAAGAAAAGTCGTCCAATACATCAATGAAATTTAAGTAGTTTCATTTAAGAAAGCGAAACAGGCTCGACAATTAAAATGTAAGATTATTGGTAATTTTTTATCAGGCAGCAGTGATAATTCAAAACAGTTAATCTTCACTGATATATCCTTGTTTAACTTTACTTAATTTTTATTTTGAATGTAATCATAATTCTTTGGTATTTTTTTTCAAATCAAATTCCATGAAGCTTAATTTTCTTGTTTCAATTAATTTAATGTAGAAATTGGTCGCCCTAATATGAGATGGGTTTTTGAGGATTAAGAATTTTTTAACCCATACATGCAAATGATAATTTAGATGATTTACATTACGCGCCGTATAATCTTGAGTATTAGAATGAACCAATAAATATCTTTTATTGATGTGCAATATCTATTAAAAAAATGCACATTATGATACGATAACTATAAAATACAAGTTAAAAGCTATTAAACAAAAGATAAATATGTGTAGCAACCCTGTTTACTCCCTGGCATCGCACCTTTATAAAATTTGGAAATTTTGCCCTTTTAGAAATTGATTACCAATAATCTTTAAGCGTTTTCTAATAATAACTGAGAACATAATGTCGAATATTTCCCATAGTGGCACAGATAAAATCGAAGCTGTAAATTCCACAACGTATATGTTGTTAAATATCATATTTTTATACGTATCAAATAAAGACAAGTAATATAAATACTTACATTGTCTAGCTACGTAATTTGATCCCTTTTTCAACATACCTGAATTTATTATTTTTTTTTCTTTAATTCTATAGCAGTGCAGTACTTTGGAAGATAGGTTTTATGTACAAAAGACTAGAAAATATTGAGCCACAATACTAACAGTATGTAGTAATTAATCACGTTTACTACTGACACACGTACCTACATGGGTCGAAACGTTTCAACAACAGCAATAATATTCTTTTTTGCTTACATATAATAGTAATAGTTATTCATTTAGTGGATAGGTATTTAAAAAGAAGAAGTTTAAGATTAATTTTGTTTTTGTTTAGCCGTTAAAAAGTGTAATAATTTTTGGTTATCTCAAAACTTCTTCTAGTTCGAGTTTTTGTTTCAGTAGAAATAATTTTCGTTTATAAATTCCATTAATCATCCATTGGTAAGGCCAATCACGGTGAAAAAGGAAACTATCTAATTATTATATGTAGTACAGCAGAAACTCGATAGCGTGAATATCGTATAAAGGAAACCCCGCCTAATGTAAACAACATATTAATGTGCTAGATCAGAGCCGGGCAAACTTTAACTTCGCAGGAGCCGCTACATGAGGTTAGTTTGAGTACCATACCCTTCAATGAGTACGAGAGAGTAAGCAGTAATGAATAATTTTGTTTTGTCTTTTTCTTTTCCCTTCCACTCCCATATAGAGCCCCTTCATCCCGTAGACGAGCGAAGCCACTCTAGCTACTTAAAACATACCTGCGAAAATTTTCGTTACTACGTTCGCAAAACTATTGGGTTTGGCTATGGAAGAGGCGACTCATCTACGAAATGGAAGGGATAAGAAAAGGAAAGAATCATCTCACTCGCACTCGCAGGATCAATGAGGAGCTACTTGGTTAACCTTGAGGATCACTCGGGATGCAAAAGATCCGAGTTTGCCCGGCTCTGGT
>NW_020439040.1:2086171-2094653 GCF_000699045.2 Agrilus planipennis | reverse complement strand
ATATATATATATTTTTTTTATTTTTCTTTAGACAGAAAACTCGAAAAATTTAGAAAATAGTAGTTGACGTAAAGACAGATATTACCCAATAATTTTGAACGAACAAATTTTAAGGGTTGGAAAATATCAATTTTCCTGTCACTCCTGTGTAATGAGTTGTAAAGAAAAATAAACATAAAGCAGTTTTCATTTTCTCTTACACCTTTGAAATTACATCTGGGTTTTCTGCTCTCTCTCTTTTTTTTTGGTTGAAATTAAATAATAAGTAATTAAAAACATTACCTTTCGTTTTTCCTCTTACGTCCAAAGCTCAAAAACGTCTAAAACGCGACAGGTAACAACAATAATCAACGAAAAGTACGTAATCTACGCGTGGGAGTGAGAATTAGAGCCACTTGTTCCTGAAGCCACTCATTCTTCTACCCCACATGAGGTTGTATCATACTATTGTGCCCTGAAGGTGTTGAGGGTCCGTGAGGTTCGTCGTTGACGGTAGTCCGGCCTGTTGCGATATATTCTCTCCGCTGCAGTACACGGTCGGAGGAGGATTTATACCTAAACTCAACGGTTGAGTTGTTGAAAAAACACTTTGCGACAAACTCAAAGTACTCCCGGCACAACTGAGTCCGGCACCAAGGCTCGGAGGCCTCACTATTAACTGTGTATTACTACTGATCGAAGGCGGACTGCTTTCCTCGGGGGGAGTCACTTCTAAACCTATACTCTCGTTGAGTGCTATTTTAATGGGGTTCCTGTAGCTGCTGGTAGAAAAGTGTAAAAGTCCGATGTCTTCTAAGCTGCTTTTTCGCCTGCTAACGTCTAAACTCGTAAGTCCTTGACGTAACGAGTTAGATCTGCGTAACAAGATGTCGTCCACTACCCTCAAGGAGTTGGATCTTCCGCGTTGATATCCTCCAACTGTTGGACTATCGGGGAGGGACAGGGAGTTCGATTTTGTAGACGCTAAGGGAGGCGGACGGGGTGGTTGGTAACTGGCAAGGCCAAGGGTTGAACCCCGTCTGCTACCCGTCGACGCGCCCATTTGCTGGATTAGGGTTTGGGAGCAGAAGCTGATGTTCGATTTTCTTCTACTGTTGTGACGTTCGAACGTTTTTTGTGCGGAAAATGGACTAGGCCGTACCAAATAGCTTCAGTTTAGGATGACAGAGAAAAAATCAAAATCAAATTGTTTGAAGAGTTCTAAAGAGTTTTAGTTTAGTCCCTTACATGATATCGCCCTCCTCCAACTTCAAGTCACAGCTGGGATTAATGATCACGTAAGAAAGACTATTTCGTTTCTCGCTAACGTCATTGTAATCCATTGGAGGAAGATTCAGACTTTCCATTCGCGATCGAACTAGATTGGCTATTTCTGCCCTCTCGATTTGCTGCTCGTGATTATCTTTGGCTTCGTCTACCATGTTCAAGGAGTACTGGGGACGTTAAAGGATCGTTTAGTGGGTAAAAAATGAACAGCAACCGGACGAATAATGGCTTAAGTAACGTGGGTTTCCTGGGGTAGTTTTGTCAAACGGGATAACTACGTGTATTTAACAAAATAAGAATAATTTTGCTTTTCAAAAATGAATAACGAGATACACACTATTGGATAACAAGGGATCTAATAAAAACAATGCGCTAGTTACCTTAACGTTTTCAATATCTCAAATTACACCGAAAAATGGAGGCATAAAACAAATAAATTTTTCTAGAAATACTACTTGTAAATATTAATTTTTTGTAAACGCATCAAAATTAATTGAAAATCTACTACTAATGGGTTTGATTGTCGTTATTCTTTTTGTTTTGACAAAATTTCCCTCAAGGTTTGTCTATTTTATACTGTATTCGTCAAAATAAACTCAAAAACTTTGCAGTTAGTTAAGAATGCTGTTATTTCAAAGTGTTTTTAAGGGAAAGGCATGCAAAAGCATATATTTGATTTCCTTGACTAATAAATGCAAAACCATAATAATAATAATGTGCTTATTACTTACTCATGTCGTAATAATTGTAAATATGACACATAATTAATCTAACTAGTAGAAATTGAAAATTAAGAAAAATGAATACTTTTCTGTTTTCTTTGGTTGTTGCATTTATTGTGAAGGAAACCCATTGCCAACTTACCATCGAGTGTCGTGTTTCAGCACAGCCAAGACAGTTAGTACCTTCCTTAGGTTTATAAGTGACCCCTACGCGATCAGGCCCGAAATCCTCGTCAAGCTACAGCAAGAAAGGAGGCTAGTAAAGCTATGTCGTGCACTACTTCAGACAGAAAGATTCATTAATAAGAAAACCTTGTGGACGATCGGTTTTATAGGAAAGATGCTAACATTTCTGTATCTCACTCTTAGTTTCAATCAACAAAATAAAAAATTTAATTTAACAGTACTATTAGAAGCATTGATTAATATATCACATATTTACTCTAATTTAGTACTCTTCTTTGCTAGAAAATCAAATAACTCTCATTTTCAGTCTACACCAAAAGACAGATTCTTGCTGCGCTCTAGAAAAAATCACCCTACTCATTCAATATAAAACCAAAAGCTTAAATTTTTATATCGACGCAAAGCCCTTGAGACAAAGAACAAATTTTGTCTAAAAAATTTTTTGACAACACTTATACTTTCTTTGATAATCTAAAAAAACACGGGAGACTCCAACGTTGCGTCAAGCGACGAACCCGAAAAATTTTCAGCAAATAATTAAGTTATAGCCGAAAAAAGAATTGTTAAAAGCCCTTAGTAGTATTTCGCACATTTATATTCCAATACGGTACTTTTTTCGTTAGAAAATCAAAAAACTTTTATCTGCACCTTACACCAGAAGAGATCCCTGCAGCGTTCTAGGGAAAACCGCCCTACTCATTTAATATCGAACCAAATGCTAAAAATTTGATATCAGTGCAAAGCCAATGAGACGTTGAACAACTTTTGTCTAAAACAGTTTTTGATAACGGTTTTTGTTTCGGTGATAATGTCAAAAAACCTGGGAGACTTCAACGTTGCGTCAAGCGACGAACCCGAAAAAATTTCAGTAAATAAATTAGTTATTCTTCAATTGCCAGAATCGGTAATAGGGTCATTGGATAGTGCCGTCAAGACACAAAAACATTTGTTTAAACATTTTTTCTGTGGCACTCTTAGTTTTAGCAATAATTAAAGAAAGTACCGAAAATTTGGCTGTTAATAATAGTGTTAAAATACTAAGGACGAAAAGATGGAGAAATGCTAGGCTCTTAGTTACAGATTGAGTTTATAAGCTAAGTTAAGATCATTATTGACTGTAAAATTGTTATTTAGGTGAGTACACAAATACGTTATAAATAAAATGGCGCATTATTGAATTAACTTTTGCAGGTAAGTATTATATACACTATGTTGGCCTGGGTCAATAATGCAAAGGTAAAAAAGTGATAATAAAAATTAGTTCAGTTATAACGTGCACTATAGATATTATGTAAAAGCATGCCATCGAGTAGGTATCAAAGTTACAATAACTGCATGTATAATATATAAAATATATTATTGATTGAAAGTATAAGAACTTGATTAACCATGTGCGTGTGCTTCTCCTTTAGACATTGCCAGCTGTTGTTGAAGAAAAAAACGAAAAAGACATTAAATAAGGGTGGTTAGAACATCAGGTGATTCAACATCAAAATTAGCGTTCGTTTTTTTTATTTTTTTTTTGCTACTTGCATCGACTCGTCTTTTCTTTTCATTTATAATAATAAAATATTTAGAATATATTTCCCTAAAGTCTAAAATCTAAAAATTATAGAGCATCTTTACGCTTTTTTCTCATAGTTTCTGACGATATACTCTACTTTCACCTACAACACTTTTCTTTAAACGTTTAAAATAATTTTTTAAAGTGAGCACAAAAGAAATGTTAGTTTGTTTACTAAATAACCCTGATTCAAAAGGAACCCATTGGTAGATAAGCATAAAATTGAAAAAAAAAATTATTTGTATTAGTTATTATACTTACTGTTCGCCGAAGTACGATGCAAGCAACTTGTTAATCTTTAGAATAACAATTGTACAAACGAATGAAACAAAACAAAAACAATGCATAGAAACATATATTTAGATATAAAAAAACAAACAATCAAACAAAATCATAAGTTAGTAAATATAAAAATTGTACGTTATTAAACAAGTTTTGTGTTAGATACGAAATGCCATTAGGTATATTTTCCATAATGGTGTTACTCACCGATTGGGAGGAGGGCATACGCACACAGATCGACCAAGCAGATGAGCAACCACTCATACTCACATTAGACGACTCAGAAATCGACGTGTCCTGAGTGCGATATATTCCGATTGGTATTTCACACGTGGTTGAACACAACTTTTGGTACAGCCGACCGTACGTTCTAATCCACATGTCGTCCTTCGTTATTTTCATCTGAAACAAATATGTACATACTTATCACACTTTAAAACATATTAAACATGCCTAAATCATCAAAAAGGATGTAGGTACATCAGGCGCTACTGACTTCTAAAAAAATTCGTAGGTGCTCATAATCTTTTCATTTGTTTGTTGACTGAATTAAAGTAGAAAAATGCTAATCCTAGTAACTACAAATGTCTGTAAAGCGAGGGTACGTGTTTCACCCGTGTTGAAAATGTCCACAAGTGGCCGAAACACGTATCCACAGTGACCAGATTTTGTGGTAACTATAGTCAATTCCTTTTTGATTAATTTATTGATTAAAGTGCTTGACTTTCTCATGATCTATTCTGGAATTTATCAGAACAAACATCTTAGCATTTTTGTGTACCCAATTGGCACTGATACTTATGGTCATGGGTTCTCGGCACCCCTTAATATTTACGTCTCGTGGATGCTGGGGTGCCGAATGCTAACAAGATCTCCTACTCGATGTTTAAAACCTGTTTCATGAATAATAAGAAAAACCTACATTTTTACATGGAAATACCTTTTTAAAGTTATAATAATAGGTACCTTAAAAAAAAATGAATCGATATTCCGAGGTCAGGTCATACGAATGAATACTTACGGATGTAAGAAATCCTGATCCTGGTGCTTGGTCGATTCCCAGAAGGAGCCTAACGAACGTGATTACGTAATCTTTCACGAATGCTTGATATAACAAGGTGTCGAGCATGCTCGCACTGAAGACGCTTCCTGCGGCGAACGGTAGCCGAAACATGTATGATATGTGAGATCCTCGTTCTTTCTCTCTCTAGAAGGATGGTAATAAAAAAATGAACTAATAGAATAAAATCGAATACAAATACACTTGAGAAGGTTTCAAACCACACCACAGGTCATCATTACTAGATTAATCCACTGGAAAATTGGGAAAATCTAATTGATAACTGTTGAATATTCAGTATAACCTTAATAGATGCATGTATATATACTAAGGAACTCATAAATTCAAACAACAAAAAATACTTTCAAAAAGAAGACATCCGGCTCGAAGGACCATTCTCATTCAAATTCTCCGTATACAGGATGATAAAGATTGTCTCGAAAACAGTTAATATAATTTACAGGAAGTGTGACTGGAGGAATAATGGCGCTATTATAGAGGTACTAGCAAGACTATTTTATAAGTTTATTAACTCATTGAGGCAATTTATATGGAGATCATGTCTCTTTAAGGACCATTGCGAACAGCCGAAATGACCCAACCGGCACATTTAAACAAAAGAAGAGGTTTATTTAGAATTTACGTGATCCGAATGGAACTGTCAACTAAATATTTAAGGAGGAAGCAAACAAAAGCATCTTATTCGGCAAACTCTACCATTATAAAACGTTTTCTCCAATCGACGGGTTGTTTTTGGAGCGACAGTGAATAAATTGACGGATGGTCTATACATCCCATATAAAAAGAAAAGTGAGTGCATTACATTTTCATTTAATAATTTATAGATTATTTTATACCAATATTCACTAAATATTAGATACGTAACCACACTTCATGTAAATTTTTAAACTTCCCTATTCCGAAATGGTCTTCGTTTAAGAATATTCTTCTTATCTACATATTAAACTTAGTTTTAAGTTGTTGTAAGTATTTCTGGTTTAAAGTTTTCAGAAAAGTTCGACTAAACTTTCCGGGTTAATATGTAGATGTGGAAATGGCACAAAGTAAATTTAGCTTAATGAACACGTTCCATATTATTCGTATACGGAAGAAAATTCATTAAGGGAACATTTATGTATATATATATTCCATTTATTTGTGCACAGTTTTAACTAGTTTTCTAGCAATAAATTTTACATGTATAACGAGTTAGCTGTACGTTTTATGCAGCAGCTTTAATGCAAACAGATTTTCACTCAATTAATTTTGCATGAACGTAAATTGAAATTAGATGAGATAATTTTAAGGTCCCATTTACTATATTTTGTTAATTTAAACTACATTCACGAGGTTGGGGGTAAGAAATATTTATATGCATTTTTATTTAAACTAATAGAGAAGCAAAATATTATNAATTTTGTTTTGTCTTTTTCTTTTCCCTTCCACTCCCATATAGAGCCCCTTCATCAACGCTTCAGTTATACTGTAGGTACATTGAATACAATCGTATAATTTTTAATTATTTACAACAACCAATTATGATACATACGTACTAATTAATTAGTAAGGTATATTTTAAATAAAGCGTTCATACCAAAGCATTTCTTTTTTGTTTATATGTTTATTTGGTTTTGTTTTGTGTAATATGCTATCTTAGATGATATTCCAAACATCTTCCCAAACCCTTCTAGAAAAATATACCTTTTCTACAGAATATAGATATGTGTTAATAATCATTCGTTTGTTTTTTTTTCATATATTGGACCATACCACAGTCTTTTAATGCCACGTACTAATAATACCATTCTATGAGAAAGAGGAAACGTGAAAGAAGATAACGGTGAAGTTTTCTTGGACGGCATATACGTACTACAAGATGCAACTTTACAGTTACAAAAAATATAATTTGCAATGGGAGTGCTATACAGTAAATTCTAATATTAAACGACAGGGGAGGATATTTCAAAATGAATTATATAATTTGAAAAACCGGATTAAAAAACATTCCAAATATTTCTGGGATATATAATCATAAATGGCTGCTTCAGCAACCTGAGAACGGGCGGAGGAGAAGGGGGAGTTATAAAAGCTCAATAAAAAATGAGACCAATTCTTGAGGTTATTCCATAAAATTTGGTTACTTTTACTATATGACGAGTATTGGGGGGAGATGAAGGCAGAAAAAGCCTCCCCTCGGCATAAGAAAGTTGTAGAAAGTTCCTATTTTTAAGAAATAACAAAATTTATACTTGAGTTTATTCTAAAAAACGAAGGCAAATTTATCCCTATATCGTAGCGTAATCTATATAATAAACAATATATAAATGTAACAGCAGGTAAAATTGGGGTTGTCTTTTACTCACTCCCCCTCCCATAATCCGTGACATGCTACAGGATAATAATTATACATTAAAAATCGCAAAATTTGTGAAAAAACCCGATCATTCTTTGTTTCTGCGCCTGTTCCCTTTTGCGAGTAGCTTTTCCATTCCCCTTTTCCTAACCCGTCAACATGTCACTGGTTACTGAAGCCAACCCCATGGAGTTTTACATTATTAAAAGAAAAGTCGTCCAATACATCAATGAAATTTAAGTAGTTTCATTTAAGAAAGCGAAACAGGCTCGACAATTAAAATGTAAGATTATTGGTAATTTTTTATCAGGCAGCAGTGATAATTCAAAACAGTTAATCTTCACTGATATATCCTTGTTTAACTTTACTTAATTTTTATTTTGAATGTAATCATAATTCTTTGGTATTTTTTTTCAAATCTGGAGGAAGTAGTATTTCTTCCACCTTAAGAAAGCACTATAATAGAAGTAGTATTTCTTCCACCTGAACAAACCACTGGAAGAACTAATACTTCTTCCACCTGAAGGAACCATTGGAAGAAATAATATTCCTTCCACCAGAACAAGCCACTGAAGGAAGTAATATTTCTTCCACCTTAAGAAGGCACTATAATAGAAGAAGTAGTACTTCTTCCACCTGAAGAAATATTACTTATTCAACTTAATCAAGCCAGTGGGAGAAGCAGTATTTCATCCATCTGAAAAAGCCACTGGTAGAACTAGTACTTGTTTTACCTAAAGTAAGTGGAAAGAGGTGTATTTGTTCAACTGTGTATAAAATTATTTGCAACTTTAACTTTACGTTTAATTACGTTTTTCGCTTGTTTTGTCGGGATCATTTATTTTGCCATCAAAAGTTTTCCAATAATTCATCTAAGATTTACTTTTTAATAACAACAAAAGAATTAAAAGTTAACCCATCTCAGTCTTATAAAACATCTTCGTAACCACATCGTGACAATTAATATTTAATAAAATAAAACAAATAATAGTGGAATATTTTCACTAAATTATTTATTGGCTCCACAATATCGTTTGGATTGATAATAA
>NW_020439040.1:2084447-2085136 GCF_000699045.2 Agrilus planipennis | reverse complement strand
CGCAACTTAAATAATACCTACGAAAATTTTCGTTACTACGTTCGCAAAACTATTGGGTTTGGCTATGGAAGAGGGGACTCATCTACGAAATGGAAGGGATAAGAAAAGGAAAGAATCATCTCACTCGCACTCGCAGGATCAATGAGGAGCTACTTGGTTAACCTTGAGGATCACTCGGGATGCAAAAGATCCGAGTTTGCCCGGCTCTGTGCTAGATCACAACGTACAAGTGAACAAACTGAACTCTGGTTTATATAAACAAAGGCTTACTAGTCTTAAAAATCAATATTTTGCAGTTAGTGTTGCACTTACAAAACCAAACTAACTTTCTCTTCATAAAATTCAAGAATTACATACTAGTGAGAAAGTTATAGATGTTTATTAAATTTTAGACATAGTGTTATTATTTCAGTTCACACTTTCGAGTATCTGCTATATTGTTTATTTTGTTGCCTCAAATAATTATCTTCATCTGAGGCAACAAAGTTATACTTTATCAATTTTACTAGAATATAATAACTACTGTATTATTTAAAGTACCTACCTTCACCCATACAGTACAATAATGTTGTTATTATTAACGATAGGAAATAAATTAATTGTAATGGTGTTCAGTGAAAATTGACTAGCTTTCATAATATAATTTGAACGTTCTTGTATTCATTTCTTATATATATATATATTTTTTT
>NW_020439040.1:2035584-2081398 GCF_000699045.2 Agrilus planipennis | reverse complement strand
TACTTACTGTTCGCCGAAGTACGATGCAATCAACTTGTTAATCTTTAGAATAACAATTGTACAAACGAATGAAACAAAACAAAAACAATGCATAGAAACATATATTTAGATATAAAAAAACAAACAATCAAACAAAATCATAAGTTAGTAAATATAAAAATTGTACGTTATTAAACAAGTTTTGTGTTAGATACGAAATGCCATTAGGTATATTTTCCATAATGGTGTTACTCACCGATTGGGAGGAGGGCATACGCACACAGATCGACCAAGCAGATGAGCAACCACTCATACTCACATTAGACGACTCAGAAATCGACGTGTCCTGAGTGCGATATATTCCGATTGGTATTTCACACGTGGTTGAACACAACTTTTGGTACAGCCGACCGTACGTTCTAATCCACATGTCGTCCTTCGTTATTTTCATCTGAAACAAATATGTACATACTTATCACACTTTAAAACATATTAAACATGCCTAAATCATCAAAAAGGATGTAGGTACATCAGGCGCTACTGACTTCTAAAAAAATTCGTAGGTGCTCATAATCTTTTCATTTGTTTGTTGACTGAATTAAAGTAGAAAAATGCTAATCCTAGTAACTACAAATGTCTGTAAAGCGAGGGTACGTGTTTCACCCGTGTTGAAAATGTCCACAAGTGGCCGAAACACGTATCCACAGTGACCAGATTTTGTGGTAACTATAGTCAATTCCTTTTTGATTAATTTATTGATTAAAGTGCTTGACTTTCTCATGATCTATTCTGGAATTTATCAGAACAAACATCTTAGCATTTTTGTGTACCCAATTGGCACTGATACTTATGGTCATGGGTTCTCGGCACCCCTTAATATTTACGTCTCGTGGATGCTGGGGTGCCGAATGCTAACAAGATCTCCTACTCGATGTTTAAAACCTGTTTCATGAATAATAAGAAAAACCTACATTTTTACATGGAAATACCTTTTTAAAGTTATAATAATAGGTACCTTAAAAAAAAATGAATCGATATTCCGAGGTCAGGTCATACGAATGAATACTTACGGATGTAAGAAATCCTGATCCTGGTGCTTGGTCGATTCCCAGAAGGAGCCTAACGAACGTGATTACGTAATCTTTCACGAATGCTTGATATAACAAGGTGTCGAGCATGCTCGCACTGAAGACGCTTCCTGCGGCGAACGGTAGCCGAAACATGTATGATATGTGAGATCCTCGTTCTTTCTCTCTCTAGAAGGATGGTAATAAAAAAATGAACTAATAGAATAAAATCGAATACAAATACACTTGAGAAGGTTTCAAACCACACCACAGGTCATCATTACTAGATTAATCCACTGGAAAATTGGGAAAATCTAATTGATAACTGTTGAATATTCAGTATAACCTTAATAGATGCATGTATATATACTAAGGAACTCATAAATTCAAACAACAAAAAATACTTTCAAAAAGAAGACATCCGGCTCGAAGGACCATTCTCATTCAAATTCTCCGTATACAGGATGATAAAGATTGTCTCGAAAACAGTTAATATAATTTACAGGAAGTGTGACTGGAGGAATAATGGCGCTATTATAGAGGTACTAGCAAGACTATTTTATAAGTTTATTAACTCATTGAGGCAATTTATATGGAGATCATGTCTCTTTAAGGACCATTGCGAACAGCCGAAATGACCCAACCGGCACATTTAAACAAAAGAAGAGGTTTATTTAGAATTTACGTGATCCGAATGGAACTGTCAACTAAATATTTAAGGAGGAAGCAAACAAAAGCATCTTATTCGGCAAACTCTACCATTATAAAACGTTTTCTCCAATCGACGGGTTGTTTTTGGAGCGACAGTGAATAAATTGACGGATGGTCTATACATCCCATATAAAAAGAAAAGTGAGTGCATTACATTTTCATTTAATAATTTATAGATTATTTTATACCAATATTCACTAAATATTAGATACGTAACCACACTTCATGTAAATTTTTAAACTTCCCTATTCCGAAATGGTCTTCGTTTAAGAATATTCTTCTTATCTACATATTAAACTTAGTTTTAAGTTGTTGTAAGTATTTCTGGTTTAAAGTTTTCAGAAAAGTTCGACTAAACTTTCCGGGTTAATATGTAGATGTGGAAATGGCACAAAGTAAATTTAGCTTAATGAACACGTTCCATATTATTCGTATACGGAAGAAAATTCATTAAGGGAACATTTATGTATATATATATTCCATTTATTTGTGCACAGTTTTAACTAGTTTTCTAGCAATAAATTTTACATGTATAACGAGTTAGCTGTACGTTTTATGCAGCAGCTTTAATGCAAAGAGATTTTCACTCAATTAATTTTGCATGAACGTAAATTGAAATTAGATGAGATAATTTTAAGGTCCCATTTACTATATTTTGTTAATTTAAACTACATTCACGAGGTTGGGGGTAAGAAATATTTATATGCATTTTTATTTAAACTAATAGAGAAGCAAAATATTATTTAGTTCTCTGGAAACATGTTCAGATAATACAGGGAAGGGGGAAGACAATACGTTCCTAAGGAAAACGATAATTTTCAATAAAAATATTGACCCGGCAGCCACCCTAATTGTATTTACTTGAATCGATCCTTTAGTTGTAAAAACATAGCGCGTCCCCATTGTGCCCTTATACGTTCTGTTATCAATAGAAATGTGGGGGCAAAGTCTAGCAATTCCTTATCTTTTTTCACTTTAACTATTATATGTTCAATTTCCACGTCTAGACGGGTCTCATAGAGCAGCGAGATTCGAAAAACTAAATTTCCCAGACAACAAAAAAGCCAATACTATTTTAGCGCAAAGGGTTGTAAAAAAGTGGGTGAAAATGCAAGGTGATGATAGGAGATAATATTAACAGTCACGTAAGTTACCTTTTCCATTTTCGACAAGTGCAAGGCGTATTTGTCATGAGCCCTGAACTGCATGAATCGCATGTTGGATGATTGGGACAATTCCGCGATGCTTTTGATGTTTGGGAAAAATCTGGAAAGAAAACTTTTCAAAATTAGAGACTCCATGCCGCCCCTGCGTTTCGCTAGTTGCAAATTAAATTGAGAAATGAAGCTTTGGATTTCGACAGTAAACTTCAAACAAAAAGGAAACTTAGAAATAGAACTTTGAGTCTACTTCAGAGAGTTACGTATATACGTCGACGGTGAAAACAAGTTTTCAGGTAAGTAAACTTTATCCAGGTTGCTTCATATAATTTTGGCAGAAAGAGCCATTAGTGGTTTCAAAAGTTGAGTTTTTATTCATGGGTGGCTTGATCCACGCCGGCTTTCGGCTTTGAGTGAATTTTATGCTTGACGTTATTCACAAAGTTCGCACTTTTCTAAATTTAACGACCGATACGAATAATAACAATAATTAAAATACGACTATAAAATTAACGAACTTTTTTCTTCTTGTAATATATCGAGAAATGGAAACATTAAATTATATTCTTTTACTTTATTTGTTTAGTTGTTGTGGACAAATTGTTCGGGTCTTAAACAGGAAAATTCATGAATTCTGATTGCGAAAGGCAATAAATTGTTACAGTCTTTTTAAGACATCGTATATTTTTGCAACTGTGAAGAAAAAGACGTTATTGGCGACTATTAGACGATAAAGAAGGAACATGGTGGACATTTATGGCACTAACACGTCAGCGCCTTTTTAAAGATAAAATCAGTTGTAATTCACTCTTTTTATTATATCTCCTTAAAGACGCCATAACGTCATTACAAAAAGAAATTGTAATCGATTAACCGATATAACTTTAATCTACCAACACTTTACTTGTGATAAAAATGCTGTTAAAAAATTATATGATGGAAATCCTTTATAAAACAACCCACGGTTGATAGCAATAAGTGGATATCTTTATAATGATAACAAATGAAGACTGCAATCAACAAATGTTTTAATTGTTTGATACATGGGCTGTTTGATTCTTTAGCGTCTATTAAATTCAAATGTTTCCGAGAAAACGATTTATTACCAATGGTACTTCAGAAAACGAGCAATTCATGAAATCTATTCGAAAAGTTTTAGTAAAAATAACTTCTTTGAAAGACAAGTAAGGATGTTCGTGTAAATGGCTAAGAGACCAAAGAAAAAAGAAAGTATTTCTTCAAAAGAAACTTACTTAAACATCGTTTGTACGGCTACGATGGTGTTGCAGTCGGCTAGTGTGTCTTCTTCGGCTGAGTTGGAAAGTTCTTTGTTCACAACGACGACGTTTTCAGCAAGGGTGATGCCCGCCCTAAGTAGGTCATCCAGACTGGAAAAGTCAAAGGTTGTCAATTAACCCGTAACTTCCAGAAATCCTCGCTTCGGAGTCATGAACCCTAAGTGGCTATTACATTACATTACCGGCTGAAATCCTTGTTTTACTTTTTATCCATTTGTATTAATTTCGTCTCTCATCAAACCAACATCACGATTAATGTAACTCAATTATTTTATTTCCTCTTAATCTATTTTCAAGAACGTCAATCTTTCCACATCGAAAAAATTACAAATTTCCAATTCGCAAACCAAAATATTTATTTATTATCATATAAACCAAAATTGTTTTTCGAAATATGTTAAATAAATAACTATCTAGAATAAATTTGATGTGGAGTTTTCCCTACTTGTAACTCCATTTTCAAAATAATAAGATCAAATAGAACATTTAGTTACAAATGTTGATTAGTAATCCACAATAACTATGATATAAATGTGGTAAAATAACTATTGTTAATTAATATTTGCTGTTAAACATTGTCGTTCATTCTCCTGTTTCTGAAATATAGATATACAATACCAGTCCTTATTAAACGTTTATCTAGAACGATAAATATGACATTCAAAGATACGATATCGTTCCGCATAAATTCTGAAAAGTCTACAACAAATCGATTGCTATTCTTTAACTGTAAATCTGTTCCGTAATTATAAATGACCTAGATTTTATCATCTGCAAATAGATTTGTTAGGCGGCTCAAGGAATTTAATCTTCATCAGGAATGTTAGAAACTTTTAAAATATTTCTGTCATAAAAGGAAGTAAATAAAATTTCGGCCGGACTACTTTGTTGTTAAGTTCTTGTGTTATTACATTAATTATTTTTGGTAATGTACCTAAAATAATGTAGATGTAAAAAAGAGCGGTGGGGAAATTATTAGGAGATAGAAAAATATTTATTAAGCTTTTAGAAGTGACGATTACGTAGAATATCACGGTTGTTACTTTGCTTTAAATAATATCGCTTCAAACCCTCCTCTCTACCCGTTCTCTTTCTCTTTTGCCGGCTTTGAATATTTAAGTGTCTTGTACTTAGGAACTCATAAATTGAAACAACAAAACATACTTCTAAAAAGTAGACATCCGGCTCGAAGGACCATTCTCATTCAAATTCTCTGTATACAGGATGATAAAGGTTGTCTCAAAAACAGTTAATACAATTTACAGGAAGTGTGACTGGAGGAATAATGGTGCTAGGTACTAGCGAGAGACCATGTCTCTCTAAGGACCATTGCGAATAGCCAAAAGGTCCCAGCCGGTACATTTAAACAAAAGAATCTAATCTCTTCCGCCGGCCCTGAATATCTACATGACTTTTTATAAATATTACAAATCTATCTTACCTATCAATCGATCCCAGCATCCAATAAACCAATGGAAAGTAGGATATTGCATCTAAGAAGGCGATGTCGGGTCGCCTTTCTAATAGAAGAATTATTGGATTCAGCGACGTCTTCGATCTAAAATGCGCTCTCAACGGTATTATGAAGTTATAAATGCCATTGGAAGCGTAGTCCGCAGCTAAAATGATGGTCTTGTTCTGCCACTGATAGTCGCGGGCATTTCGGTAGCTGCAATGTTCGCAGACTTGCGCCAGTTGGAGACAGCAAAGGGGTTTTTTCTCTTTCAAGAGGTAGCACAGGGTCGGACTCACGCCGATGTACGGCGACACCGGTGGAAAACCCTTAACGATGCTGCGATTCAAAATATACATTTCAGGAATAAAATGCAATTGTAAACTCGCTTGATTTTACAAATGATCTAAAGTATTTTTATTAGCTAGGGACAGCATACACGAAATTTGTAATGCATTTACTACGACTGACCTATAAAAAAATAGTCGACAGGACTACATAAAGTCATTCATTTTTGACGGATAATATTTTAAAATCGATATGCATGTAAGAAATGAAGCACATCACACGACTGCGGACTCTAGACAAAAGACAGTAAAAAAATCATAGTTCAAAAACCACTGAACATTGTAATCCAAGCTTTACGACGATAATAAATCAAAGATCAAGTTACAATAGGGCTTATTAATAAGCACAATAATCATTTCAACAGATACCTAAAGACTTCTGAATTTAGTAAGTTATTGTCTAAAAATTAATGTAATTTAACATCTACAATCCCCAAACGATTACTACCCTGTATAATTAATGCGTCTAACATGGTCCACCCATTAATTATTTAAAACTTTTTTCACAGGTAGATGGATTGGTTTATTAAAATATAATCAATGGTGTTGATTTACTAAAAACGAGGCGTTATCATTATCAAATTCTGCTGAATTCCACAGCGTGCGTGAATTTTTCTAAAGTGATGTAAAGTTGAAGAGAACGAAATAAACTCACCACGAATAATCTCCATGCCATGCAGTTTTCGTGCTTCCTTGAGATTCATTGCTGCACCTAGTTATAAAGTGCAACTGTCGGAAAGAGTGTGGAAATGTTCGGGAGAATCGAAGGGTGCTAGTCATGACCGAGGGTAAAAACACACAAAGTCAAAATCACTACTGACTCCTGACATCAGGAAGTTCAACTCATATCTCCTAAATCGATTGATTGTAATGACTAAAAATTCAACAAAATGTAAATTGACCATCGGCTTCCAAATGCTAAGAGTCAGTATCGTTCTAACGATGAAAATGTATAAATACGTACGTATATAAACTAATAGAGGGCTCAGAAAATCTAACACTAGGTAAATAGAGAACAGTTAGATATGTAGTATGTCTAAAGATATGTGAAAGATTGACAATGGAAGAGAACACAACGGTCAAGACTGCACAATAATTCAAATACTAATAGAATACTTGATGCATGCGATAATCGTCAAGAAACTCACGCAATCTTTTCACTCGGCGATCTCCACGGCACGTCATCTTCCAGCTCGTCGTCACTCTCATCCCCTTCTTCCGGATCCTGGTGGATATTAAACGACGAACCTGTGAAATTATCTGGAACGGGAAGGATGCTGGGTCTTCTAGAATTTCGTCTCTGATTGATCATTTCGGGACTCAAGAGATTTGGGTTGTCCCCAGGTCGCGGCACATCCAAATGGTTCCCGGTTGTGATAGTCGTTGTAGGGGATGTTTCTCTAAGATGTTGACGAGAATCTCCTAGACCTCCATGGTCAGGAAATGTTGCTAAATGGAGCCGAAAGTTACAGTAAATAAAATTGGAATGATAAGAGATACACCAAAGATCCAGTGCTTCCAATAGAACGAAAAACATTTAGAAATGAGCAAAATAATTTTATATGCTGAATTCTGGATCTTGAATGAAACACTTAACGTCTGAAAAAGCTATTTACATTACGTGAAGAGAAGAAAAGATGAAACAGAAAATAGAATAGAGCGTGTAAGAAGTAAATAAATCAGAAAACATGATGGCAAAATTTGTTTGGTATTTTTAAACCTTGGTTTGAAATTCAGAGTGTTTGACACTTAAAGCTGCTAATGCGTTTCTTTACAAACCGTGTCATATTCCAACGACGTTCAACATCGAAAGCAATAATACTTTTTTGAACATAGTGTGTCAACATGAATGGAAATGTTAATCCAAAAATGCAACTTTGGAGAGCTTAAAACGTTTCCAATGTGTTTTTTCGTTCTGGCCGCAACGTAAGCCGAAAAGCGTTTCAATGTGACCATTGTATAATATCCTTTTGTCCAACATTGAATGTTTTGTAATCTGATTGATTTGGTTGTTTGGACACAGCGTCCAAACTTAGGGAAATCCAAATGATAGTTGCCATAATCCGAAAAGCTTTTCAATGTGACCATTGTATGATATTGGTTTGACCAACTTTTAATGTTTTGGTAGTTTGATTCGTTTTTGCGGTTTGGACACAGCATAAACTTTGGGAAATCCTAAAGGTTAGTGTTTTCGTCAAATTACCATAATCCCAAAAGCTTTTCAATGTGACCTTTGTATAGTATTGTTTTGACCAACATTGAATTTTTTGGAAGTTTGGTTCATTTGGTTGTTTGGACACAGCATCCAAACTCTGGGAAATCCAAATGATTGGTGTTTTTATCTAATTGACACAATCCCAAAAGCTTTTCAATGTGACCATTGTATAATATTGTTTTGACCAACTTTGAATGCTTTGGTAGTCTGCTTGGTTTTTGTGATTTGGACACAGTATCAAAGTTTGGAAAATCCAAATGATTGATATTTCCGTCAAGTTCCCATAACGTTAAAAACCCCATATAAAATTTGAATATTCTACTGTGGTATTTTGCTTAACGTTGAAAGTTTGGTAGTCGTGAACAACTATCAGATCTATTTGACTGTTTGGACCCTACGTTTGGATACTATGTCCAAACTTTCGGGAATCGAAATGGTTGATGATGTTTCCTTCAAGTTCCTTCAAATCGTAACTGACTCTAAAAACGTCTAAAACTAGATTATTGTACAATGATCTTTGTACGCTTTGATGACCATGTATCGTGACCAGATTTGTCTCTTTTTCTATTTGGGTTTTTCGTGTGGTGTCCCTAAAACATGCGCAACAACACTCACTGACACATGTGGGAACTTGCAGTATGATTGGAGGAGGAGCGGTACCGTCTTTAATGGTAGGAGTCACTCTTGGTTTTTCTTCAGCTGTTATTATTACCGGTTCCGAACTGGCAACACCGCCTGGCGGAACTTGAGTCTGTTGGTTGGCCACCGTGAATGATGAATTTTCTTCTTTTGTAATACTCATGTAATAACACGTGTCCGTCTTCTTCATGATGTGCCGAGGTCCCGGGTTCAGGAGGATTGTATCTTCGTAAAATTCTGGTAGTTCGGCAGGACGGACACCCACAAGAGCAATACCATACCTGTATATATATTTGTAACTAATGGGTTTGGGGAAAATTGAATCAGACTATGCCACAAAATGAAGCAATAAGGCATAAATATTTCGGGAAACGATAGACCAATTAGATTGTAGCAATTAAAAAAAGTCATTCAACTAAAACCAATAAAATAATTCGAAGTGGTCTGTATTCTGTCGAAACTGCCAGACGCGGATCGCGATTTCGATCTTTTTGGATCTCATCAGCGCGTCGCAGACAGCTCCGACAGAACACAGACCAACTTTTACCTGCTGTCTTAACAGCGCGTTTTAGAAAATACTACAAATGGTGCGGTAAACGCCATCTCTGGTACGATGCTACATTTTAGGATTACGTATGCTCCAACAAGGTCCATTTAAATATATGGATATTTACTTGCTGAAACGAATCCCGGCGTAGTTAACCTCAACGTGATAGGCACGTTACCATAATCGAATAAAGTAATTCGAAGTGGTCTGTATTCTGTCGAAACTGCCAGACGCGGATCGCGACTTCGATCTTTTTGGATCTCATCAGCGCGTCGCAGATGACAGTTTCGACAGAATACAGACCACTTCGAATTATTTTATTCGATTATAAGCTAACGTGCTGGTCACGTTGAGGTTAGCTACGCCGGGATTCGTTTCAGCAAGTAGATATCCATATATTTAAATGGACCTTGTTGGAGCATACGTAATCCTAAAATGTAGCATCGTACTACAGATGGCGTTTACCGCGCCATTTGTAGTATTTTCTAACTAAAACCAGTTTCAAGAAATTGCATTTACGAGTTGCTGAAACTAATTTGGTTATTTAAAGATGTTTCATGAAGATTGTACCACAAATACTTTATTAGGTACAATTCTCTAGTAAAAAAAAGATATGCCCTAGTGATATGGAGTTAAGAAGTTAACCAATTTTCTAGAACAGAATAATTTGATGGAATTTTACCGACTTACTTTCGATGAGAATGAAAACTGGCATAGGTGAAACTTTTTCCCTCATATTCGCCAAAAAAGCGACTGTCTCCAAGCACGATGTGATAAATTTCATTACCCGAACATCGTCCGTAAAGACGATGCCATTCTTCTTGCGACTGTTGCCCTTCTCTGTAAGAGCAATAAAAAAATGAGAACAATACTTTATTTGCACTGAATTACATACATACATATACGCACAGACAGACAAGGACAACATAATCTCGTTTTTTACGACACAAAATGCGTCAAATTTACAAAAACCAAACCGGGTTTGTGGATTACGACTAGCATGCTTTTTCTAAGCGTACGGCGTGACCTCTTAATTTTAGCTTTGCTTTTCGCCATAACATGAAAACCATGTAATGAACAACTTTTTTCATCAAACATATATTATGCATACCTATACTCAGTTATAGGCCACTTTTATAGCGATTTTGTTAGATACCTTCAGGTTTTGCCTATCAGATTCTATCAACATTTCGAGAAATAAAAAGGGATTGAGAACAGGGACCACTTAAATACTTACTGTCCCCTAGAAGTGTGCAAAAGGAGAGTGACCAGGGTCGAAGCCCCTGGGCAGGTGCAGTTGTTTGCCAAAAGGGCGTATTTAAATTCGTCCTCGCAAACAACGTATTCGGCAAACTTTACGTGAAGTTTGTTCTCGGGTCGACAAATTTGTACGTATTGAGCAACGCTTGGAGCAAAATCCTTCACTGCCCACGACCGCAGGATCGTGTGTTCGTCCTGGAACAATGAGACCCTTTCTACAATAGATACTTTAACTGTTCTACAAAAGGAAAAACCTTTTTGAAGATTAATTGTTACAAAAAGAGAATACAAAGTAAATATTTAGGGCTAACGAGTTTCAATCGGTTATTCACCAGTATTTATCGATTTATTAGGTAACGACAATCCGTTTCATTGGGTTTACATTCCCATTTACTCATCACTACATAGTATAAAACAAAGTCGCTTTCCCGCTGTCTGTCCCTATGTATGCTTAAATCTTTAAAACTAAGCAACGGATTTTGACGCGGTTTTTTTTAAAAGATAGAGTGATTCAAGAGGAAGGTCTATATGTATAATACATGCATAATATCGCAGGGAAACACTGATAATTTTAGAGGTTTCTGATGTGATGTCGTAAATAGACACATTTTTGCGCTTACATTGCAAACGCTGGCTGAACCCTACGAGATAGATCAAAATAATGTACTACAATATTGTACATCTTAAAAGGGTCTACAAAAAAGTCCGGGATGGTATATGTCTATCTCTTAGGGATAACCCACAATAACCATTTTTATCCTTTACTTTTTATGAGAAATAATGACTTATTTACGAAGCGATTGTAGGCAATACAGCACTAATTCTTATCCAATTAACTTTTAAATACATTGTGCATTTAATATAGATCAATATGGCCCTTTAGAACATGTAATTAAATGGATATTTTCGAAGATATTACAGATTTAAAATGCAAGGACATAGCGGTTGCGGCGGTACCGGCCGGGAGGCCGGTTTGTATTGTCTAATGACAAAAAAACTGTGAATGTTGTATATAAAGACATTCTGTAGTATATTTAGTATATTCAGGGGGTATCTGGTGAAGATTTCCCCTTTTCGATAATAATAAAAAAATTTCGTAGAACACTGGTCAAAATTTACTGTCAGAAACCTGTTCGTAACATGAACAACCCTATAAACATTAAACCACTCATACATATTATTTCTCGAAGATTCCAGAACGTTTTCAGTTCATTTTTGTCCAGTAAATTCTGACTGAGAACAATCCGAGAGACATTCGAGAATATTCCATCGGAGAGAGACTCTAGAAACATTCAACAACATTCTTGTACATTCTTACGTATTATTAGGCCCCACTTAACTTTATTGATGGTAGGTATGGTACTTTTTCATTTGTAAGGTAGATTTAAAAGAATAAAGGCTTACCGCAGCAGTTTTGTCAGCGTAATTTCTTGCAGCCAGTATAAAACAGGCTTCAGCTTCGTTCATCCTGGCCCGTGCAAGATCGCCATCTTTCAGACAAGATCCCTGTATATAAATAACCCTTTGGGCCCATATGGGAACCTGAAGGATCATTCGCATGGTGGTGTCAAGTTCCATGGGCGACAAAAGCACCACGTAGTAGTCTTGTAAGAGCGGATGTGCGTAGAATTCGTTGAGGAAATCCATGATCGTGTCTGCATGGAGGGTCGTACTGCACACCACCACATGCTTCTCCGATTGGGCCCGATGCGAAGAGTACGAACCGCCGAGTTTCTGTCGTTCGATCCAAGTGAAAGCCAATTGTTCCAACTGCGCAATCAATATCACGTGTTTTCTATCTAAAATCTACTTGAACTACAGGAGAAATTACAATGCATTCTTTCGAAAGGCGCATTCCGATGGTACAAAACCATTTTTGGAAGATTGGTTGGGTCAAACTACTCGTAGGTATGAAAACGATTTACAACCATTACTAATAGTCCAGTGTTCATAAATAGGGTAAAGGAAAGGTAAAAATCTTCAATTTCTTGTAATCCCAAAATAATACAATAAATAAAAACGCAATGTTAAGTTACAACAAGTTTTATTGTAAAAATCCTTAATTATTATTTCGCCAACTCAATGAGTTGTTCGGGTGGATGGATTATACGATACATTATCGTGTTTGTTTGTTAAAATGATAACAGCGCAGTTGCTACATTTTGTGAAATTGAAAAATGTACGACAAGGTCCATCAGGAACTGAACAGCGGCGTTAGCTTTCTCTACGTGATAGTCACGTAATCAAACAAAACAAAAAGCTCGTCATAATTAGTGTTCTGTTGAAGCTGTTAGACGTGGATCGTCATTTTGATCTCGTTGTATCTCGTCAGCACGCCATCGACAGTTCCAACAGAATACTGGAACTGCCTCCGGCACAGTCTTGGAAACGTTATAGGTACAGCTTTTGAACACCGTGTTCTTAATTTTCTCTAATTTCCCGATGTTTTTCGAGAAAGAAAATCAATTTTCATTAAAATGAAATGGATGAAAAGCCATTTTTTATTTGTTTACGTTGCCGCGAAAGACTTCAGACAACGACTGCTCTCTATTTCGAAAAATAATTATCCTACATAATAATTACATAGAAAAGCTGCCGGGAAGCAATTTAGGAACTTCAATTAAATCTTTATAGCTCTTTCTCACTCTATCTCACCCGGATACAAGAGAGCTTGCCTATAAATTTATTTTTCTGTTTTTAATACCTGCATACATCACAAAACAGCATATCGTAATTTTGAAAACATAGCTTCTACCCCAAGAAAGCAAATGTTTTTATTTTTAAAAACCATTTCTGTGGAAAATTTTCCTTATTTAGTTATATCTCAGTATAACAATCCGTTATTGTACTAACTGTAGAAAGTGCAAGTTTACAACAGGAAACTTAGCATAGACAAACGGATTACGAAATAAAATTTGATACGCTTGGTTGCGCCCCTTTAAAAACACGCAACCCCAACCCCAGGGAATTCCCGGAGCCTAAATAAAACGTTACATAGCCACTAACGTACATTTGTACATATCATTCTTTTTCTCGTTGGAATCGAATGATTTGCATGATGATTAAATTATTTCGGACGCGAGATTAAAAAATTTGATAAGACGCTGCTGTATTTTTTATTTCGTGTTGCTTTTAAAAAGTTGATAACAACACCGTATTCTATATACAAAGGCTTTCTTTTATTGTAGTATATAAATCACCATTTACCATTTTGTTCTTGCAACCCCTAGGTTATTATCTATTGTTGTTGTAACTTTCCTATTCATTCGCTATCGGACATATCAGGTTACAATGGTCATTAGTACATGTATGTGTGTCTATTAAACATAATTATTGCCGTGAAGTGTAACGGAATAATACAAAGAGGTCACTCTGGCAAAATGTCGCCTATCGGTCAAAGGTTCTCCTAATCACGGTAAATCGTACAAAGTCCCTTATCAATCTCTCAATTATACGCTGCACACATGCCACTATGTCGGCTAAATGCTGATTCGTGTTCGGGTACATCAGATACGATGATTTATGCGTACAATCAATGTCGCTTCTCTATGCAATTGTTACAAAAAAGATAACAGAATTGTTGCATAGCCGCTATCAATCGGCTTAAAAGATTTAAATGATAAAAATGAATTTAAAAAGTGCATTATAAATACGTTATGTTGATTACTACTTTATCATGTCTAGAAGAATTCTTTTAGGGTTTTTAATACATTAGAGTGAATTAATTTTTGAATTACAGATAACTTCCAATAAATGAAGAAAATTTGTTGCTGTTGTCACGCCCTCACGAATCGAACCCGAATTAGTTCCCTTTAAATAAAAATTATCACAATAAGATTAAGAGAGCATACACGAGCTCAGAATGGGGGTAGGGGTGTAGCGAAATCTCAACAAATATCATTTAAACGGACTGGGGTTATTGAACATCTCACTTCAATTTTTTAGTTCAATGAATGTAAGTACCACGTACAAATATGCAGATAAAAAAGACTATTAAACTGTTATTTATCTTTTTCCCATCAGAACGAAGGAAAAGGCCCAAATTGAAAGAAAAAAAAAATCGGTTGTCTGTAAAGTCGGTTTACTGACGATAGTTGAACGTGACAACGTCATAAGAAAATACTGATGGAATGGTTTCATTTTTCAAAAGAAAATTTTAATTTTATTTGTTTGATAGATATTTTGTATGGATATAGAGAAGGAGGTAAATGGAAATGTATTATTGTATAGCAGCTGTCCACACGGACGCATCGTTCACTCAAGTAGGAGAGAGACAGATGTCGAACGCTGCCGAACGCGGAGGCCGATTGTGCCTCTTTGTCGCTCGTTCCGCGCTCTCGCTTGCACTTCAAGCCGTAAATGGAACGCCTCAGAGCGAGGTAACGCCGCATGAGTCGTGTTTTTTCGTGCGTGCAGCCGGCTCCATCGAATTATAAGACGTTGTCACGTCAAAAAAATGAGAAAAAAAATGCTTTTTCTTTAGATTTCTTTTTATGGTGCTAGACTTGCGTCAGACGTATACTTTCGAAAAAAATCTAAGCAGAACATCAAATATTAGGCATAAGTGTATGTAATAATGAAACAAAGAGAGATATTTAGAAAATTGTATAGTACAATACCTACATGTATAAATGTATTATCTAAATACCAGATTATCTAGATGCAAGAAGTAAAGATTAGTTTTTTCAGATTTTTTTTTTAATTTGGCAAGGCAGTCATGACCCTTGCCCTCCGTTTTGTTTAATTACTTTTCATGCAGGGGTGTCAGATTATTCCTCAAACACTTTTGAAGAATTCTGTTAACTCATGCACTATAAATATCTATGAGGTAGATACGTATGTATCTTTAAAATATCGGAAAAAGTCATACCTGTGTAGGGAGGACCATTAACGCCACGCATATCATTATCACCATGTAGAGTTGCGAGGGCCAAATGTCGGGTACCAAATCTCCATAACCGACTGTTGAAAACGTAACGACGACATAGTACGTCGATTGGAACAGGTTGAGATGCCTGTGGCCGGCCCTTTGAAAATGTTGAATACCACAAACGCTGCAACAAACAAAAAACTACCCTTGGAAGAACGACAATATCGGTTGAAAATGGAAACATAAATGTTTGTTTTTATTTTAATGTATTTTTACTTTTGCTACTACCTTGCAATATTTTCTTCGCTAAAAAGTTAATTTATGCATTGGAGGAAGAATATGTTCTCTCACAACTCTCAACTGTTTACTTTAGAAGTCATGACAAGTTCGCATGTATGACAGAAAATTTCTGCATTTAAGACAGTTGCTATCTAATATAGTTTATTTATCGTCACAAACGGTTATTTACCTTTGAAACGAACAAATAAAAATCTTACATTAATGAAACATTCAACGAAAACAACAGATCTCTTAAAAATTTACGTTTTAAGGCGGTTCTTAACCGAATTAATTTATTAATAAATATTTTCTTAACTCATCATAAGTGCGTTTTCGTAAACAGAGATAAAATTTAATATACTTCAGAGCCTGGTAACTAATTTCATAAAGACGATAACAAACAAAATTTTCAGCCCCTTCCTGTTCGATATACCTAGATAAGAGCATTTTATGGTAACATCCCCTTTGTTCTAAAAGGACCTTAGAAAAAACATTAAATTTGTTATTTTACGATCCACGGAAATGGAGTCACTTACATCCATGCGAATTGTTTATCAAGTGGATTTGAAATGTCAGAAGTCATGTTGAAAAACATTTGAGAACAGATGTCATTAGTATTTTATGATAGTGTCGCTACCGTAAAGTGTAAGTGGCAATGGCAGAGTGCAGCGATAAACAAGTCCGTAATCTTAATTGTCTCCGTCTTGTTCGAATCGAGAAAGAAATCTTTAAAACAACCCACTTCTACCCAGTTACTACCATCAGCAACTGCCAACACGATAACGAAAAGAAAATAAAATACTAGAAAAATAATAGAAGATGGCAAATCTATCGTCTTGCGGGTATCGAAGTTGCACCAGACACAATCCGGAAAAGGTATTTCAAGAGTTAATAGAAGAGTCGGAAGGGTGGAAACTGAAAAGACAAATAGTTAGAGCAAGATAATTACCAGGCACTTTCGTGCTGTCGGATTGACGATCTAGCGAAAGGTACACGTCATCATAAGAAAATTAAAATAACAGAACAACTCTAGGGATAGATATAGAGTAAAACAAAAATACTGGTATGCAAGGGAAGAAAAACTAGGAAAAGAACGAATGCAAAGATAGGAGACGAAAAATTAGAAGAAGTGGCTGATTTTAAATATCTAGGAAGTTAGATAAGTCAGGACGGAAGGAGTAGTAGGCATATAAAACAGAGGATAGTGCAGGGTCGTGTCGCCTTTAATCAAATGAAGTCCCTTCTATGCTCGCGAACGGTTAATTTAGTAATTCGAAAAAGACTGTTAAAGGTGTATATTTGAAACGCGGCGTTGTACGGGTGCGAAACATGAACGGTGGGAGCGGCGGAAAAGAAAAGATTAGAAGCGTTCGAAATGTGGTGCTATAAGCGAATGATGAGGATACCGTGGATAGAGAAGGTTAGAAATGAAGAGGTATTAGAAGGAATAGGAGAACAGAGGATTCTATGGGAGTCAATAAGAAATAGGCGAGATAAGTTGGTAGAACATCTTCTCAGGCATGAAGGTCTAGTCAGAGACATATTAGAGGCAAAAACAGGAGTTAAGAGGAGTAGAGGTAGACCTAGATTAAATTACTGTTCGTAAATAATTAAGGATGTGGGATGTTTTAGTTTTAGGGAAATGCGAAGATTAGCTGAGAGTAGGAAGGAGTAGACGTGCGTGTCGAACCGGTCTTAGGACTGATGACCTTATGATGATGATGAATAATTGGAAACCAGTACAATGAGAAGAAAGTTTTTTATTTTTCCATTAAATATCCCTTTCGCTCTGGTTTGATACGTTTTTTTTGCGTTTTAATTAATATTCATACACACCTGCAATGGTGTAAAGAAATTCAATATTTTCAAGTACATACCTGGTAAAAACAAGGCAAACAAGCGTTACAGAGAGTATGGTAAGCTGCTGGGACAACGCCGACTGCGATTTCTGCATTGCTCGATGTAAATCGTTCTAAAACAAATAAACTTCATTGTCAATTTGAGATTGTCATACGTTGTCGTATGTATGTTTAAACTTTAACAAAAGCGAAGCAATTTCTATTGCACCATCTAACAACAAAAAGGTTCTCGTATTCTGATATTACACTTCTATGCCAAATGCATGCGTATTGTCAAATTGAATACGACGTTACCAGAATTTATTACATAAATAAGAAAAAATAGAAAAATGAGTACTTACAAACATGTTCTCTAAGGAACGCTTCGCTAACCAGCAATTCAAAAAAACCGGAATGAATACATTTCGAAACGGTATGTACAAAATCTGTAACAAACAGAGACGTTTTTCATAATTTATTCAAAAGTAGCAACTGTTTCGCCGAATACTGACATCATCAAACATACAGTACTTATTGTCAACAACATACTTATCTATTATTTGGACGGTGGTAGATCAGAGCTAGTTTAAAAGAGAGGAAATGTTGCATTGTATTGTAATGTTAACTGTAAGTACTCCAAGTCTGATGAAGTCAAAGTGTGGCGAAACAACTGTTACATTTTAATAAAGTTTGTGTTGTTTTTAATGTAATAATGGATCAACTAAAGGTCATATCCACTCAAACAAAAATGTAATTACAATATCTCCCTAGAGAATGTAACAAATTGTAAACAACTCTAGACAAAAATTTTCAGTCTCTCTCCAGTCTCTCAGAATCTTTCAGCGTCTCTGAGAGCGTCTCTCACAGTCTTTTTCAGTCTCTCAGTTATTGCCTAGGTGTTTTTATGGATCTCTCACAGTCTCTGTATGAGAGACTCGAACGATAAAATTATTAATTCAGAGATTCGTTCAGAGACTGGATACGAAATGAGGATGTCTATGAGCGACTCGAGTCTCTCGTTCAGAGAGAGACAGAGACTCGAGTCTCGCTTTCAGAGACTCTGAGAGACTGAACATTTTTATCTCGGGAATAAAAAGTGAAACAAAAAGAAAACACCAAACTCAAACTTGTTTTATTATATCTGCATTATACTCACCGTTATAACAAAAGGTATCGTATTTACAAGTTCAAGAACTAGGTGAAATGAAAGCAGTTGTTGCCAAATATTTCCCTGAAACAACAGAAAAACAATTAAGTGGGGGTTGTTGAACATGCGTTAGCTATTGAAGAGCTATGTACCAATATATATTTTCTATTTCCTTGAATAGGTACTGTAACATTGTTGGAATTAAGATGGGAAATTTATTTCTATTAATTGTAGTATATTTAATTTCTTATGCTTTTTTTTATATGTGCATTTTGAACGTGTACATTTATTCTTTCTTTAAATGGTCTCCCCGTCTGTCCTATATATCGTGTATTGATTTACATAGAAATTAATAGCATTCGTTCAGTAAAGGTCAACACAATCAACTATTTAAAGAAGGTTTTGCCCTATACGGAATTTCGCAGGCTATTTCCCGTTTAAAGTTTTATTTTTAGTATTAGGTTCTACTTTCAACGAGATATTTTGACTTCTACTGCCTAATTAAAGGTGTGCAGAGCGACGAGAAACATCAAATAATACTTTAGTAGAAAGTGCACTCTTCTGTTTTATCAATTACCTAACTTGATGATATCGGAAGCGTGACTTTGTCTAAACTTGTTTGTCTGCATGACGTGGTTTTTCCACGGTAAAAAGTTTTCCGTAGTACCTATTAGTCTAGTGCCCCGTCGAAAATCAAGTTAGTTTACTTCATCACGGAATGCTTAATAATAAACAGTATAGAAACTTGTATAATTCAAGAGAAACTAATTACAAAAACAATAGTTCTACAGAGGTAGATGACATATCGAGTTAATGAGTTATTTCAGTGTCAAATTCCAATCATATCTCGCATAAAATGATTCGAAATAGATTAAAACAATGCCTTTCTTGACGTGTAATTGCTAAAGTCAAAGTTAGTAATAATTTAAGGTAAAACGTTGATAGCGGTTTTTACAAAATAAAAAACCTTTGCCCCATATTGGCTTTGATTACTTCTATTCATATAACAAGGGAAAGAATAGAAAATGTATTGGTATAATATAGTACATTACTATTACTACGGTTTGGTTAACAATATGTAGTTTATTAGTACAGTTTCTGTTTTTAATTGGCTTCCTGCTCTTTTCTGTTTCCGGCCAGGAAGCATTATCACGGATTCTCGGGTGAACGGTACAGCACCTCAACTGCGCTCTAAATTGTAAACAATGCAGAAACTAGGACGCAGATTTGGCCAAGCTCCCAATTACCAATCTGCACTCATGCGAAGTTAAATTTGGGAAACTGGAAGGTTGATAAACCTATTTCGCTGTGGATTTTCAGAGAAATCCTTCTCAGTCATGCCATCAAACGTACAACATGATATGTGACGTGATTCTATTAAATATTCACCTATTAGTATAGCAGCATAAAACTAATTTTTCTATCCCACGGGAACGTATTCATTTATCTGGATAAAAGGTACCCCATATCCTTTTCTCTACCCCAGATGTGTGTACAAAATATTATGATAGGTTTAACCCGCGGCTTCACTCGCATTGAAGTCCTAAATTCGTGTCAGTAATCGTCGGCGACCACAAAAAACTAGTTATTTGTAGCTGGAAAACGGTAGGACCTATCGGGAAAATTCCTTGACAGTAGGATGCCCCGTCTCAGCGCGAACGATATGAGCCGTCGGTGTTGATGAAAAATTCAAAATTTTTAAAAATTTTTAAATTTTTTCTCCGAAATTGAATTTTTCCTGTACACTTATGTACGGGCCAACCGTTGGTGAAGGAATTCACATTCGCGTTTATAATAAATATTAGTACATTGTTAGTTAGTTTTTTTGTACTATTTTCAACTTGAGACTGAAAATATTCGTGTTTGGATGTTGCTCAGGAATATTTATTTCTTACTTTTTAAAGTAGATATAACAGAAGAAATTACAGGCTACTTATTCCTGTGCTCCTCTGTCGGTATTAGTGTTTTATTGCAAACCCTTTGTCTACTGCTTATTGCGAGGGTTTAAGTGGATTCCCGTTCAAATCTTTTCAGCAGTTTTTGTGGGTACTTCATTGCCTAGCAACAAACTCAAGCCGAGAATTACATCTTAGGGGGGATGTGCATTGAGATCACTTGATTTTCTCATAACAAAATACACTGCGTAGTACACGACAACAAGATAATTCCAAAATTCTTGAAGACTGCTTCAAATCTGTACATTTTCTTTTTGGAGGAAACAAGAAAAATAAGAAAATGACTTATCTATACATACTTATAGGCAATTTTTTGTTTTATATACACTCTAGTTGTAGCAAAGTTTGTATTACCTACAATAATTTGAATCAAAAGTTTCGAACTTGTTAGCTTATCGCCTGTAGAAAACACGTTTTCTTGGCTTAATTCGTCAATAAGTTTACTTGTTAGTATTAATTTACGTATTTCATTATATTTAGTAGAAGTTAGCATTAGAAATAAGTGAGAAACGAAGCAATGATGCTTTTGATAAAATAATTGCTCCTAATAGGTCTAGTTTCCTTGGCTACCTTAATGGGAGATGTTTTGTATAGTAAACTGTATACATACAATGAGCTTCTGAAATAAGAAGCAAGCTCTCAAGAGGTAAGAGGACAGTATATATAAAATAAGAAAATTAAGTAAATATTTAGTGGTTCGCAAGCCCTCAATTTTCAAGAAAAACGTATTTGAAAATACAGACAAATGCCAGTCCGGCCCTGGTATTAGGATCACGTAGGCAAATACGACATTACAGCGTCCCATTCAAACAACTGCTACTTATAAACATTTGTGTTGTATGTTTTGCATTTTTATACTCATTTATTGCTTGTTATTTGTTAGATTAGATTAAGTGTGATTAACGATGTTTATATTTAACCCTGAGTAGTTTTTTAACGTTTTAGGTTCATATTACGTATGTAAATAGATAGTCGAAATCATTAGAGGTAGATCAATGTGTCAGTGTCATGGATTAGTGCATTGACCAATAAGTAAGTTTCTAGAGAAACGTTGTTTTAGACGCTGAATTGGGCGTACAAGTCCTGGACAATGGGACGCGTAGTCCTAACCGTAATACGTTTGAATTCTTTGTATGAGATTTTATGAGACAGCGAGTGTATCATACGCCAGTGCAGAACGCTAACGATCGTGTATGATCGCTGCAAATGAAGTATGTTTTTGCGAGACTCAGAAATAATAGAAGTAACGATTCTGTGATTTCATAATATACTGTCGTACGGCCGCCACTCTTATATGGTACACCTACTCCCTCTTATTGTTTTCGTTTTGCGTTGTTTCATTTTTAATTAGAAATTGGAACAAGAAACTTGGTAAATAGTGATGGCAAACAAGCACTATTATGTTGCTAACGGTAATAAGTTACAATCGCCCCGTTCGTTATTCAATTTAGCTAGGTACGAATTTTTTTTCTTTACGTTTTTCGTTCCTTTCATTAGACATCCACCCCAGCACACACAAAAGGTTCACATGCAACGCCTTTATGATCCATTAATTATGGGATTTGTTACCTAAAGGAATGTAAAAAGCGAGTCGGAGAGTGAAAAGGAATATAAAAAGCACTCTACCTCAGCTACTGAATAAAAAATAATTAACAAAGGATCCGTCCGCCACGGTGAAATAAATCTTAGTCGGGATTTCAAAATAACTTTAAACTTTGCTTTATTATTAAGCAACATGAAAAGTTTATTAAGCATTCACGGAAGAATTACCAGCGATAATCTATGTGCGTGTGATGTGGCAGCAAGCACACCAATAGGTGATCTGTCGGAACTGCCTACGGTGTGCTGATAAGACCCAACGACGAATGAGAATCGCGATTCGCCTCTGAAAGTCTCATAATCAAATGCCTTCTCGGTTTCCGAAACATTAACAGCATTTTTGAAACATCAAAACCAGAAACAAGTATATAACAAAACCAATACGTTGCGCTAACATTTTGCCTAAACCTATTCCTAAAGGATATTTAATATGTATACCCTTATGTGCCGATGACGTGTACGAAGATTCACTTTAATTAAATTCCAGATAAATTCTGTAATCATTCCAACGCACGCATGCAAGTGAACAACGAGCATACATTAACGGAATAGAGATGTTGGTAGAACTAACGAGAAAATTAATCATACTGTAAATCTAATTTTATTTTACGAAAAATGTGTCATGTTTTTATTTAGAAATTTCCGAAAAATCAAAAAGAAACGGATTTCCATAGGTGGAGACAAACGAATTTTCAAATACATATCTACTTCATTTTATTGTGAAGATTAAAAATTTTATTCTTTTCTTTCTTGAGTTGTTGATAATCGAATAAAAGTCATCACTTAAAATTATGTCGAGATCGAGCAGTAACTGTAATTAGGTACAATTTAAGTTTGTACATTTTCGAATATAATATCGCTATCACATTCCAGATATTATTGCTTGAAGTTTATGATACGAACCTTTATGGGAAAGCGTTAGCAACATTATCAGCATTCGCTTCTCGCTACTATGAACTAGTTATTACGATACAAATTAGATTTTAGAGACCATTAATTCCATTCCAATGTAATTTGGATCATAAATGCTGCCTTCGTTCGTCATTCTTTGCAACATTGTTTGCAACAATCTCCATGTATCAATTTTACTCAATTAAATAATAAATTACACTTTGACTTTCGGACTTCCATGTGTTCATTTGTACAAGTTAAAATTTAAACAAAACTATCTTTTCATCGTTCACTGATTTAAGTCATCATCATCATAAGGTCGTCAGTCCTAAGACTGGTTGGACACGCACCTCCACTTCGTCCTATCCTGAGCTAATCTTCGCATTTCCCTAAAACTAGAACAACCCACATCCTTAACCATTTGCGAACAGTAATCTAATATAGGTCTACCTCTACTCCTCTTAACTCCTGTTTTTGCCTCTAATATGTCTCTCACTATACCTTCATGCCTGATAAGGTGTCCTACAAGCCTATCTCGCCTATTTCTTATCGACTTCCATAGAGTCCTCCGTTCTCTTATTCTTTCCAATACCTCTTCATTTTTAACCTTTCATCCGTCTATAACATCACATTTCGAACGCTTCTAACCTTTTCTTTTCTGCCGCGTCCACCGTCCATGTTTCGCACCCGTACAACGCCGTGCTCCAAACATACACCTTTAACAAGCTTTTTCGAATTTCTAAATTAACCGTTCGCGAGCATAAAAGTGACTTCTTTTTATTAAAGGCGACACGATCCTGCGCTATCCTCTGCCTTATATCCCTACTACTCCTTCCATCCTGACTTATCTGACTTCCTAGGTATCTAAAATCAGCCACTTCTTCTAATTTTCGTCTCCTATCTTTATATTCGCTCTTTCCTTACTTTTTCTTCCCTTGCATACCAGTATTTTAGTTTTACTTTTATTTATTTAAGTAAAAAACATAAAATTAGAGCTTACCTTATATCCTAAATAAGTTAATAGAAGAGCTTCGGTAAGGCTTATTACAGCTAGAAGGACCTGTACTATCCATAATTCGAATGGTCGATTCACCCATACAATTGCATCCCAATTGATAATGGGGTTTTCCTGGAACTTTTCTTCTGTCAAATTTCCTGACAATATAAACTCAGTCTTATTGCCCGGCGTACAGCCATAACTGTAACAGAAAACAAGAAAAATAGGTTTCATGTTCATATAGAACTTTTACAAAAGAAAATCTTATGATCTATTTATAAACTGCTATAATTTAGCACCTATAGGGCTTTTTATATTGGAAGTATAACAAAAACTTATTAAAAGGGTAATAAATAATTGGATATAGGTAAGGTAAAATATAGACCTGCGAGCCTGCTGATTACGAAATTGTTCCAGTTATAAAATATTTGAAAAATTACCCACAAGTATCAGCAGGATAAGGGATAGGAGATGGAAATTCTCTAAACAAACTGCTTAAGATATTTAAATGAAACGTATAACAGTTACAATTCCAGAAATTTAGAAGTTTTAATTTAGGTTTGGTCCACGATTCTCAAAAATTTAATTTTCTTCACTTCAAATTTAAATTAAGTTTTCATGATCATTGATTATCAATATTAAATCAATAGTTTCAGAAGTAAAAGTAATATTTTATTAATCTGTATTTTTTTATAATAAAAATTACCATTTTACCTTCGAAATTTCTCTGAGAAAACAAAAACATCAATTTCAGTTATGAAACGTCCCCGCAATTCCTCTTTTGTTTCAAAACCTTTAACCCTTAACAGAAATTAATTCAAAATTAATTTAAAGCACTCCATCTTTTGATAACAAAGTACGCCTTCTTGGAAAGCGTATCTAGCCAAAGGACTTGTAGTAAAACAACTTCGATGAAGTTAATTACTTTACTGTTTTTAAATTTCCTTGTCGGTCTTCCGCAACATTTTCTACGCTGTACTCATCGCGGTCGAGGGAAAAAGCAGGTAACTAATCGACTTACCAAAGGTAAAAAAGTTACAACAAAAAAAAAAGTACTTTCTTGAAAATACTCCCTAAACGTAGGAAAAATAGTTATTCAAAAATTCCTACAAAGTATGCATAATCTTAAAATAATATTATAGAGCGTCAATATTAAATTTTTAATCAATATATCAATTGTATAGTAGCGTTTGATAATTGTGTTAACATCTACTATTAGTTAACATACATCAGGATACGTAAACGAAAATTTTTGGTTACAGCTGTCAGACCCAGGAAAACTTCCCTAATAGAAAATTCAGAACTGACTTAGGAAGAAGGGATTTTTATTTAATTTGCAATATAATTTAATTCTTGTAGTTTTAGCACTTTGAAAATTTCCTTAGATACTGTTTTTAATAACAATGAATTTTCATTAACTAAAAATCAATTCAATCAATCATATTATTGACTAATGGACAAAAAATTGCCTAACGTATAAACAAAGAATGCTATCATTTGGAAAACTTAAATCTTATAGGTAAATAACTACTACGTAAACAAGGACTATACGTCAAAGTGACTACCTATTGAATATTTTATAGAATCTGAATAGGTCTTGTGTGGGTATTAATGTTTAGAAGTAAGACTCATTCTTAACGTGGAAATTCACTTCGAGAAAAGCCTTTTAGCTTATATAACAATGTAAATGAGAAATTTGTTTTGGCTTTTGTTTTTGTTAATACAACCACACATAAATTCAAATTAATTTTGCGAAAACCTTACATTTCCTAATTCACAGTTAAGACTTTGTCACTCACTACCTATTATAGATTGTACCCAATTCATAATTAATTGGTCAAAAAAAATTTCCTCGAAATTTGACAGACAGTTGTGTGGTATGCTTTTCTTTTTAAGCAAAATTTTTGAGGATTTTCCTTAGAGTGAAAGCTTTTGAGTTAAAATTTGATTTCTTTTACTTACCAGGTAGCATAGGTTGGATCTTGGTCAATAACTACACGAATAATGTACAAAAAGCAGGAAAGAAGTTTCAAAAATAGATTCACTATGCGTATCCTTAGACCTGTAACAAAGAAAGAAATATTTTAGTCCAATTAACTAACTAATTAAGCAGTTTTCTAGACTAAAATCCATGTATTTTGTAACTCCATTTTCACGAAACGAGAAAATAGAAACGATATTTAGTCACAAATGTTTATTAGTATTCAATGTTGCAAAATAATTGTTATTAATTAATATCTGTTAATAAACGTTGTCATTTATTATTTTATTGTTTTTGAAATAGTTGAACTACTACCCTAATAGTACTTTATCAAACATTTATAACTTTATATAGCATCCAAAAATATGTTAATGTTGAAGTTTATATAGTTTTATATGTTTTCAAAAGTCTAAAACAGCGTTAGTTACTTTATTCTTATTTAACTATGAATCTATTTTGCAACTTTAAGTAACCTAGATTTTATCATTTGCAAATACAGGTATTTCAAGGAATTTCAGTCTTTATTATTGGCAAGATACTTAAGGGAATGTTAAAAAGTTTCTGTTACGAAATTTTGTAAATTAAATTGCATAAATTTATGAAACAATAGAAAAACAGCAAGCATAAAAGAATTGATATAAATAATTTATAAAGAGGTGGAACAATAATTAATTTAGACAACGTTAAATAAAATATTATTCAAGAGTATAGGTACCTAGATACTGTTCCACTTAATAAGCTTTTTATTACAAATTTTAATTAGTATCAATCAAACACCTATAAGTAATCTTCCCTTTTCAAGAATCAAATTTTATAAAATTTCAACTAACTTATTTAGTAGACAAAGAGAATATATATCGTAGATTGTATTTTTTGTCAAGTTGAATATGAAATAGTATTTGAATTTCAAAGGAGATATTGATTTTGAATAATTACCAAAAAAACAGACATTAGAAACCTCAATCGAACAATAACTCAAGCAAATTGGGTCATTACTATGTATAACCGAAGGGAGTTTCTTCTCTTACAACTAATAGCGCCTGTCGATTTAAATGATTTTGTATTGACATTGTAAAAACTTTTCAATAAAACGAATTACGAACAATTGTACGCAATATTTAAATTAAAGCTTTCGTTTTTTAGCACTAGGACTCGGACCCGCCTAGTCCAGATAATCCTATTTAACCATCTTCGTTTGTTTTTTGTAATTGAACTTGAATAACTCGATGCGGACTAGGAGTGGAATCGTATTTGAAACTGGACCTTTCTACTCCTTCAGGATCAGAAAAACCAAAATTTGTACCTACGTCTTGTTTAAGGTCACTTTATTTCAAAATTATTATTGTAAAAAATGATTACGACCCCGTATTCTAAAAATTCTAAATCCACCCTTATTGTTTCTTATAATAGGTTAGGTACATATAACAAGAAGCGCTTTAGTGAATAACTTTGAGAAAAAAGCGACCCTAATGCGGAACTAAACGAATTTTTGTGCTTTAATTATTCTGTAAATATTTTATTGTCAAAGCAGAGAAAGAAACAAGCTTTTCCCACAAAATATTGAAACAGTTTTCGCGGAATGAAAACACTTGCATAAATAATTGTAATCTGGTAAATTACAGGTTTCCAATTCGTTCCTAAATTAATTTGCAGAATTCTTGGAATTATCCTTTTAAGTAGGAGTAACTAATTTAATATAACTACTAAACCAGTAAATAACTAATATGCATATGATATGTACATATACTGGGTAAACACACATACCAAACAACATATTTCTACTGCTTTTGAAGCACAACAGATTTCTAAAGCTTCTCATTCTCATTTGTTGGGTAATCTTTTAATTGATTAGGTTCTTATATTCAAAATTAAACGTTTATAAACCAATTTAGATCGACAACGTAACATACGTGAAAATGGCATAAACCAAATTAATAAGAACGGATCGATAAGTTCTAGTTCAGTAATTTTAGTAAGCAACAAATATCAGTGCATTTATCAAGACTGCCTATTGCGTGCTGAAGAGATGAAATAAGATTAAAACCACTACTTAATAGTTATGGTACTTTCAGTAAATTACTGATCAATATACATACGTGCCAATATAATTTCAAACAGATGTTACAATTGTGCTAGTACTATTATGGTTATAATCATCAGTTAAGAAGAAGGTAAACGATCGATTTCTGCGTATATAAAATGCAGTAACGTCTGGCCTAAAACTAAATATTAAAATTAAAGCTAATAATTAATTTTAATGATAACGTTTTTAGGGTCAATGCAGTTGAATTTGATAAAGGTCTAATACTTAAATTAAAAATAGTAACAATTTGGATTAAAAATACTGAAAAATGTCTAAACGAATTAACAATTCGCGACAAAAATAAACCAATTAAAAATGTCTCAATTGTTGTCTTGTTCAAGATTAACAGATAAAATTACATACTACAATTATTTTGTCTTTTGGTAATATTGTATGATAAAAAATTCTGTTCAACTTACTAGATCGTTGATTTTTTATAAAATATAATTGTAGCCGTTCCTTTAGGGTGTTTTCGTTGACGTAATATTCAACTCGTACCCTGCAACAAAAAAATAAAAAGCTTATTAACAATATAATTATTACCTTTAATTTGTAAGCAACGCAACATGATGCAAAAAAATATTTCAAAAAAATTGCGACTCTAAAGCAAAATAATTCATTCTTAGGTTGGTACAACACGATTAAAACATCAAACACAAAACACAAAATAAAAACATAGAGACAATTAACATAATTAATTCTAATAAACAAAAAATGATAACAATAAGTAGAGAGAATAGAACAGAGAAGTCAATAAGACATAGGCGAGATAGGTTGGTAAGACACCTCCTCAGGTATGAAGGACAATATCTAGAGTTGCAAATGTTAGTTAACGTTCTTTTGGGTTGTAAATTTTGTATATTTTCTCTCTTTGAAAATATTTTTGATTTTCCTAAGTGATGTACCGCTATTAGGTAGGTGATCCTTCGAGGATGGCTAGATACACCAGCATCAGTCAAATTAGTTTACATAGTTTATAGAGATAACGGTAACACAAATTTAAATGTGGAAGAATCTTTTACGATCCCTAATAAATACAATAGTTTTCAATTTTATTTTGGGGGTGTGTATTTTATGAATTGAAGAATCGAAGAAACTGTTTTAATGTAAAATAATTCGAGGTGGTCTGTATTCTGTCGAAACTGCCAGACGCGGATCGCGATTTCGATCTTTTTGGATCTCATCAGCGCGTCGCAGGCAGCTCCGACAGAACACAGACCAACCTTTACCTGCAGTCTTAACAGCGCGTTTTAGAAAATACCACAAATCGCGTGGTGAGCGCCATCTGTAGTACGATGCTACATTTTAGGATTACGTATGCTCCAGCAAGGTCCATTTAAAAATATGGATATCTACTTGCTCAAACGAATCCCACCACGCCATTTGTGGTATTTTCAAAAACGCGCTGTTAAGACAGCAGGTAAAGGTTGGTCTGTGTAATGTCGCAGCTGCCTGCGACGCGCTGATGAGATCCAAAAAGATCGAAATCGCGATCCGCGTCTGGCAGTTTCGACAGAATACAGACCACTTCGAATTATTTTATTCGATTAAGCTAACGTGCCTATTACGTTGAGGTTGGCTATGCCGGGATTCGTTTTCAGCGAGTAGATATTCACACAAGTGGACCTTGTTGAGGCATATGTAATTCTAAAATGTAGCATCGTGCTACAGGTGGCGTTTACTGCGCCATTTGTAGTATTTTCTAAAACGCACTGTTTTAATGTAAGTTGGCATAATATCCAATTATGGCAGCATATCCCCATGGATGTTACAAATAATGCAAAACAAAAAACAGCAAATACCTATCTAAAGACAAACAAACTAAAAATTGGAATCATCCCCAGATTTAATGCACTTTGATTGGATGTGTACGTAGGCACTTAATACGGTGAAAATTTAGATTCACATTCGATTTCAACAAAATTAGGTTTCCTATTATATTTGCTTTCGATTTTCGCCAAACCCTAAAGTGAGCCGATCCTTTGTATTAGATACAAAAAAAGCGAGACAATTTCAAAGGAAAAGCTAAAGCGCGGAAATTGGAAAGCGCTCGAAATACGATCACAACCGAATTTTAAAGTTAAAAAAGGCACGAACATGAAAATATACAATATTATATGTTGTATAATATATGTAAATAATGGTATTTGACTTACAAATTAATATGTAAGTAGGGTTAGGTTGAAAATTTGATCTTTTTTTCGTAGTAACAAGCATTTTCAATTGTATAGTTACAAAGTATATCAAGAATTGCAAATCAATTTAAAAATTTGCCTTTAACGTAGATGCAGGATTAAAACAATAAAGGAATCAGTTAATTTTCGTTATTTTTTCTATACTAAAAGCAGCTAATTCTATTAGATCAAGACATTTGTATATATATATATTACAATTTTAAAATCTGAAGTCATAGTTATGGAAAAGGAAAAGGAAAAAGAAACCTTTGTTCTCATATACCCTTAAAAATCAGAAACAAAAGAAAGGAAAGCAAGGAAAGGTTACAAATTTCGGAAGTCACAATAAATTTGACGATTAAGGGGAAACGCAGTGCTTTCATCCTTCAACGTTACAGGCTTGACCGCAATACATAGACACGCAAGAATATAGAAGAACGTTTCGTGGCGAGGCAACTTTCAAAGATTACTCTTTCAAACAAGGAAGGGAATTTTCGTGACAGTTATAAATGCTTAAACTTCCGACAGATCTATAAAAGGGAATGGGGAAAGGACAGGGCAACGACGCGACGCGGCGCGAAACGGTTTGTTTTATACCACCAGATACCTAACATTATTTTTCAATCTCAATTCAACCGAGGTGCGTCCAGGGGGACTTTCCCGACACAAACGGGAACTTCAAGTAATGGCTTTTATTGATTCCTGTGGTTAATCCTAATAGACATCTATTTTTTGAAAATTTTGACGATTTATTCACAGACTAACAAAACAAAAAATCTTAGCGGTATTGACACACGACTATTGGGATCCGTCAAATGGGAGGAGCCTAAAAACATGGCGCCGATTAGGGAAAATTTATCGTAGTTCCTATAGTGTACCGTGCAATTTCCAAGTTTTTATATTACGATAAAATGATTGTATTGACACAATATGTGATTGGGCTGACACAAAGCTTCGGAAAGTAAATTTCGTTGAAGGTGAGCGTGTTTTTAATGCCAATCACATTATAAAATTCGGAAATAACAAATCCGGAAGCTAGCCTTCAAATTCCGTCAAGTTTACTGCCTACTTTTTACAAACTTCGAATTTAAAAAGTGATTCACGTTATATAATTGGTGAGATCATCAAAAAAAATTTTACTTTTTTAACGTGTTTTATTATTTTAATAAACAATTTTACAATTTGCGTGCACAGTTCCTATGTAAATTTTCCCTCATTCGAGTTATAAATTTTGCCACCAGATGGTGTATGCCCATTTGACGGATCCCAATAGTATGAAAATTAATAAAAATAAAATACAAATATTGATATATTAGGGATGTAAAATTAAGGTGAGAACTAATATAAAAATAAGAAACGAAAAACTAGAAGAAGGTCACCGTTTGTGATATTTGGGGATTCGTATTAGTCAATGCTAGAGATATAAAACAAACAATAGCGCAGGGCCGGACTGCTTTTAACTGCTCGCAAGTAGTTATTAGAGTTCTGATTTTTGAGAAATGCAAAATGAGGAACTGAAGTTACACGTTCAACTGATTTTTAAGGTTGAACGTAGTAATTTAAGTAATGTATTGACAGTTGTCTATAACTTCAAAAACATAATCAGTTTTCGCTCGTCTTAATTTCCGATGATTTCATCTTTTCAGCGCTTATCAAAAGCTATGACGACAAAGTGACGAAAAACCTAATCAGTTTTCATTAATTTCCATTAGCCTGTGTCCGTGGGTGTCTACCATACTTCACGGCTTTTAAAAGCCTTCCTTTCATTTCCTTTTTATTTTTGATTCAATCATAAATTTTGAAAAACAATTCCATGATCACGCGATCACACAGCAAAGAATGGTAACCTAGTATCAATATAATTGTGCCTCCGTGTATGAGTGTGTGTAAATGTATGTTGACGACTACCGAATTATTAAAGGAGCCTACTTCGGTTTCGTGACTGCTAGTATAAAGGACACCAGCTGTGGGGTTCCCATGGTGCCTGAAAATTAGATAACGGGTCTCGGACCTATCACAAAATAAATACTTAAGTACCCATGTAACAATAGCAGGATAATTCTTACCTAAAAGGAATTGAAAATCACATATGTATTCAGCAAAATTTAATGATTTTGATAAGAGCTTTGGTAAAAAAAAACAAAGTATTTATCTGGCCAAAATAAAACCAACAAGTAAGCCAAAAGGCGGCGTTAATATTTTAAGTATTTCAAGGATTATGAGCCAAAAAAGGTAAATTCTGATGATAATTATTATTCGTTATCGCTAACGTCGTCATCGATTTGAATTTTGTCGCAATAGTTTACCAAAATTGCGTACATCAGAATAAAACTAAAAATCCTGAAGAAAAAAATAACCTACAATTGAATTTATTTTTTCAGAATTGCTTATGGAGCATTGCCATTAAATAATTTCATGATTATGTCAAAAATAAGTTGGAACCCAAACAATAACTCTAAACTTGTTATATAAGTACCATTAAAAAATTATTTTTGGATTAAGTAAATACAAACTGAAATCCAGAAATACTTTTTCTAAATGGCATTAAAACGAAAAACAAGTCTCTTACGAAAAAAGACACAGTTCAAAGAAAAATTGCATAAGAAAACTTATCGCTAATGTTGTAATAAGGAACAGGTATTATTGTTAAGTGTTATCAGTTGTTTAAATAATTGTATCACTAATAACAGATAAAATAGCTCTCCATAAACCTTCAACTCAAGGAAAGGTAAATGTCCAATGTCCTTTGTTACGACATGAACTAAATAAATAAATAAACAAATTTTTGTACACTGTTTATTTTGTATTAATGTTGTTTATGTCTCTTCTTCCTGTAATTTGTATAAAATGTAGTTTCTGAATGAAATTGGTGTAAATTCTTCAAACTAGCAGGAGCTAACATAATAAGTAGAAAGCCACTACCTTCCTAATAAACACAAAATAAAAATTTATCTAACCCTTGATGATTACGATGGACTCGATATAGGAAAAAAAATATCGGTGACAATTGAATACTGCTGCTGTAGATCATCTTATGATTTAACGTAGTCTATTTTTTCTTTTTATTAATAAATTCAATCTAATAAGTCATTGATAATTTCACAACCGGTTCAATTGATCTCTTTTATAAAGTGGATAGAGGTTATTTTTTCATTGATACTATTTAATGTAAAATAGACTGCTTGACATTTAATAACAATATCTAATTGGTCAATTAATCTAAAGTACATAAGGCGTCATTTATAGAGCCTTCCATTCAAGCTGCTTATAATCTATATTATTTGTTAAAGTCCGTAAAAATATCAATTATTTTCGAAATTTCGCAAGAACTATCTAAAACGATTTATAATTAACGTACCGCACCCGATGTCTATTTAATAATTTCTGTCAGAAATCTGCCTGCAGGTGTTTTTTAAAAACTAAATTGACCTTACAAAAAACAAGATAGATATCATGTCGAAAATAGGCGATAAGTATATAAACAATTAATAACCAAATAGTCAATCAAGTACGACTATATTAATATGAGCCACTTAATTTTTATAGTATTGCTAAACATACTGTTCACCAATGGACTAAAATACAACGGGTAAGAGATTTGTATTGTGTCACGAATCCTGTGAGTGATTAACAATAATATCATCAGGAATATTGTACATCATGTTTTAAAGGATTACATAATTCATAAAAGATTTTTTATGGTAGGTACCAAATCGTTCATATCGAACCCACCAAAGAGCAAACAGAATTGATTCATCAAAACTGCAATTTCGACTACATAACACCCTTACGAAGAAATGGAGGCCTTACAAAAGTTGTTGTTAAATCCGAGGAGCGCAAGATCGTCTACAATTTCCTGTCAAGCAACAAGATCAAATTCACCGTTATAGTTGATGACCTAGAAAAGTGAGACATGCTTCTTTATCTATGTAGGAATATTTATGTATAAAAACTGAGTTCATATTCGTTTTAGTTATTTCAAAAAAGAACGATTACACCAGCTATCTCGTTTGAAAACGTTCGATAGAGGAACGATAAGCTTTAGACGCTATGAAAGACATGAGACGGTAAGACATGATAATGCTATATCATATTATTATAAATATTACTAAATCGTCTCTATTTTGGTGTAGATCAATAATTATCTAAAGTCGTTGGCTTCGAAATATCCCGAACTGGTATCTCTTGAAAATATCGGTCAATCATTTGAAGGAAGAGATATGATAGTAATTAAAATATCTACAGGACGAGGGACTAAACAAAAACCGGTAATTTTTATAGATGCAGGAATTCACGCAAGGGAATGGATAGCACCGGCTACCGCCCTGTATGTCGTTAACCAATTGGTGGAAAACTCCACGTGGAACAACTTCATGATCCAAAACGCCGATTGGTATATTTTGCCAAGTTTAAATCCGGACGGATACGAATATACACACACAAATGTTAATTATCTTATCTAACTTTGATAAACTAGTTTATAATGACGATCGTTTTTAGGACAGACTGTGGAGGAAGACAAGAAGTCTAGGAAGCGAGTGCACCGGTACGGATGCAAACAGGAATTTCGACTTTTACTGGGGAACAACCGGCGCCAGTTCGGCCGAATGCTCCGAAATATACAAAGGCCGAAATGCGTTTTCAGAAGTAGAATTGCAAAATTTCAAAAACTTTTCAGAAGCTAACAAAGATAAGATCAAGCTTTATCTGACCCTTCACAGTTACGGGTACTTCATCCTATATCCCTGGGGATACACATCGGACCTTCCACAGGACGTGGACGAACTACAACATTTAGGATCGACAGTGTCATCTAAAATAAGGGACTATAGTGGCACAAGGTTTACTGTAGGAAGTTCTACAAATGTTCTCTATCCCGCTGCCGGTGGATCTGATGATTGGATGAAGGGAGTCAATGGCGTAGACCTATCTTACACCATAGAACTGCAGGGAGACTACGAAGGTTTCGAATTACCCGCCGAAAAAATATTACCAGCCGTTAGAGAATCGTTTGTTGGTATTCAAGCATTTCATAGTTATGTCGACAAAAAATATGCGCGAATGTAGATCCCTATTTGTAATTTATTGTTTAATAATTTATTGTTATTGTTAAAGTTAATAAAATAAACAAATTATTATGATTGTTTCTATTTACAATAGCGCAATTAAAATGTCGTATTTATTTTCTTCTTTCAATGTATTAAATAGACTAGAGGGGTTGCTAACAGAATGTCTGCTTTTACTCGCGATACACTATGTAAGGAATATTGTAAACATAGAAAGGAGATGCCAGATAGGAATTGCAGCGGACACTAGAGGGGTTTCTGACAAAACGCCTGCTTTTACTCGCGATAGACTTTGTAAGAAATATTGTAAACATAGAAAAGAGATGCCAGATAGGAATTGCAGCGGACACTAGAGGGGTTTCTGACAAAACGCCTGCTTTTACTCGCGATAGACTTTGTAAGGAATATTGTAAACATAGAAAAGAGATGTCAGATAGGAATTGCAGCGGACACTAATAAACAAAAAAGAATAACATTACACCAATTAATGTATAACAAAAAGAGATGCAGACAAGTAAAATTTGGGCATGTTGTCAGCATAAGGGATTTAAAGAATGTTCGACATTCTCAGGAATTCAGGAAAATAAAGACGCTTGTTTAAAGATATAATTCCAACCAGGCAGTTATAAAGTCGACCCTGATCTTTTGCGTACCTAAGCAGTCTCTAACCACTGCACCCCTTACTATTATTCGGTTGTCCTAACATAATAAGGGCGTGTTCAAAACGCAGCAAATGACTACAGTCTCAAGTGGAAACAAGAAAGAAGATACATACGTCCTTTCTCAGAGATAATTTTAAGGTGTTTTACAAAATCATCACGATCTCAACATCTCATTTCATTTGCGTCTCAGAAGTAGTGTCATCATATCATGCGCAATTGCCGAAACGAGAATTAGTCACAGCTTATAAAAAATTAAGTTTGATTCTAAAAACAAATCTACAAGTCACTGTATAATTCTCCTTAGATTGATTATTATTTATCAAATCAATCAATAACGATTGGAATTTACTTATATCGCTTGCACAAATTCAACATTTATATAAGTCTAAAAAATGTACTGATACATAAAATAAATAAATATATTCTGTAACTGATTAGAATTGGAAAAAGTCATGACACTAGACAAGTGTCGATCTATCTTCATTATTACAAGCACTATATCAACAGAATTGTTGTTAGATTATTGGATGTCGCGTTATAGTCACACTCAATATAAAAACCGGAAGATGCAGTTCTTGAAAATCATTTCTCAAATAGTTAAGTTTGAGAAAAGATGAAAGGGCTAACGGTAGCTGTTTTCGGGTTGTGTGTGGCGCTGGCCGCCTCCAGGTTTACGTACAATGGGTAAGGTTAGATAAATTGGAAAATAAAACAGGCACATTTTTTTAATCCTTTTTGAAGCTACCAAATAGTCGTTATCGAAACCAATGAAGAGCAAGCAAAGTTACTTCACGAAAATTGGGAATTGGATTATGTAACTCCTCTGCCAAAATATGGAGGTATCACTAAAGTTATTGTAAAACCGGAAGAGCAGGTTGAGTTCTACCAATTTCTTGAACGAGAACAAATCAAATTTACCGTTACAGTCGACGATTTAGAAAGGTAAAGAAGCTTAAACGCCATCTTATAAAAATCTCCAACTATATTTAATCCAATTTTAGACACTTCGAGGAAGAACGGCTTGAGTTAGAGAAAAATTCAAGAGATTCAGACAGAAGTATAAGTTTTACCAAATATCACAGATATGCTGAGGTAACCCGAGTTGAAAAATTGGGACTCATTTTATCCTCAAATGAACTATTTAGACTCATTTTTTCCTCATTTAGACGTTTTTAATCTCAGATACCTCAATAAGTTTTCATAAGACTCATCACATTGGATTCTAAAAAGTCTCATTTTATTCTCAATGTCTGCAATCCTATGGCAATAGTCCTCAATTTAACCTCAACAAGAAAAGAATGAGACTTTTTGAAGACAAAATGAGGTTTCCTAAATAATCTTTACTCCTCAAAAGTCTCATTTTGTCCTGATACGGGAAAACCGCGGATAAAATGAGACTTTTGAGTCTTGTAGTTTGAAATATCCCTAAAAATTCTATTGAGATCAAATGAGGACAAAATGAGTCCCAATTTTTTGACTCGGGAAGGCATCAGACCAGACAATTCGCAATATAAAAGTAATACATTTCTCCTAACGTGTAACAAGTTTTTCGTTTCCATCACTCAATAAAAATAATATTTGTTTGTTAGATAAACAGGTATTTGCGATCTTTGGCTTCTGAACATCCTAATCTGGTATCACTGCAAACTATTGGACAATCTTACGAAGGCCGGAATCTAACAGTCATAAAAATATCTTCAGGAGGCTCGGCTAATAAACCAGTAATCCTTGTGGACGCTGGAATCCACGCAAGAGAGTGGATTGCCCCAGCCACTGCCCTTTATATCATCAATCAACTGGTCGAAAACTCTGCTAACAGGCATCTTATTCAAAACGTTGACTGGTACATTTTACCAGTTCTTAACCCAGATGGATACGAATACACACATACTAACGTAAGTACAAGTTTATAACTTCTATCTCTAAAAGTATCTATAAAAAAAATAGAACAAGTGGCTGATTTTCGGTATCTAGAAAATCAAAATAACTCAGGCTCGAAGGAGTAGTAGAGATATGAGAGGATAACGTAGGGTAAACTCGCCGTTAACAAAAGAAAGTCAGTTCTATGTTCACACAGAATTCATTTGAAATATGAAAAATATTGTTAAAGGTGTTCTTTTTCTTCCACAAATACGGGCGTTTCTGGCTGATTTCTTTCGGCAAATAACACATAACTTGCAGGTAATATTGCCTATTGACCGTTCTACCCTGTGACAAGAACTTGTAATGCACCACAGCCCCAATCGAAGAAAACTTTAAGCAAACCATTCACATTCGACACAACTTGACACGCTTTTTTCGGTCTTGACTCGTGCGGCAGCTTCCACTGGGATGATTGAACTTTGGTTTCTACGTCATAACCATAAACCCATGATTCGTCACCAGTTATAACCCTCTGGAGTAAATTTGTTTTTGCGGGTTTTGGCCGAAATTGAGCAATTTTGGTACGAATTTGGCGGCGACCCATCTCATGCCCAAATCACTTGTAAGAATCAAATAGCAGGAGCCACTTGATATGTTTAGAACCTCAGAAACTTCTCTAACGATGATTCGGCGATTGGCCAATACTATTTTCTTCACTTCATCAATGTTTTCGGCAGTTGTTGACGTGTCCAACGTATTCAACATTTTGTATCACCGATAAACGTTGCTTCAGTCCAAGGTTGCTTCACCATATTCCACAGTCAACATTTGGAATACGCCCTCGCACTCAATTTTGTTTTTTACACAAAATTTGACACAAAATCTCTTAATACCGTGTGTCCCAGATTGTTCATTTTCCTCACAATTAGGGTCTTGTGCTATCGTTAATAATCACAATTTTTAGACACGTCTATGGAGAAAAACCCGTTGTGCAGGTCGCCGATGTTACGGAACCGACGGCAACAGAAATTTCGACTTTCACTGGGGTGTGACAGGTGCCAGCTCGTCAGAATGTTCCGAAACCTATAGAGGTCCATCCGCATTTTCCGAAATAGAATTACAAGGTTTTAGAAACTTCGCCCGCGCCAACGCCAACAGAATCAAGTTGTATTTGACCCTTCACAGTTACGGGAACTACATATTATATCCGTGGGGCTACACGTCTGCCCTTCCAAGTGACTCGGCGGAGTTGCAGGCTTTAGGAGATTCCGTGGCGTCAAGGATAAGGACGTACAGCGGAAGTAGATTTACCGTGGGAAGTTCAACGAACGTTCTTTATGCAGCCGCCGGCGGATCAGACGACTGGATGAAGGGCGTTAATGGGGTGGAATTGTCTTACACGCTGGAACTTCAAGGTGACAGAAGCGGTTTCGAGTTGCCCGCCAGTAGAATTTTGTCGTCTGTCAGGGAAACTTTTGTCGGAATCCGAGTGTTCCACGATTACGTTGAAGAGAAATTCGCATAATAACAATAATAAAATAAAGTACATCCAACTAATAACCTTCTTTTATTTGAAAACACTAATATATTTATTCCCGAACATTTGAAGGGTGACACCTTGTAGGGGATGTAAAAAGTGTCCAGAAAAAGTACCCCAGTTAACCAGCCGTCAATAATTGAGAACAGTTACCGCTTTCGACGAAACACGCATACCTATTCATGACCTTTGCAAGCAGCTGATACGTAGACAAGTCAATTGTACGTAATAATCTGAATTTGTTAGGAAAATACAAAGATAAGTTAAATGTGGAAATATCAAGCAAAAATCAATGTATCTACATGCATAATATGCGGAAATGATGGTCACTACCCTCATGTGTGAGATGGCTCATTCTACTTCTTTTTCATGTACTTTCATTTCCCTTAATTTTTCCGAAGTACTGTATACTTTTGACCAATAAATAATTAATATTAATTAATAAATTATTAGTATGTAGTGCTAGTTGAACCCATCCAAAAGTTGGATAGTGGCGCTGATGCACCGCACAACATTAAAATTCCTTTTCCAAGGAGTGACGTTCTTGACATTGAATTAAAAAATATTTTTAACTATTACTGTGCCTACAATGATGCAAAAGCTAATCCGTTACTCGATCTTGTTGGACATTAAAAGATATTGATGGTAATAAATCGCTAGATATCGTTTTACGTTTACGAACCGTATTAATTTATTAATTAATTACACAATGTCAAACTTACTTATCTCATCTAATAAAGGATGATATTTCAAAGAAAAAATAAAATAAGAAACGTGTAAAAACTCACGAACTTTGTAATCCATCTTTAAATTTGAATAACTTATTTTGTTAAAAGTGATGGAATTGCAAACAAAAACAATCGAATTATAATTTTTGTAAAAATAAACGTTGTTTTATTTTAAAATTTTTTTGAACACAGCGAGTCTTACAAATTAGAATAGTTGATGTTTTAATTTTCGAAATCAGCAGATAGTTCTACTAATCCAAAGGGGTTACTATGTTCCAAATTGTGCGTGTGGAGTTATGTAATTTAACTCTGAGAGTAACATTCATGTCGTCTATCTACAGCCCCAATTCTCTAGGGGTGATGAATGCAACGCTAGATACAGTAATGTCTGTAGATATTGTTGTACAGAACAGGCAACCAATTGGGCACTACATAAACCAATAATAGTAAGATGCTTTACTTTTAACGTCATTTTAGAACCATAGAATAACATTTGCATAGCAAAAGGGGTGGCCAGGTGAGCCAGGCACACCCTTGAATATCAATTAATCAAGTACAAATAATATGATAAATCTGCACCATTTTACATTTGCAGGTGCTCATGTTATACTTCGTTTAGTTTCTGTAGCGATGTGACCTTCAGTTTGACCGGCGCAAAGTAGAAAAGAACAGCACTAGGCCAGAAAAGAAAGGAAACAACTCTCGGCCAAACTCTTAACCGGTGAGGAGCGTATAATCCGTACAGTACTGAACGGAAAAAATTGACAATTGTATCCACTACAATTGCATTGCTCAAATGTGCTGTTGTTGGTACCATTTACTACTGAAAATATTAACAAGATGTTTATTTATAGTTGAAGACATATTAAAGGCTTTAACGCTTGTTTTCAACTCGCACTACAATTCATGATTGAACAAAACTTTTGGCAGGTACTGTATGAAAAAGTATGTTTAATGAACAAGAGTCGAGAGTATAATGAGCTTTTTTCTTCCTACCTACGATTTTGCCAGCGCGCACCCAAGACATTGGAAGAGGCACATCGCTAGAGGAAGTAAATGAAGTATAGGAAGGGTTGAAAATTTGGCGCCCCCCCCCCATGGAAAAATGGTTGCTACGCCTATGAGAATCAAACATTAGTAAGTAATAACAAATTTGTTTGTTTGTCGATTCTGTCATTAACTATGTTATAGATAATAAAGGGTTTGATGTGTTGATTACCAATGAGCAGTGCTGTACAACGCATATAAACAATTTGTGGTGTCGTAAAATTTACAGGTTTGAAATATATTATCGACTCGAAAAGAATAAATTGTATCAAATCCATCTCATCTGTCATCATCCATAAGCACCGATTTTATATTCCAGTAATTCCTAACTGACTTTGACGCTGTTCGAACGATTTTGAATACGAATATTATGTGTAAAGTTGCCCTTAACACATTATACGTTTCCATATACATATGAACATGATTTTGACAGTTTTGAAATAATGCATCGCAAAGAGCTACAAATTCAAATACCTAGGGAAAGCGTTGTGTAATTAACTAACTGTTGTATACAGCAGAGGTTTAAACGAGCACATACTGAAAATGATGATAATCGATGGAAACGAAAGAAAAGACCAAAAATTAAGTTTGTCTCATAATAATTCCAAGTACAACTAAAGGTTAATCTTAACTTTTAATTGTGCTTTCTTTTTAGGGTTCCGTACGTCCGAATGAAAAGCGGAACCCTTACAGGATCAGTCGTGTGTCTGTCCGTCCGTTTTTCTTTTGTGGGTTGACTAGATGACTAAATTAAATAAAATGTCAATGTATTCAAAGTCTGTCATATCTTCTGAATACATTGAGTTAGAAGTTTAAATTTTTCACAAAAAACAATACTAATGTATCAGTAACTAAATATCTTTTTAACAGCTTCAAATAAAAATCTGTAACTGTTTTTACAAGAAAATGTCAAAATATTACTAATTACCTGTTTCCACATAATATTTTGTGACTTGTTCGAGGATAATACTGAGTTGAGACTAAGACAGTTATTTTCGTGAATAACAATTTTCTAACTTCCCTTATAGTTACATTATAAAAGTTCAAATATTTTCTGTATGCAGGGTTGGCTATGCATGTCGTATTAAAAATTTTAGTTTGTGAAAAACAAATACAAATCAGAATCCCAAATGTGTCTACATGGAAAAACTGTAATTCCAAGATAAAAATTAATCAATCTACTTATATGAAACCGGAATTATTACTCAATTATAGCGTTTGTTTATAATTGTCCCAGCGCCTCCGCCAAAATTTTCAATAAAATTTTTTATTCTATAAAAATGTTTTATCTTCAGCATTATAAGATTAACTATCCTCAGCAACTATCAAAGAATAGCAAATTTGATCTCAATAAGTACTTAAAAATGTAATTAGCAGAAGAATAGTTGATTTCAAATTTCCTATTCTTTATTATATAAGCAACTAAATACTAATTAGCACAAGAAATCAAGGATTTATACGAATGTGTTAGTGCAAATAGGGCCAAGAATTAACATTTAGTAGTATGTGCTCTATTTATTAATAGGTATCTACTACAAACAAAAGTAAAGAAGCTAGATCTAGACGTAGGAAAATTGAGCTTCCAACCTGCCCTAATTTTTGTTGATATTGTCGTGATTACACAGTCTGGCTAAGGCCCTGCTTCTCCCTTGTTATCGTTTTTCCCTTTTTTTGTAACAAGCAATTTCCAGTAAAAATTAAAATAAGAAAATAAGTTGAAGTTTTTATATCAAATTAGTGTTTATGTATATCTTCATTAGCAACAGGAATTACGAGATAATTTTAAGACCTTTCTTGAAGGTCACAATTCATTTTACTTCTCCAAGTATTTCTTCAAAACTTTTATTATTACAAAACCTAACAAAGTTGTATTAATATTTAGGTGATATAACAATTTTAAAAACATTTCTATATTTAAGGTCAGATATTTTTGGATTGTAGGACTTACTAACATTAGTTTTGCATATGGTTGCAAAATTACACGGTAAATTAATTAAATTAAAAAAAAAAGTATCCCACGGGAACCTTTGACACAATTAAGAAGGTGCGTTCCAAGTAAAAAGATACGAATTGACCTTTACTAAAACGAAATGATTTTATCTTGTTTAAATAACATTCCTAATTTTTACCTTGTGCGTACGTAAATATAATACAAAGATAGTAATACATCATTTTCTTAAAGAATACAATTTTCCTAATGTAACCCGGGGTTTTAGGCATTAAATATATAAAAGGGACACATTAACGAAGGCATTGTCGCGCCTTCTTTTGTTAACTAGCTTTTGTATTTATCGTGCCAACTAAATAAGTAAACGTTTTAATGTATTTTAATAATTAATTTGTACCTCGCACACCCTACCTGTCTTTATTACGAAATAATAATCATTTCTAGGTACACACAAGTGCACAAGGGTCATTAATTTTGTATGCATGTACGTACATGCCTTAATACTGAAACTACAGACACAATTAATATTACGCACCATACATACAGGTAAGATAAATAGAAATTACACATTTCTTTGTCCACATTTTCTCTGTTTATGTCACATCGCACGGACGAAAATGCATAATTTGATGAACAAATGAAATTTTTTTTAACCACGTCTGACCTATACTTATGTTCGGTTCTTAACTAGCCACTAGAGTATAACAACAGACGAGCTAACAAGAAATAGCAGAAAATACAAATTTGAAAATTTCAATAAAAAATTTTATTGTGAACTAAAAAGAAACATTTAGGCTTTGATTATTCTACGAATGAATTTTTTTTATTGTCTATTACCTATGGAAAAGACATTTCATAAAATGTTGACAGAGAAAATGAAAAAGGAAAATTTATCTAAATATTAAAGCAATATTTACAATTTATTCATTCCACCAGCCCGTTGCTTCGTAAGCGAAAATAATAAAAATTACAATTTGGACCCGGTTTTGTAAAAATAAAATCCCAGCCGAAATAAATTTAGTAGGTATTTTAGTTGATATTACAAATTAAATTGTAATAATTAAGAAACTTGAAATAATTTTTAAAAAAACATGGTAANATAAGAAATAGGCGAGATCCTCTCGCAAACTAAAAAATATATAAATAATAAATTACTAGATAGCAATTCTTTTCTAAATCAGTTTACAGAATCCTTGGGATTATCCTTTTAAATTAGTTACCATATCTACTCCTGACATTCTTACAATTTTCAAAATCAGAAACTTGATTAGATGTATACACATTGAAGTTCTTAATATTTCTTTTGATTTTGGAATTTATCTTTTTAAAACAATACATCAACAATCAAAAAGAACACATCTAATTGTTCCTTATTCGTTTTTTATTTTGTTTATTATATTTTGGCAAAATATTTACCTCGGTATTTTATCGTAACTGTCCCAGCTGGTGAGGCAGTTATAAGAACTGTACCTGCTGGTAGAACTCATAGCGCACTACAGAGTCCACGATCGAACCCACGGGTACCATATTATTAAAACGCGTTCGAATAATACCAACAGCGAATAGCGCCTCATGTTGTTCGTATGGGGCGCAACATGCCACTGAGTTATCGTCGCGACGTCCGGCGCCGGTCTCTCACCTGAATCGACGCACTTGAAGAAATAAATTTCAACAACTATACTAATACTATGTTCTATGATAGTAAATCTCAAATTTCTAATTAATAATGTTACTTTATACAATGTTAACTATTTGTATCAATTGTTTTCGGGAGAGAACAAAGCTGTGCTACTAGTTAAAGCCGTTCAATTCAGTTGATAACAATTTACTGGTCTGTTTTACACAAAGAATTTATTATCAGAATCCTAAAAGGACCTATCAAAATCACCCTTCTCATTAGTTCGTTAACACCTAGATTCCTATACATACATTTTTGTTCGATATGGCGGTATCCCGCCGGTTTACTAATTTGGTGAAATCACTTCGAAGAAGTAATGGACAGTATATTTGTTTTATATACAATTTTATTTACACAATACACAATATATACAATGTCGGTTAGTGATATGATACACAAGTCACAAGGAATAACTTGTTTTTCGGTTAATTTGGTTAATATTTTGGTTTTAAATTGATTGATTGGAATGAGATTTGGATCTGTTTAAAATCTTACAAGAACACTCATTTATAACTTACTCCACCCCCACGATAATGATGGAAAAAGTCGAAATGGATTATACCTGAAAGTACATCTGGTGGTGAAATTACCCAGTCAGGTACCAACCCTCCGAGAAATGATGTCTGGGCAAACCAGATAATAAACTTAGTTTAGCTGGTCGTAAGAATTGCATTTACGACCAGGGAAGAACATCTATTTACAAAATATACAAATGAAAGGAGATGAATAACCTAATAAACCTAAGAATTATACCAAAAATAATATAACTAAGAAATGTCTTTGTAACACCGAACA
>NW_020439040.1:1934034-2034535 GCF_000699045.2 Agrilus planipennis | reverse complement strand
TGTTCGATATGGCGGTATCCCGCCGGTTTACTAATTTGGTGAAATCACTTCGAAGAAGTAATGGACTGTAGATTTGTTTTATATACAATTTTATTTACACAATACACAATATATACAATGTCGGTTAGTGATATGGTACACAAATCACAAGTAATAACTTGTTTTTCGGTTAATTTGATAATTTTTTGGTTTTAAATTGATTGATTGGAATGAGATTTGGATCTGTTTAAAATCTTACAAGAACACTCATTTATAACTTACTCCACCCCCACGATAATGATGGAAAAAGTCGAAATGGATTATACCTGAAAGTACATCTGGTGGTGAAATTACCCAGTCAGGTACCAACCCTCCGAGAAATGATGTCTGGGCAAACCAGATAATAAACTTAGTTTAGCTGGTCGTAAGAATTGCATTTACGACCAGGGAAGAACATCTATTTACAAAATATACAAATGAAAGGAGATGAATAACCTAATAAACCTAAGAATTATACCAAAATAAACATAACTAATTGTAAGAAATGTCTTTGTAACACCGAATAATTTTCTTTGTTCTCTTTTAGAAGATTAGATTAGATGTGCCCGAGAGGTAATGATAGAGTTAGCCAAAAATTTGACAATTGTGAAGAGGCTCTTAGACGTAACTGGGTTGTTCCAAAGTAAAATAAATGAATAAGAGATTCAAGAGTAAAAATGTCTCCATTATACGTGAAATTTCAGCAGCGATTTGAGATTTCACGGGCTTCAGATTTAAGAAAACAAGGAAAGGGAATTGAAAGAAAAATGACTTGGGGACAATTCCAAGGATTTCACTGACTTCCTGTTATATCTCTCCCAACTGAATGGAATCCACTTCGGGAAAATTGCAAGATCTTTGACGTGAAATAATCCGGTCAAAAATCATTCTGTGAAAATTTTTAATTAAGTTGAATACGAGAATGTTACGTCGACCTAGAAATTTTATGCTTAGAATAAAAACACTCATGTTATATCTCTCGCCTCTTCTTTGTGCTTCCACAACGTACAGATTCATCTATGATACTCAGCCTGAAGGCATTCATGTCACAGCAGGATTTTTCTATTTTAATAAAAACAACCCCTTTTCTCTATCAATAATAAGGATCTCCATTTTACTGTACAACGGTTGTTTTATGCAAGATTTTATTACAGCTGATATGAAAGGGCTGTTTTAATTCAAGAGGAAAATTTTTGTTTAACAGAAGTACCTACAGCTACAAAAGTCTCATTATAATCCAAAACATTTTCCAGTTTCCAACATTAATTAATTGAATTAAAAATTTTGAATACATTCAAAAATAAAGCTTTTTAAATGCATCTTGCAAAATGTTTTCTCCGTAGTTTCTCCTTCAAAAAAGCATCTACCTAATAGTATTCGTTGAAAAATAATTATCGTGTATTATAGAGAATAGTGCAGGGTTGAGTCGCCTTCAATAAAAAGAAGTCACTTCTATGCTCGCGAACTATTAATTTAGAAATTCGAAAAAGGTTGTTAAAGGTGTATATTTGGAGCGCGGCGCTGTAGGGGTGCGAAACCTGGACGGTGGGTGTGGCGGGTTACAAACGTTCGAAATGTGGTGTTACCGACGAATGATGAGGATACCGTGGATGGAGAAGGTTAGAAATGAAGAGGTATTAGAAAGAATAGGAGAACAGAGGACTCTATGGAAGTCAATAAGAAATAGGCGAGATAGGTTGGTAGGACACGTTCTTGGGCATGAAGGTCTACTCAAAAACATATTAGAGGCAGAAACGGGAGTTAGGAGGAGTAGTGGTATACTTAGATTATATTTCTGTTTGCAAATAGTTAAAGATGTGGATTGTTCTAGTTTTAGGGAAATGCGAAGATTAGCTCAGGATAGGAAAAAGTGAAGGTGCGTGTCCAACCAGTCTTAGGACTGACGATCTTATGATTATGATAATGATAATTACAAGGATTATCTACAAAATATGTTTAAAATGTGTTAGATGCATTACCCTGTATGTATTACCTCAAATCATCAAAGGGTAGTGATTGTTTTGCGAAAATATAAGAACAAGACTATTGTTTTTACATTAGCATGACTACGACTAAGGCCGAACGAACAAGTCCAAGACTACAACCAAGATCGAATATGCAAGACTAAACGGAAAATTATTACTGGGACAGTCTTGGTCTTACTTTGTCATCAACGGTTATGACATGAAAGTAATAACCTCGTCCATTTCTATTCGTACGTTTATTGAACACCCTGTGTATTAATAATCAGGAATGTTTAAGCGGATGTTTTCGTATTAAAAATACATAGGCGGATCATAAGGGATTATGATGTCCAAGGGAACAGGCTATTAATTCCGAACGTTACAAAAATGGTTTCAGCCTTTTTATTGTGGTTTATATTCACATTTCCCATTTTTCCGATATTTCCCTGAGCTGTTATTTATTATTTAAAGCGTTTGTAAACTTGAGGTATGTAGTAAATACATAATGTAATCGATAAGCAAACCTGCCAGTAGCTATTTTATCGACTATAACTATAATTCAGTATACGAGGGTGGATTGATAAGTTTCCGGCCTGACTAAGAAAAACAAGGTTTTTAAAAATTTTTTTTTTTTATTTCTCAACATAATCTCCTCCAAGGCTGATACATTTCTCATAGCGGTGTTCCAGTCTATTAATGCCATCTCTATAGACTGATTCGTCAAGCTCCTCAAAATAACCATTTACAGCTTCGATTACTTCTTCATTGTCCGCAAATCTCTTACCGCCAAGCCATTTTTTGAGATTAGGGAACAGAAAATAGTCACTCGGGGCTAGGTCTGGAGAGTAAGGAGGGTGCGGCATCAATTCAAACTTTAGATCGTTGATTTTAGCCGTCGCAACGATTGACGTGTGCGCTGGTGCGTTATCGTGATGAAACAAGATTTTTTTCTTCGCCAGATGAGGTCGTTTAATTTTCACCTCGTGGCTCAAACGTTGCAATAAGTCTGCGTAGTATTGACCAGTGATAGTATTACCCTTTGCAAGGTAATCAATGTATATAATACCTCTTGCATCCCAAAAAACAGTAGCCATAACCTTGTTCGCCGAAAAAATTGTTTTTGCCTTCTTTGGAGTTGGTTCCCCTGGTCCAATCCACTGTTTAGACTGTTCTTTGGTTTCAGGAGTGTAGTGGTGGACCCACGTTTCGTCAACGGTTACGAATCGACGCAAAAATTCGCTTGGATTACGCTTATACAATGACAAATTTGCGGTAGAAATGTTTTTTCGAATCAATTTTTGGTCGACTGTTAGCAAACGCGGCACCCATCTTGCACAGAGCTTTTCCATATGCAAATGTTGGTGCAAAATATGTTGCACACGTTCATATGACATCTTACAGGTCTCAGCTATCTCACGCACTTTCAATCTGCGGTCTCCCAGCACTATTTGATGAATTTTTTCGATCATATCTGGAGTTGTGACCTCAACGGGGCGTCCTGAGCGAGGCCCATCAGAGGTGCTCACACGACCCTTTTTAAACTCGGAAACCCACTGCTTAACGGTTGAATATGACGGGGAGGATGTCCCCAGTGTTGAGTCCATCTCTTTTTTAATTTCCTTCGGCGTTAACCCCTTCAAATAAAAGTATTTGATGACAGCACGATTTTCCTGCTTTTCCATTTTTACGAAAACCACAGAGGCGTCTTGTTCAGCGTGCTGTCAAACCTACACTAGCAAGGAGATCGGGCTGAAACTATAGCTACAAGCTATCCAAGGATGGTACTATAGAATGTCACCTCAAGGTAGGCCTAGTGGCGTCATCTCTTGGTTAGGCCGGAAACTTATCAATCCACCCTCGTATGTATGTTGATAAAATTAATGCAAACTACAGGACATGAGTTATGCAAAGGCGAGCCCTTCCTCATCATCATAAGGCCGTCAGTCCTAAGACTGGTTAAAAACGCACTTCCACCCTTTCCTATCCTCGACTAATCTTCGCATTTCCCTAAAACTAGAACAACCCACATCCTTAACTATTCGCAAACAGTAATCTAATCTAGGTCTACTTTTACACCTCTTAACTCCTGTTTCTGCCTCTAATATGTCTCTGACTAGACCTTCATGTCTGAGAAGGTGTCCTACCAACCTATCTCGCCTATTTTTTTATTGATTTCCATAGAATCCTTTGTTCTCCTACTCTTTCTGATGTCCTTTAATTTTTAAACTTCTCTATCCACGGTATCATCATCATTCGCTTATAACACCACATTTCAAACGCTTCTAATCTTTTCTTTTCCGCCGCGCCCACCGTCCATGTTTCGCACCCGTACAGCGCCACGCTCCAAACATTCAACAATTTTTTCGAACTTCTTAATTTACCGTTAACGGGCATAGAAGTGTGGCGAAAGAACTCGTATTGTTTTTTTGGGTGTAAATATTTTGTAGATAAATATATTTTTTCTAAATTTATTTCTTTTATAATGTTTAATATTTCTTCAATGTAGAGTTCGACTTCTGATCTTTTGCATGCCTTTGTTTCCTTTCTATTTCTATTCTATTCTCCCTAATCACCTGTACCTAGAAATCTAACTTCAACCGTTTCTGCATGAACCTCTTACTAATAGCTGGCTTTTCCCTTAATTACCTTACCTAAAATTCTATACTATTCACCTCTTCAATTCTTCGTATTTCTGTAAGCTCGTGTCTTCAACCCCTATTACCAGTCTTTGTCTATCTTGAGTATTCTATCTCTTTTTACTAACATTTCCCTACTATAAATACTCCTAACATCCCTATCAGAAATCAATTCATCTGTGTCTCTACGTCCAACCGTCTCGTTAGTAAGTCTCTTTTCCTGTGTAAATTGTTATTGTTATCATTGTTATTGTTATTATTATTATTGTTGTTATTTCTTTGTGTGTTTTGGCTGTTGTGTTTTATTTTTACCATCTGTTTGTTTTGTTGTTTAATTTGTTGTTGGCACGTATAAATTTTTGGTTAATTGTTTAAATAGTGTAGCATTAATATTTTATTAATAATTATACAAAAGACATTAAAGAAGAGACTTCCTTTTATTAAAGGCGACTGGACTCTCCGCTATCCTCTGCTTTATATCCCAACTACTCCTTCCGTCCTGACTTATCTGACTTCCTAGATACCTAAAATCAGCCACTTCTTCTAGTCTTTCGTCTCCTATCTTTACATTCGCTCTTTCCCTACTCTTTCTTCCCTTGCATAACAGTATTTTTGTTTCACTTTTATTTATCTTTAAAATCGTGTTAGAAACCGTTAAACCGATGTTCAACTTTCTGTAATAGAGTAACTTGAGTCGAATGCATTAAGGACGGTTTAGGTTACTGATATGAAAATTATCCGGGAACAATAGCTATCGCGACCAATAATTGAAATGAATTGTAGGGAATACGTTAGATCGCATAAATCATTCCGACAACTAGACGAAAATCAAAACGCTTGCAAACAAACCTCGAGTTGTCTGTATAATTAATTTTGATTGACTCTTCTTGATAAATCGCTCTCCCTGCAGCAAAATCCGACCATTATTCATTTGTAAAGTCAATAACAAACACACCGAAAATTGCCAAACATGTACTAGAGAGGTCGTTCTTCATTAATAATGAATCATAACCTGTTCTAGACACCTCATCAGTAATTATCTAACTGGATATAAACGCATTTGATGCGACTATCTCTTCCAAAACTTTAATGTGGGAGGAAGGTGCAAACAGGAATCAAAACTCGCGTCAGATTTGTTTTTGTTAAATATTTGTTCGGAAAAGTTCAATTACTTTTGCAGACGAACATTTAACAATGTCCAAATGTATAAAGTTATAGATACAGGGTAGTGATGGACAAAGTAAGACCCAGACCAATAATGTCCCAGTGTTGGTATTGGTCTTGATCAAATGTTATACTAATAGATATTTGGTCTTGGTCTGAGACTTTCTGATTGGTCTCGCGATCAAGTCTTGTTCTTGATCATTCAATCTGATACTTACTTTTTTTGACGTGACAACGTCTTATAATTCGATGGAGCCGGCTGCACACACGAAAAAACATGACTCATGCGGCGTTACCTCGCTCTGAGGTGTTCCATTTAAGCCATGAAATGCAAGCGAGAGCGCGGAACGAGCGACAAAGAGGCACAATCGGCCTCCGCGTTCGACAGCGTTCGACATCTGTCTCTCTCCTACTTGAGTGAGCGATGCGTCCGCGTGGACAGCTGCTATACAATAATACGTTTCCATTTACCTCCTTCTCTATATCCATACAAAATATCTATCAAACAAATAAAATTAAAATTTTCTTTTGAAAAATGAAACCATTCCATCAGTATTTTCTTATGACGCTGTCATGTTCAATTATCGTCAGTAAACCGACTTTACAGACAACCGATTTTTTTTACGAATTCTTTTAGACACAAATTTTTCTATTTACCCACACAATAACTGTGTTAATTTCCCAAATTTTCTGTCATGCATGCGCCCCTGTCATGACTTTTAAAGAAAATAGTGTCGATTGTTGTGAAAATTATAAAAACTCGAGAACTCACCCTTCTTCCAATGCATAAATTAACCCTTCCTTCAACGCATAAATTGACCTTTTAGCTAACAAAATGGTACAAAGTACTTGATAGAAGTAAAAAATACCGAAAAAAAAAATAGTTTGTCTCTATATTTCAACCATGTGCTATCCAGACATAGGAACACTTACTACGAGAACATCTTTGTGAATACCTTTTTTCAAATAGCGGTGAAGTTTCTTTTTTTTTATAATTAGTGTTAAAATCTTAAAATTTCAAATACTGAAAATGTTTTGCTTATTTGGTAGGTGCTCCCCCGTGATTCCAACACTATTCCTTGATGTACGGACGGCTGGGTGTCTTTTTAAGGATGTTTGGGAGGTACAATCGGAGACAAGAGTACATAAAATTAGAAATTCATCGTGATTAATTAGGTTTTGCAGCATATCATGAGGTAAATAAATACTATACATACTAAAAAAAAGGATACGGTTTGAGAGAAAATTTGGAATTTGACCAAAAATAAGAAATAACGAATAATATGGAAAATTTTTAACTGACTTTAGGCAGTGAATATGCCTTGATTTCAACTTCGAAACAAAAAATATTTAGTTTCAATCTCTATTAATAATGAGCGTAAGACTTTTTAATATGTTTAAATAATAATTAATAGTTTAAAATTGCATTTATATGTCTCGTAGCATTTTGACATACCTCCCAAACACCCTTAAGCTCTCCCCTTCTTCCGCGAACACAGAAAAAAGCAAATGTTTGTCAGTTGTGTATTCTGTTAACAGAAAAATACGTATCATATAAATTATACGATTAACTAAGTAAATAATATCATGAAAACATGGAATTGCTTGCACATTCTTTCGCTTTTAGTTTACTTTACATCATAAACTTTTATGGGAACTTTGGTCAAGTCCGTTTTATTGCGTCACTTTATCGAAAAGAAGGTCAACTTTATTACAACGAAAAAGATGTCATCGTTACGGTCACATGATAAACCAAAGCGCTTCCGAGATAAATTATGAATAGCAGTTTGCGTTTCATCGAGTTAAATTCACAAAAATCATTTTTCACGTAGTGATACTCATGATTTTAAAGCACAATGTAATAAAGTCATTGATAATCGAAAAGCTTGGTTATTCACTTGTCTGTCAATATGAGGGCAACTGAACTAAAGACCACCAAAATTAAATCAACTTAATAAAGACCATTATCTACCTTAACCACCGAATTCGAATAGCGATTTCGAACTTATTAAATCTCATCGGCGATAACGATAAGAAAATTCAATAAATCAGCGATCAAATCGATGTCGTTCAGTCCAAGATTAATAGCAATATCTGTAACAAGGTATTAAAAAGAAGAATTTAAAGTGTCTATGCTTTTAATAGTAACAAGAAAAAAAAAACGAAATATCTAACCGGCTGATAAGATTAAGACAGAAAATGGATTTGATGAGTAGGTGCTTCCAGGCCCCTTTTTTTTTTAATTTGTATCTAGTTAATTAAAATGTTTGATTCGACGAATTTAAACAGCGGATCAAGGAAGGCTTATCAGATTAATCGGCCGAAAGGTTCTGTTTAAATTGGAAAAAGGCTTTCTGATTGGCATATTGGCACCATATGAAGTACCATCGTTGATTAGTGACAACTGAGCATTAAAATACCTTCATATACACATATATGTACGTGGTACATATACCTATACACACGTATGTATGTAATTTCGATTGAAAGCTACGGTTCCAATTTTGTGGGCTAAGCCTTTCAAACACGTCGATTACTTCGTTCAATTATTTTTTTTTGTCATTCGACAATTCTCTTCCAATAGCGGACGGTTATTGGAGGATAGAGCCATTTCACCAACTTCTAATCAACCGATCAACTTATACGTACAAATTGATCCAGAAAACTACATGACAAAATCGCTCTCAAACTTTTTAACTTAATTGGTTACTACGTCTAATGGTTTATTCCACTAGAAAACGATTTATTGATAGTGCTACATTATTTCTTTCTAGTGTACTGTCCAAAATCCTTTAATTGAGAATAATTAACAGCAAAGAATAGCTCAGAGTTTTAACAATAGTCACTTTTATACTCGCCGACGGTTATTTTACAAATTCGAAAAAGATTGTTAAAGATATGTCTAGAGTACGGCTCTGTATGGATACGAAACGTAGAAGGTGGTTGCGTCGAAAAAGAAAAGATTAGAAGCTTTCGGAATGCGATGTTACAGGCGAATGATGAGGATACCGTGGAAAGAGAAGATTAGACATAAAGAGTTACTAGAAAGAATAGGAGAACAGAGGACTTAGAAGCAGAAACGGAAGTTAGAAGGGGTAGAGGTAGACCTAGATTAGATTACTGTTCGCAAATAGTTAAGGATGTGGTTGTTCTAGTTTTGGGGAAATGCGAAGATTAGCTCAGGATAGTAAAGAGTGGAGGTGCTCGTACAACCAGTCTTAGGACTGACGACCTTATGATGATAATAATGAATAAACAACCATTTTAGCCTCTTATTCCAAGTGGTTCACTTTCATGGATCGCTACGATGAATAATTTTAATTGTACATGGAAGGAGTATTGAATAGAGTAGGTCATTTTTCTCCATGCTATATACGAATATTTGTTAATTTTTAACAGTGAAGAAACCTCTTCGATTAATTATTATTTAGCCCGATTAAAAATTTTATAAAAACTGTTACAGAATGTTCTGCAAATCGTAAACATATACACAACGCAATTTTTCTGTTTAATTATTAATGATATCCGCATCATTCTTTTCTACTTACTATTAGTTGTTATCATATAAACTAAAAACCAAAAAATTAAGGCTCACTATTAACTAATACAAAATTTTTGGGATCCTCAAAATAAAGAGAAACTATTGCTGTAAACACCAAAGTTAATTAATTAATCATAATTAATGAAATAGGTCATAAGTGTATTTATCACTGGGTCAAAGGTAGGTACCTATCTTTTAGTACATTTATTAAGTTCTTTCCTTTTCCTGTAGATATATATCTACGTATCTACAAATACATTCTTTTGATCTATAAAATGTCACCATAAATCTGCATGCGATTGGAAAACGTTTTCGAGCAGAAAGAAATAAGAATTTGAAAAGCATATTTTAAATTTGTTCTCCGTTTGCATTCGCGTAGTGGCCCTTTGAATTTTATTTTCGCATTACGAAATACGTATGTGTTGTATACGTATACAGGCAAGGCAAAAATTTCACCGAAACATAGAAGCTACACATTTTTTTGTTGGCATTTTTTCTCTATCTATATATCGCACGATCGACATACACAATTTCGTGAAGGTGTGGAATATATTTTTCAGTCACGATTATCTAATATCTATAATCTATTAAGACTGTATTGGGATGGATCGTTTGTCCTAATTTGTATTACTTATTGATTACTGTACTAAATTATTTGTTACTTCTGTTTCTCGTGAACAGAAATACATCAGTATGGTATAACTGTTACAATGGTCACCTTGCAGACCTTTAGTGTACTAATTTTCCTAGATACCTATGTAAATCTATGTTGGACTCTTCAGTCGCCACTAGTGTGTATATGTCCAAGTACCAGATAAAATCTTAGAGTAAAGTTAGCTAATTAAACCTAAACGTATTAGATAAACGTTAATTAGGAAAATAAATCGATTTGAACCTTTTGAAGTATTGGGATCCGTCAAATGGGAGGAGCCTAAAAACATGGCGCCGATTAGGGAAAATTTGTCGTAGTTCCTATAGTGTACCGTGCAATTTCCAAGTTTTTAAATTACGATAAAATGATAAGTATTGACACAATATGTGATTGGGCTGACACAAAGCCTCGGAAAGGAAATTTCGTTGAAGGTGAGCGTGTTTTTAATGCCAATCACATTATAAAATTCGGAAATAACAAATCCGGAAGCTAGCCTTCAAATTCCGTCAAGTTTACTGCCAACTTTTTACAAACTTCGGATTTAAAAAGTGATTCACGTTATATAATTGGTGAGGTGATTCTGGGTGATTTAAGCAATATCATATCAATGACTTGCACGTGCAAAGCCGATTTAAGAGAACGTTGCAAACACATTATTGCATCTGTGTTGTATTGCAGCAGGTAGGTTTTTAACCTCAAAATACTTATATCGTATCATTAGAATTGTGTTAAATCAATTACACAGGAATAAATAATTTCTCACTTTATATTTTTAGTATGATTCTAGTTTTAAATATTAAGGTTATGGCTGATGGTAAACACTTGCTGAAATATAATCATGTGCATTAAAATGACGTGAACAAATTTTTATTCCGGAATTCACTTCTTTGATACCTACTGCTTTCATTCAAGCTTCGATTAGTTTACTTTTTTCTCTAATTTTCCGAATATACTTTTTACATATATATAAAACGGTTAGTTTTTATTGGAATGCAGTTAATGCAGGTGAAGAGTGAAGATCTATGTCTGAAGTGCTATTGCAGCTTTTCACTGAACATATTAACTTTTTATTTGATTTAACTTTAGAAGAAAACTTCGTCGACTCCATCATCAAAAAAATTTTTACTTTTTTAACAATTTTACAATTTGCGTGCACAGTTCCTATGTAAATTTTTCCCTCATTCGAGTTATAAATTTTGCCACCAGATGGTGTATGTCCATTTGACAGATCCCAATAGTCTAGTTTTTTGACATTAAAACAAAAACTGGCATGCCTCTTTCTAATTGGTCGGTGTGAAACAACGTCAAAATAATAACATACAAATAAGCGAAATAAACACACAAATGTAACGCATATACATATGCATGTACAGGGTGTATGAAGACAAAACAAGTGCAAATTGAAGTTAGAAATAATTACATCATATTCACCCTGTAACTATATACATACATATATGTCGTATCCAATTCTGTTAATCAATTTAACCAATTAAGAGGGCAGCAACAAAGACAACACCAAGAAGGCTAGAAAACATCAACACGAGAAGAAATGGAATGGGCACCTTGGTATTCGCAAAGCAACTTCATCTAAACTGTCTGAAGGGGTGAGTGGTGGTTTTTCGAACATGTGTCCAGGAGTCAGGGACAACGCTTTGTCGTAACACGAACAGGGATTCCTTCTTTGCTTCTGCTTCTTTTTGTCATTTCCTTCATGGCCGCTGCGAGACATTCTGGAGCACGTAAGTCACGAATCATGACGAAACGTCAGTCAAAATGGAAACGACTCACCCTCTTTCTACTGTTCACATACAGGGTGATACATATTCATACACACGGCAACAAATATAAATCACCCTGCATGTATTGCTCCATTAAATTATGCGAACTATTTTTTTAATCAATAATCCATTCTGACAATATTTAACAGTTACCCAACCAATTAACATTTACTTTCAAAATTGCTACATTAAATACATGTAACAGATTGCAAAATTGATAACACAACTGGTCGATTACACATAAAATAAAACGATAAGTTGTCAATCTGTTAGCAAATAAAATTAAAAAAGGCACATTACCTGTCGCTCCTGTGCTAATCACTATCATTACGCAGGTTTTAATCAATCAATTCCACAATAATCTACAAATCTAGTTATCTTTATGTTCCTGGCCTCCGATTGGTTTAAGAAAATCTCAAAACCATTGTAACAAATATTATAAATAAAATTGTTAACAATATTCCTTTTTTTTGTATTAATTTATTGTTATCCTGAATTTGGTCTGTTGTCTCAAGGATAGTCGAGTTTAAGGTTTATTGAAATTCTGTCGATATTAATCGATTATTGTTGATGGCAAACATCTTTACGTATATGTTTTATTCCAAAGGGGCTCTCCAAAAGCAAGTCTATGAAGGACTCACTAAAAACCCATGAGGTACTTTATTCTGTCTAGAGACATCACATGCAGAAATGTAATTTTGACATTATTTTATGTTATAAATAATAGAAAACAAATATATTTCTTTACATTAGTTTGATAAAAGACCAATCTATGATTTACTAAATACGTTTCGTTGTTGTTGCTTCTGTCACTTCTCGTAGCGGTCAAAGCAGTAGTACGTAAAGACAAAGGTCCCGGGTTCAATTCCCGGCGATAGTGTGCCAGCAGCAATACTTTTTTTTTCATTAATTTGAAGTATAGTGGATAAAAGTTAAATGAATTGTCACATTAATATTAAGTAATATATTCCTTTTTAAATAAAAAATGATCAAGAACACATGGTCCTGCGCGTCCTTTTCCATAGATTATTGCTCCATTGTAAACTTCTCAAAACAACGTGTCATCTCGATCGCTTTTCAAGCGAAAAATTACTACAACCTGTAGTATCCACCGTAAATGATTAATGACTTTATTATATTATCAAAGGTTCATGAATAAAGCAGTAACACGAACGAAGCACATAAGTATCTCTCCATTAATCCATACAGTCGTTTCGATTACAAATTTAAATTTAATAATGTAGGAAAATTGTGTCCGGTTGCTAACAACCTGTTGCTTACGGCGACGTCGCCGTCACGACGCGACACCAGGATCAATAAGGGAAGACATTTGAAGGAAACGCAGTAAACGCGTGTGTACCCTTCCATTTGGCTTTGGACTATTAAGGGATAGATGTCGCAGACGTTGCAAAATTTGTACAAATCTGTCTCAAATTTTTTAAAAAATTTACAAAAAATCTGTTCAGTCCTTAAAAGTATGAACAGGCGGTCTCAGTTTTAATTTTGACTAGGACCGCATATATACTGAACTTTCGATTAGAAATAAAATAAATAAATTTTGTACTTCTTTAACAATACACTAACGTTTCATTTAATATTTATGAGATTTATCAAGGACAAGTCGGCATCCTTAATTGTAATGGGACCTTGTTAAACATTAACAAAATTACAATTAACAGCAAACTTCCAAAGTTGGTTGAAGACAGCGCGTAAATTAAAACTGTCTACGGCGTGCTAATGAGACCCAAACAAATCTATGCTTGATAGTTTTGACAGATCACTGTTTTTTTAATCAACTAGGTACAAAGATTTTTGATTATGAATTTATCGAAGTGATAGTTTGGATAATGTGCACAGGAGCGGCAGGTGACACGTACAGGTGCACCCCAAACCTAAACTATTTCGTTCATAGATCAAAATTACTAATATTTACGACGAATACCTTGGTATTTGTAAAGCGACTTCGTCCAGACTGTCGGAGGGTGTGAGCGGCGTTTTTTCGAACAGTCGACTGGGCGCAAGGGTGAGCGCGTTCGAGTAACGCGATCGGGGGTTGCGTCTCTGACGTTGCTTCTTCTTCTTGTCTTCCTCGGCGCGGCGGAGGTTGTGAAGACGGAAGAAATACATGGACATCGTGCCGTCTCGATTCTTCCTCCGTCTCCACCACCAAGGACACCTGGTGCTCCTGTTCTATCGCTTGATCTCGATTACACTGCCGGAGGAGGATCATCGTCAACGTTACACCTTAACGTCCAACATAAATAACAGTTAACACGAAGGACGCCGGAAACATGCTTAACCACCTATCTCTACCACAACCAATCACGTCGTCTTCCATCAACAAGCAATCATTCAAAAAGTCCGAAAATTACAACAAATTATTTGTCCAAAAAGGAAAACCAAGGGAATATTACATTTGGTACGATATTTTATGTAGTTTATAGTTTCATTTATCATACCTAACATATTTGCTGCGAAGGCCAGTATTTCAAAGGTCTTCCAAAGGAATGGGAAGTCGTATTGTGCCTGACATTATTGCCTTGATCTTATAAACTGTTCATATTAAGTCTCATATACAAATAAACGGAACTTGTTACGTAAAATATGCTCTACTAGTTAAGCCCCTTTATATTTCGACGGTTGCCGGTGGTGTAAGCACTTTCTATTTCCGAATTTAATGGTTACAAGGTGATTAGAATATGTGCGTATGCAACCAACCCTACACACATTTAAACCCGCTCACTTTTATAAGTGTTTATTTTTAACTCGAATATGCTAAAATTGTTAATTTTCAATTAAAAATTCTGATTAAACGAAAAAATCTCAGATTTTAAAAATAGGCCTATCTTTTACTTTTATCTTTTATTTTAACTTTTGATATTCAGCTAGTCCCAGGATGGACTGAACATTTATGGATATAACATTATTAAAATTACTGGCGAAATGTGGTCAAATTTTATAAAAGGTCATAAACTTAATGGATAAGCCAACAGCACAAAGTTTAACCCTTCTGGTTTACCCTTAACGGGCAAAATTCACTTTAACGTATGATACCGTAGAAACTTTATGGATAATAACTTATTAACAACTATTTACTAATTCTCGTTTCAACTACAACTTAAGTAAAATATTAAATAAAGTTGCCAACAATCTCTATTATAACTACGTTGTTATTATAAACAATTAAACAATGAATTACAAGTTTCTAGTATATTTTAATTAAAATTTTCGAGTACATACATACGTATAACGTAGGTACCTGTATGTTCGACGCATAATAGAACTTCCGGAAGGTCCTACAATTAATTTTAACAAAAGTTAGTGACGGCTGAACTGTCAGGGGTAGGAACCGGATATAAAGTTGAGGACTTATAGGAATTAAATATTTAAACGCCGCACCAGGGAGGTGTGAACTCCCCAACCAGTACGTTAAACGAAGCAAAAAATTACATCAGGTCTAACATTTTTTGTAAACATGTTGAGCTTTTAGTAAATATGGAAATTGGAAATAGGACTAAACTGGAAAGTAAACAAAAAATTACTCTTATTCGCGAAATTCGGCGATCAAATATATGCTTGGGATTATTTAATATTTTATTCAATTCAATCTACTTATATCTGGCAAACAAATTTAATTACTACTACATCAATATTTGGAAACATTCCAATCTTAAGGACCCATGAAAAAAGGTCCCTCCTGTAGACTTCTCATGATCAATATTAAATAAGGATAATGGTTAACTTCTAGAGAATATTGTAAATTGTTCATGTTTATCTTACACGTTCGATAAATCGGCAATAATTACATTCTCCATCCACGTAGCTACAGTTTTTATCATACTATGTTGCCGATTCACATACAGGACCGGCTTCGGCTTGCAAATTATTGCTATTGCAATTTTCTTTAAAAAAAAATTACCCTTAACCACACTGCTAAACTCACCGTGCGATTATTTATTGCATCTAGTTTACTACCCCTAGAGCTAGGCACTTATTTCTATTACGTCCTGTATGAAGGGTCAAAGTTAGTCTAAATTGAGTTAGTGCACACCTGAGTTTAAACGCTGGTAACTTCTAAACTAGCAAACTTATAGGAATCGTTCTGGCATTATTTCGTGGCTAAAATATTGCGCAGTTGTCGAGAGTACTATAAAATTCCAAACGCCAAGGCCCGGCACGTAACGAAAATAAGGAAACACGAAAAATAAAATGAGTTGCCAGGCGCCTCCACCAAAAGTCTCAATTGCACTTTCAACTGGATAAAATGATTTTGAAATTATAAAAACCACACATTCGATCATTTAATGCATAGGTGAGACTTACTGCACTTCAACAAATAGAAGACTTACATAACAAATTTGTTTTTCGATATTTTACAAATGTATTCCACTACAAATTATTAACTATCAGATAAGAGTGTAAGGTAAACTTTCATTTTTCAAAAAATTGACATAATTATAAGTTAATATTTACTTTAATAAACAAGCTAATATGTGGTGCCGTAAGACGCCCGGTAGCAATGAAATAACTTCGTTCCTGTAATACATACACCTGCCCAGAATGTACATTCGGTTCGTGTGGTATTTCTCAAGCACGGCACCCCCGTAATTGCTCGCGCCAGTGACTTTGTTTTGGGAGAAAAGCGGTCACTTGGTATTTGTGTCTTAATTAAATTCATTTTAATTTGGCCGAAGATAGGTTGGTATGCTTGAAGGCATGTTTGTGAACACACACGTGAATGCCTGCCCTTTCGTAATACGTTTCGCTGTTTGCTTAAACACTTAGTAAATATTTATGAACGTACCTACAAGGAAAGGGGTGTGTGAACACAGAATTTTCAAGTAGACAAAGCACAACCAACAACGACAACTAACTAACTGGCAAATTAATACGGAAAAGTTATTATTTTAGATTGGTTCGTCGAGTTACTTTCACTAAAACAGTTTTTAAATAATAGAGGAGTTAGAACTGTTGGAAATAAATCATAACTATAATCGAAACAAAAAGAGAATTACCTAAAATAGATTGTTTACGGATCCTATCTCTTGTCTGGAAAAGTCGAACGAAAGTTAGTACAATTTTATTATAACGTAGACAATACAGGAAAAAAGAAAGGTGAAATGGGAAGAGGACTAATAGCAGAGAAGTAGAAGTTAGAGAGGAGGAATTACTTTCTAGAAAAGAAATGGAGACCTAGAAAATACGACAAATGGCGCAGTAAACGCCATCTGTAATACGATGCTACATTTTAGGATTACGTATGCTCCAACAAGGTCCATTTAAATATATGGATATCTACTTGCTGAAACGAATCCCAGCGTAGCCAACCTCAACGTGATAGGCACGTTACCATAATCGAATAAAATAATTCGAAGTGGTCTGTATTCTGTATACGTTGAGATTAGCTACGCCGGGATTCGTTTTTGCAAGTAGATATCTATATATTTAAATGGACCTTGTTTGAGCATATGTAATCCTAAAATGTAGCATCGTACTACAGATGGCGTTTACCGTGCTATTTATGGTATTTTCTAAAACGCGCTGTTAAGACAGCAGGTAAAAGTTGGTCTGTGACGCGCTGATGATATCCAAAAAGATAGAAATCGCGATCCGCGCCTGACAGTTTCGACAGAATACAGACCACTTCGAATTATTTTATTCGAAGTGGAGACCTGATTATTATAATCAACTTATGGAGAATAACAGCGACATATGGACAGAAGCTGAGAAAATTGAAAAAGAACCAAAGAGGCAAAAACTAGAGAAAAAACTAAATCATCGAAATACGTAAAGAAACACAAAGAAATACCTCCAATCGATAATCCAAAATACATGAAAGAGTTAATAAAACTATTATCTATCTATCATAACGTAGACCAAGTTAGAAAAATGCCACCACATGAATCGCTACCTTAGGTATATACAGTACATATGAAATTTGAAATTTATAGCATGCGTTATTCATTTGTCAATTGAATCTAGCGAATAATGTTAAATTGTTAACTAATTTTATAAAGCCATCGGTTATTTTGAACATTAAAGCTGTCTTGCCGATCAAAAATTTTGAACTTTTTACTTCCTTCAGAGTCGAAAACAAAATAAACCCATTTCGAATTTCTAGAGCCAGTAAAATTTTTATTTTGAATAACAGACGTTTTGGCATTCGCAATTTACAAGCCGAAGGTTCTTTTAACCTACGAATAAAAGTAAAAATAACCGGCCTGCCACAATGAATAAGTAATATGAGAAGGGCCAAACTGAAGATTCTACAAACGTCAACTTTTATCAACCGTCAAATAACATTCCGGTAAAAGTATCTTAGGAAGTCACGCTCGATTATGATCTCAAATCGTCGTCGAGCCATAAAAATCAACTCCCGAAAAAAAAGAAACCGTTAAAGTTCTTCATTCCGATCGTTTTATAATGCATTGCTTGATTTCTACTGAGAAAGAGGTGGAAATATTCAAATGAGACTTCGTAAAATAGAAGAAGCTATATTATGGGAAAAATTTCATTTCCCGTTTATGGCAAACGTAGTCCTTTATACATATATCCGGGTCTACATACATAGAAAAAAATTATTCCTTTTTATTTTATCATCTGTATAAAATCTTTAAAACCCACGTCTAGAATTTGAATCAAAAAGGCAAAAGAAACTTATTAGGAATATGGAAAACAATAAAACGACTGAAAAAAACTAAAAACAATAAAATTATAAAGTAAAATATTTCTTTTTGAGAACCGACAAACTAACGGTACGTTATCTTTCAAAAAAAATGTCTTCAAAAGACTTGGTCTCGTTGAAGAAAGTCGTAAAGAAAACTAAAAAAGTTTCTACCCTTTCTCGTTAAAATCCTTTTGAAATACTGTCTTCAAGTATATAACCGATCCTTTACTATTCTGCAGGTAAATCCATTAAAAGATTTCTTTTGTAGTATAATTTGTCAACCAGTTCAACTCGGGATGCAATTATGCCACCGGTGATTATATTTATCTTTTTTTTTGTAGTTGTCTGAACGCTAAAAGTTCATTAGTAACCGAGTTTATGTCTGTGACATTTTCAAGCCGTAAAGCATAAGTATTCCTTCCGAGTTGATAAGAATTGAAATTGAAAACAAATGGATTGAAAAAGGACCTTTCCAGTAATCGTCTTCGTCTTATCGTAAATCCCTCTGAAAGAAGACAACGATGAATGGGAAGATTTTATATAAAACGGGCATTAATATTTCCCCTTGTACTAAAACCCCCATTAATAATTTGAGCGAAAATAATAAATGAATACTAGTGTTACACCACTGCGAGATTTTCTCATTTTTTTAAACTGCATACTTTAATTTAGCTCTTGGGAATAAAATCTGACGTCTTAAAACGTCTCTGGGCAAACACGGTTTAAGTAAAGATCAAGATGATTCCTCGCTGAAATCCTTTTTATAAACACCTTCACTCTTTCCACTTTGTCCTTATTCTTTTTTTACAAAGGCCAAGGAAGCCCACTCGTTTATGTGTATGTATACGTACATGTATTCTGCGATCCCGAAAGCGTCGCCGCCAAGTTCCTTCACCGATCCCAGTTGTTGAATAAGCAAAGTGCAAATTATTCTGTAAAATGGAAGAGCGTCGTCGAAATGTGGACAACTTCGTAAGAATACTCTCTTATTTATTATCAACCGCGGATTAACTTGAGTACCCTGGTAAGTACAAAGTTCGTAATCCTGCTTGTGTCAAAATTCATTTGAAAATATTACAGGATACTGTCGTCACAGTGTGTGTTAAAAAGGTAGTAGGGAAAAGGAGAACAGAAGACGTTGTGGACTTAATAATAAAATAAGACGTTTGATGAGGAAGAAACTTTCAGAGGTATCAAGAGTTAGTTAGCAGGATATTAGAACCCCGATCCGTTGGGACTTGAACCTTGGCGAAGCTCGGGTATAAACTGGAATGGGTGGATCGGCTTGCGAGTTTCGACGATTTAGGGAGCCGGACCATAGATTCAATCGTAATGGGGGGTTCTTGAAGAGAAACCAGACTAAGACAAGTCCCTGAAATAGGGCAGAAGCTCTTTCAGTACTCAGGGTGGCAGAGATCACGAGGATCGGTATGGAACTCTGATGTACAATACTGCAATGTGGAAGACAACGGGAAATCACCACATTATGAAATCCCAAGAAGAACAAACCGAATTCAAATGATGGCATCCTTTGGGGAAAACCACTCCGGACATAAATTAGTCTCCTAGTCGGATGCCAGGGGGGGGGGATATCATCACTAAGCGGATAATAGGGGAAGGTGCAGTATTTCACGAGTCAGAGAGTGGAATATAAGGACAATGAGGCGAGTGAGTAGGGAAAGAGCCAATATAAAGATAGTATACTAAAAATTAGAAGAAGTGGTTTGTTTTAGGTATCTAGGAAGTCAGATAAGTCAAGACGGAAGGAGTAATACGGATATAAAAGAGAGGGTAACGCAGGGTCGAGGTTGCCTTCAATAAAAACAAGTCACTTTTATGCTTGAGAACGGTTAATTTAGTCAGAGACATATTAGAGGCAGAAACGTAAGTTAGGAGTGGTATAACTAGACCTAGATTAAATTACTGTTCTCAAATAGTTAAGGATATGGAATGTTCTAGTTTTAGGGAAATGCGAAGATTAGCTCAGGATAGGAAAGAGTGGAAGTACGCGTTCAACCAGTCTTAGGACTGACAACCTTATGATATTATTAGAACCAGAAACAGGAGTAAAGAGAGGGAGAGGAAGTCCAGTTTACTTAAAATTCGACCCTCAATTTGTAATGAAGATACAAATACTTCAAATTTATTTTCTTTTCATGCCCTTTGGTGTAGAATACGTAGACATAAATATTTGAAAAGAACTTGTTCCCGTTTAGTTTCTTGCGTGTACGCCACTGATGTCCTGTAAATTTTCCGTCAGGATGCTATGTTTACCTTGGACAATATCCTTGTTAGCACGGTACAATTAAACCCATTAGCATACAACTCAGCGTCTATCATTAACCATTGGTTGTTTAAATTTCAATAAAAACATTCATTTACCTAACAACGTTTAGGTAATAATACTGCCTTTACTGCAGAATTAATCTATTTGTAGGTATAAGCATCAGCAGAAACAGACGAAACTGTTCCAGAAGGAATTAAATAGAAGTATAAGAAATTTCATTAAATTATTACGACTGAACAACCCTTCTAACCTTTATCGACACTAATTACCTCCTTCAAATTTGCTAATTAAACTAATACCTGAATAGACCAATTAATGTTTCTTAAGATAAACAAAATTGTATATAATTCTCGAAAAGGATTAATAATTATTTATTATTAGAGGTAATTGATTAAAATTAAGATAAATAATTCTGCTTCATTTTCCCTAAACGTATTTACTTTTCGTACGTAATCTATCCAGAGGTTTATTTTGTATGTATATTTGTAATAATATTTAGTGATATAAGTATTGAAAATCGATTTCTTTAAGGGTAACGTTTCATTTTCCTGCCTTGGTTTACGGTCAAAAACAGGGTCGTTATCGCAGGATAAGTGAATTTAACCCTAGAACTTCCCTCTAGCCGATCACTTATCGAGTTACTAAATGCAAAAGATAACGACAAAATCCCGGAGCAGGTAATGAGAAATATTCCTTGTCGTTTTAGTCCTAACAGGGCAACCCCGAAAAACTTATTGTGTTCCTGCATTTACCCATGAAACCTCCTCAATTTTTGGAAAAATGATTAACGAAATAAAAATTGTAATACTTTTTATTACTGGTTGAGCCCGTTGTCGATAGTGCATAACACTTACACTTCAATTCTCCGTACCCTAGCAAAACCTATGCACTTGCTTTAGAAACGTCATAATTAGTGATTTTTAATTAAATTTTTTAAATTAAACGGAACCACCCTGGATATCAAAAGCAGACCTAATAAACTCCTTCATCTTTTAATTAAAAGTTGTAATAGTCATCAGCTGGCTACAGAATATTGTATTATGGAGGGAGATAATAGCCGCATCGATTATACATTAATAAGTCGGAAAATAAACAAAATCCTTATCTTCTAAAAGCTAAATTGAATTACCCGAAAAGTGATGTTTTTCGTTTTGCCAAAAAATAACATCTCTTTTTGAGGACGATATTCTTGTCATTCTTCACATAATCAACCCCCGGAAACATTCATGAAGATATAACAGTATAAAAGTACCTTAACCTATATTATAAGCAATTGATGAAAAAATGTAATCGCTTCCTCTTTGGTTTATTTGCTCATATTTCTCGTTAAAATTAATCTTTAGCAATCTATTACTTTATATATACAACTGAAAGATCGTTTAAGATCAGAAAGGATCGTTCTGAAGAAGATGAAAGTATTGATTCTGTCCAGAAAGTAAGGTGGAGAATAACGTAAAACATAAATAACTCCTAAAGTGCCTACAACTTTTGTAAGATGGAGGTATAGGTCGGCTGTAATACAGTGACAGTCCGTTCAGGTATTAAGGAAGATTTTTATGATTCTATTAAACCTCGCGTTTTAAAATTAGTGCGCCCGTGAAACTCATAAATGTATGCGAACAGCTTTATCTGGCCCTGTACGACCCTCGACGCTCCTTTCGATCGCGCGTTCCATACGCGTTCGTGTGAAACAGCACTTAAAAGTTGATATTCATTATCGAAATTAGACACGTAAATGTATTAATGAAATACTTTGAGAAATGTTATCTTTGACAATAAATGAATTGGTTTTTAGCTAACGGTACCCCAGGTAGCCTTATACATCATCATCATAAGGTTGTCAGTCCTGAAATTGCTTCCTATCCTGAGCTAATTTTTGCATTTTCCTAAAACTAGAACATCCTAAATCCTTAACTATTTGCGAACAGTAATCTAATCTAGGTCTACCTCTACTCCTTTTAACTCCTGCTTCTGCCACTAATATGTCTCTGACTAGATCATTATGCCTGAGAAAGTGTCTTATCAACCTATCTCACCTATTTCTTATTGACTTCCATAGAGTCCTCTGTTTCCCGATTCTAATTCCTCTTCATTTCTAAACTTCTCTATCCACGCTATCCTCATCAGTCGCTTGTAACACCACATTTCGAACGCTTCTAACCTTTTCTTTTCCGCCGCACCCACCGTCCATGTTTCGCACCCGTACAGCACCGCGCTCCAAACATACACCTTTAACAATCGTATTCTGATGTCTAAATTAATCATTTGCGAGCGTAGAAGTGACTTCTTTTTATTAAAGGCGACTCGACCCTGCGTTATCCTCTTCTTTACATCCCTACTACTCCTTCCGTCTTGACTTATCTGACTTCCTATTTACTTAAAATCAGTCCCTTTTTCTATTCTGTCGTCTCCTATCTTTACAGTCGCTCTTTCCCTCCTTTTTCTTCCCTTGCATACCTGTATGTTTGTTTTACTTTTATTTATTTTCATACAATACTGTTTTGTCAATACCGCTTATAAATACGTAAAAAAATTAAACAAAAATGGGAAACTTGACAGATCAAATGACGCAACTTCAGAAAAGGCAACGTCAACTGAGACCTTTCCTTTCATTTTACATCTTACATTTCCCAAGTATTCTAAATATCCCCTTAAATAAATACTGAAAGGAATATTTCCACCAAGTATTCAAACGAAACCTTTTAATTAGGAACTGAAATAACACAGAGCGACTCATCTCTTCAACTACCACAAAAAAACATATTCGCGTACCTACACGTGTTTCACCCACTTCAGGTATAGGCATTTTCAACGCGTGGCACTTAACAAGTGGGAGAGGCACGTGGCCGCAAACATAATTGTTTATTGTGGTAGGTAATGAGTTTTTGAGGTTTATTATTTCATCTATTGCTTAATACACAGACTCTAATTTTCTATTTTTAATCGAGTATTGCTTATATTGATTAATAAATATACAACGTGATTTCAGGATATAAAAAAAAGTTAATCACGAAATTCTATCTTTATCTGTGTTCCTTCTAATGTATTTCATACATGTGTTATTTTGACATTTTTCCTTTTTCAAGTTTTAGCGAATATCCTTTGTATAAATATTATTCTGACTAAAAAATTTTAAATGTTCCAATTTAGAGAACATGTAAAAAATTTAAATAAATATAAGCTTTGATTAAAGGCATTAGAATGTTGTAATCATGCTCCTTTGTCCTTTATCTACAACATGTTCTTACTGATAAATCAGTCGATAGAAAGATTTCCTTTATCAATTTTTCAGCGGTTTTAAACTAATACTGTTCTGTTCTGAATCAGTAAGTTTCAATAACTCGATTTAAATTCGCGTTTGAGGGTTTTAATTATTGCAGCTGATCGATGACGAATCTGTTTTAAATGCCAAATAACTCGGATTTAACTTAAATAAGTTTCGGAGTTTGTCCTGATTACTAAGGACTCTCAATAAAGTTTCTCTCTAAATCCGAGAAGCAGCAGCAACAGAAACAGAATTCTTCATCTCAGAGGGAGGAAGAGAGACACACAGGCAATCGTCGGGGAATACTAGAAGACTTCATTATTCACGCAGTAACTTCCAGATAAAACCTTACCCTACAGGACAGACTAATTTGCCCGTTCCTGCTTGTTTTCTGCTGTTTACTTTCTCGATAGCTTTACCGTAGGTACATTGTAATAATGACCTGATTCTGAACGCCAAAATCTGATAAAGTCTCAATTTGGTAATATGCTTGATGCGAACCGCTTCATTTAATATGTCTGTTCTTTACGTGTTGTAAACAACTAGGATTATTCCTTAATCTTTTACAGGATGCAATCAACTGTAAAGCAATTACGTTCTCGTAGATTGCAATGAAAAATATCGACACTTAATTGTACTAATCTTACAATACTTATATCCTTTCTGAGAAACTTATTTTCAGTTTTCAATTTAAATACGATATGAGTTTCATTAAATCCTGCCAGTATCTCTTGTTTTTATTTTAAAGGATGGCAATGCTTTCTCAAAGGAAAAATATGTTAAATTATTCCATTTGCTTTTCTCTAAAGACATCTAAAAAGTGTTTACTTGGAACTGGAGTTGATACATGAGAAGCTGTGATTGCTACAGAAGTATGATACTATTATATGTATGTAGACAACCCAACATACATAGTGACAAAGAAAACTAGGTTTCTAGACAGTATATATTGGATCATTCTAGAACACGGCCAGCTCCTATAAATAACGTAACTGTCGCGAGATCGAGTTCCAAGCGATACAAAGCGAAGAAGTGATAAAGTGTTCATACAATTAGTTAAATAAAAGTAGTAATAATACAAAAAAGGTGACAATGCGATACGATTTTGAAATATATATACCTACTATTGTTGACAGATACTCGTAAAACTGAATGTTGTTGTACGCTTAGTGTAAACATATATACGTTGCTCTTTTCCACCAAAACGTTTTAAACCATTTATTGAACAATGTCAAGGTAAAAGCACACAGAATTACCTGTACTACTTCTACTTTTTTTATATCTAAACCTTAAAACTCTCCGTTGAGTATTGTGTTTCTTCAACTATAGCTCACACAATTGTGTTATATCATTGCATAAGCAGTCACCATGATCAATTTATGCGTACAAATAAGTTTCTTCATTTATATTCACGTTAAGTGACTATATTGATTGATTTATTTTAAAAAGGTACATAATTCGAGTTGTCTTTAAAACAACAACTAAACTTTTAGTAAAGAATTAATCGAAATTGTGAGCACCGGGAATTTGGTGATAAACGATTTGCCGCAAATTTACCTCATGCCGGGGCCGGTTTACACAGAATGAAAAACGGAAAGGGAAAAGAATTAAAAAAATTCGACAAACCCCAACGGCAAACAAAGCTTGAAACGTGTTTTATTCTCCAACTTTTTCCAGTCCTTTCAAGAGGAACAAACTTTCCTGACAGTGTTTCTGATGTTTTAAATGCTGGATGAGATTGTCTGAAAAACCTCAATCTACCACGAAAACCCCTCTAGAGAGAAGAAAGGATTTTCACAATTATATATTTAATACGAAAGCAATAAAATCTGTCTTTTGAACACATAAAAGGTTCCGTACTTAGCGAAAAAGATTAAATTAAAATTAAAAATTGAATAATACGTAATTCGTTATAATAAGCAGTAGTAATTAACTTTTTATTTCTTTTGTGTCCTTAATAACATATCGAGATGTAGTTTAAATAGTACTGCATACCAACAACAATAAATAAAGTAGTTATTTAATTAATTGTTACCGCATTGTCTAAAGATTATTGTGTGTAACAGCGTAGTAGCAAGCTGATTATATTTACTTTATTAATCATTTCACAACCGCCATTCTTTACATTTTCCATCGATGTAACTGCTTACTTGTTATCGCAATTTCTGTATACGTTACGAATTCACGACCAGGGTCGGCTTCGGATTACAACGTATGTCTAGTTATCTTACAAAGTTTTTTATCCCTTTACTGCTGCTTTACTCACTATGCGATTCCATATTTCATCTAATAAACACCCTCCAAAGCTTACTACGTATTTCAGAAACACCCTATACAGCTCGTTGTGTGAGAAAATCGTTTCGTTTGTAGTTTCATTTTCCTTGTTCCATTTTTAAGAAGACAAGATTCGTAGAGTAATATTTTTAAATTGCAATTCGCTGCGGGAAACCCCGCTTTGTCGAAAGGGCGATAGTCTTCGAGTCCAAACTGATTTTTAAAATTCATGCTGATAAGCGTTCTGTCTTGCCGTTTTGTGTATATTACGTTCAACGTTAAATACACCGTTGAATTTTACTCATCATAATTTCGCGTTGAACAAAAAGACGAAGGGAAGAAACGAGGGCAAAATTTCCATTAGCGATGTCAGATTTTATTTTCGTATTCTCGACTAGAATTCTGTTCTCTCATGCATAATAAACACATGCCTAATATGCGTACCAATAATCCGTATCTATATAAAAATGAATATCAGATACAAAACTCGTAATACATTACACCATTTTCATTTATTTATTTATTTACTTATCTAATTGTTGTTCTTATAATCAATTTACTTCGGAAGAGACGTCTTTATTTAAAGGTCAAGCATCTATGCACTAGATTAGTGTCTAACAAGATTACAGCAAGCTTAATCCTGAATAAGCTGGATTTTAATACAAGCATAAATGATCTTGTCCTTCTCTACTACATACAAGCACATTTCTATTGTTTAGTCTTTAATCGCGCCGATCCAGGCACATGACAACAAATTAACTTCCGAAACAGAATGTCAAACTCCACCTAGTACACGAGTAATACCTTTATGTGAAACGCTACAAGGGCTTTAATATATTTGTATGTATAAAGTACATGATGTATGTATGCGGCACTTCAACCCCTCCTTCAATCCCATACCTTTGTTTATGTTGGGACAAACTCCTCTTAAAAAAAAACACAATGCGATTCGGAATTGAAATTTCAGAGGCAGCTATTCGGGTACCCATCTTAAGGTACACCAAATCGGTTGGCATACGTCTTCTTCTTGATTTAACAACGTAATAAAACCTAAACCAGCCCAGACCACACATCGACATTTTTCAATCACCGAAAATTTATCCTGTATGGGTTAATGTATCTACCTGCTAAAGTAGGAAGTCCAACAACCGATCTCTCGTTCGACTATTTTACTTTTCATGGGACAGATCTCATATAGACGACCCCAGCAGTGAATTTAATTCTAAATATCTGGTAATATGAAGTGATACCCACATAAAGCTGATTCATGGGTACACCAAGAAAAGGCGTGAAAGGCTAATTATTCTGTAACTGCGATTCAAATGTAAGATATAACAAGAGTGTTGCACCAGGTGAAAATGTTTCTTCAAAACGATTCCCTTAATAGCTACATGGCACAGCTTACGCTAACATGTATACCTATCTACATATATAAGGTATAATTCGCTAAGGTAACGGAAAATCGCATTTTACTGGCATATTTCTATTGACGATTTCAGTAAGCACACATTTAGACACGGAAATTTATTTTTCACGAAGATTTTTAGAATCTTTTCAGCATGAATCCCTTGAACGGATCTACGATAATAAATGTAAGGATATTTTCACTAACAGAGTAAAAGTGTGTGGAATTTTACATTGCTACCTACCTTAAAATCATATTCTTACTGTAGAGGATATTTATGTATATATATATAGGATAAAACTGAAGGGGTTATTTCTTATGTTATTCTAAGAACATTTTGGGAAGCCCTTTTGTTTCAAATATACAGGGCGATATATTCTTTTCGATAATAATAGTAATATTATTTAAACTTTCTACGGTTCATCTTTGATAAAGCATCCCAGATTCAATAAAAAATTAAATAAAAGAAATTCAGTATTTGGAGTTTTTATATAAAAATCGTTTCAATCAATAGAACACTAGCATACTTTTGAAGAAGAGATAGATAAATGAAGCTATAAAAGGTTCTACCTTAAAACTCATTAACAGTTATCTGTCTGACAGAAAACAATGTGTTACGATTGATAACAAAACAGACACTTTACCGTTGTAAATATTGGTGTACCACAGGGTATCAGTTTAGGCCCAGTTTTATTTCTGTGCCTAAATGTTTGCCTATACTGACGATATGACTGTACTTAACTCTGCCCGAACAAAAACTTTGGTTTTTAAGTTTTCCATATCTCCTTCCTCCTGTTACGCGTCACTCTTCCAGTGAGTATACCAGTAAATAAATTTGAAGGTGACAACGTTGAATTGTGACTATCAATATTGACGGTACCTACATACGTATGTATGTTGTATACATGTAGTTTATACACTGAAAGGATAGAGGCAGTGCCGTCAGTGGGTAATGAGACGATCTTCAAACTCGGTTAAGATAATCAAATTGCTGGCTGAGAGCAATTTATGACAAAATTATGGATGCAAATTTATTAGTGCGGAATGCTAAGGCTTTCTTTCTCTCTCAACCATCGAAATGTGCTCTCTCACTACGAATTTCACGTATATAGGTGAGGCCATCAAAATTGGCATAGTCCGCAATATATTATCTGTCAAAATGGACGTACATCTTCTTTCTTGCTTCCACTTGAAACTATAGTCATTTGATTCGTTTTAAACACATCCTTGTTAAGTTAGGAAATGCTTTTTGCAGTAGTACAGACAAAGTGAAAAGAGATAACCGAATAACAGCAAGGGGTCCAGCGGTTAAAGGTTGCCTAGGTACGAAAAATATCAGGGTCGGCTTTATAACTGCCTGTCCGCATCTCTTTCTGTTACAAATCAATTGATGTAATGTTATTTCTTTTTCTTTGTTAGCGTCCGCTGCAATTCCTACCTGACATCTCTGTCTTACCTTTACGATATTATTTAACGAAATGAAAGAGGCATGATTGTATTATGGTGTAATGTTATTCCTTTTTCTTTGTTAGCGTCCGCTGCAATTCCTACCTGACATCTCTGTCTTACCTTTACGATATTATTTAACGAAATGAAAGTGGGTGATTGTATTATGGTGTAATGTTATTCCTTTTTCTTTGTTAGCGCCCGCTGCAATTCCTACCTGACATCTCTGTCTTACCTTTACGATATTATTTAACGAAATGAAAGAGGCATGATTGTATTATGGTGTAATGTTATTCCTTTTTCTTTGTTAGTGTCCGCTGTAATTCCTACCTGACATCTCTTTCTTACTTTTACGATATTATTTAACGAAATGTAAGAGGCGTGATTGTATTATGGTACACGTGTGGAAAAGTCAACCAACGAACAACGACAGAAAACAAATTTTTCACCATGATAGCAATCTTAGCATATCTTAGCTTTATACGTATGTTGAGCAGGAGAATTTTTCGCACCTGAAATTGAAAACCCCAAAGAAAGATTCTACCAATTTAAAATTCAGTATCCCGCTGTTTTCCTTCACCGATCTTGTCACTCAACCGATGTGATGATATCAAGAAAATGTAATCAATAGTTTCCCCAAGTAAAAACAATATAAAAAAGGATTCAATAACAGTCGAGTCAGTTTCCTTTTCGCTCTGTTTTCATTCAAAAGGCGTATCAGTTCGCTAACCAATCTAATGTTATCACAAACGGTATTTTCCCCGAAAGCGATACCTACCAATATATACGAGGGTGGATTGATAAGTTTCCGGCCTAACCAAGAGATGACGCCACTAGGCCTACCTTGAGGTGACATTCTATAGTACCATCCTTGGATAGCTTGTAGCTATAGTTTCAGCCCGATCTCCTTGCTAGTGTAGGTTTGACAGCACGCTGAACAAGACGCCTCTGTGGTTTTCGTAAAAATGGAAAAGCAGGAAAATCGTGCTGTCATCAAATACTTTTATTTGAAGGGGTTAACGCCGAAGGAAATTAAAAAAGAGATGGACTCAACACTGGGGACATCCTCCCCGTCATATTCAACCGTTAAGCAGTGGGTTTCCGAGTTTAAAAAGGGTCGTGTGAGCACCTCTGATGGGCCTCGCTCAGGACGCCCCGTTGAGGTCACAACTCCAGATATGATCGAAAAAATTCATCAAATAGTGCTGGGAGACCGCAGATTGAAAGTGCGTGAGATAGCTGAGACCTGTAAGATGTCATATGAACGTGTGCAACATATTTTGCACCAACATTTGCATATGGAAAAGCTCTGTGCAAGATGGGTGCCGCGTTTGCTAACAGTCGACCAAAAATTGATTCGAAAAAACATTTCTACCGCAAATTTGTCATTGTATAAGCGTAATCCAAGCGAATTTTTGCGTCGATTCGTAACCGTTGACGAAACGTGGGTCCACCACTACACTCCTGAAACCAAAGAACAGTCTAAACAGTGGATTGGACCAGGGGAACCAACTCCAAAGAAGGCAAAAACAATTTTTTCGGCGAACAAGGTTATGGCTACTGTTTTTTGGGATGCAAGAGGTATTATATACATTGATTACCTTGCAAAGGGTAATACTATCACTGGTCAATACTACGCAGACTTATTGCAACGTTTGAGCCACGAGGTGAAAATTAAACGACCTCATCTGGCGAAGAAAAAAATCTTGTTTCATCACGATAACGCACCAGCGCACACGTCAATCGTTGCGACGGCTAAAATCAACGATCTAAAGTTTGAATTGATGCCGCACCCTCCTTACTCTCCAGACCTAGCCCCGAGTGACTATTTTCTGTTCCCTAATCTCAAAAAATGGCTTGGCGGTAAGAGATTTGCGGACAATGAAGAAGTAATCGAAGCTGTAAATGGTTATTTTGAGGAGCTTGACGAATCAGTCTATAGAGATGGCATTAATAGACTGGAACACCGCTATGAGAAATGTATCAGCCTTGGAGGAGATTATGTTGAGAAATAAAAAAAAAAAATTTTTAAAAACCTTGTTTTTCTTGGTCAGGCCGGAAACTTATCAATCCACCCTCGTATATGTACAACAGCGTTTATTTACCTAGGAACAAATTTTACCGTAAGGCAACGTTCAATTTTGGTTTGTTCGCTATTAGGAAATCAATTGCAGCAAATCACGAGTTCAACATCTACAGATATAGTCACGTCTCTCTCTATTTCTCTCTTTTACTTTCTACATGTTTCCTTCGTTCTGTTATTGTTTATTTTAGAGCAAAACGCCTATCTAGAAATGAAATCATATTTGTATAGCGCCCTATTCTTATGCTATGCTACAAGAAAGGCCGAAACGTCGAAGAGAAAGTTCGTTAGTTGTGATAGAAATTGAACAAACAAAGCCAACAACCAATTTTCATGTTGACTAAATGATAAATTTTATTTCGGAATTTACTTAGTTATACTTTGATGAGCATTCACGAACGCCCTTATCGACGACAGTTTATTCGCTGAAGTAATTCTATGTCAATATCGAAAACTTAGTATTTCAGTAAAATGAACAAAACACTACCGTATTAGGATCCGTTCAGACTAAGCGAACGAATAGCAGTACGCCTCCTCAGCGTACTCATTCATGGTTGTTTAATATAAATCATAAGCAACTGTGACTACCAGGATGCTACAATTTGCATTGTTTCAACGTGACCATAAAAAACTACCTATCTAGCTACTAACCCTTCCTAATCTTATCATTGTTTCTGACTGAACAGTGCAATGCCTTCTTAAAATACGACCAAAAGACATGAATATTATTACACATTCGACGCAGATGCTACAGGTAGGTATATCGAATTATGTGAAAAAGTCTAAGAAGTTTATAATGGAGTGTGATGTATGACGTGATCGTTTTTAGAGAATGAAATTGATAAAAACAAATATTCACAACAATACAGATGTGTAGGTACCTATAAAAAATGGGCTTACACGACAGTTATATTTCTTATTTCTAAAGGACACTATAATTTGTGGCTAATTTGCTAACAAATCCAAAAATTTGTCGCACCTATCGATTGCTGTTATCGCTACATACAGCGTGCTTATCTAGAAATAAAAATATCGCAGAACAATTCTGACAAATTAGTGACAAATTATGATCTTTGTAGTGTTTTTCTGCGATATTTGTATTTCAAGATACGCTATCAGCTCGAGGCTAGACTTGGTAAAAGCATTACCTTTCAGCGACAAATTGTAGCCCCTACAGTATTTTTCTATGTCATTTTTATTTCGAGAGACGCTATGAGTATAGTGGCGGGTTAGGAGTTCCTCCGCCGTTTATCGGTGACAGAGAGGGTCGATTAACGACAAAATGGGTAAAAGTACCACCTTTCAGAGACAAATTATGGGCCTTATTTTACGACATTTCTATTTCATGATGAGTGCTGCCAGATTGGCGGTTCCTCAGTCATTTTTCGCTAGTCAGCTAGAAGAAAAACTAGCGACAAAATGGGTGAAAGTACCATGTTTCAGCGACAAATTATGGCCCGCTGCTCTACAGAATTTCTATTTCAAGATAAACAGTGCNGAACGTGTTCTTGGCTTTTATTGTCCTTGCCGGCGAAAAAGGACATTTCTTCCAGACGTTTCTGAAATCCCTGAACATATCTTAATACGGTTGTCATTATTATATAACCTTAATGTCGTTGGTAACTACAATATTTCCCGCAAGAATTTCACTCGTTGCAAATGAAACAGTGCCAAGTTAGCGGCTCTCCTGTCATTTTTCGCTAATCAGCTACAGGATAAACTAGCGACAAAATGGGTGAAAATACCATCTTTCAGCGACAAATTAGTGTCAATTATGGCCCTTTACTCTGCGGCGTTCCTATTTCATGATGAGCACTGCCAGGTTGACGGCTATCTAGTCGTATTTTGCTAGCCCGGTTGAGAATAAACTAGCGAGAATATGGGTAGAAGTACCATATTTCAGCGACAAATTAACGACAAATTATGGCCCTTTACTCTACAGAATTTATATTTCATGATGAGCACTGCCAGGTTGACGGATATCTAGTCGTATTTTGTTAGCCCGGTTGAGAATAAACTAGCGACAATATGGGTAGAAGTACCATATTTCAGCGACAAATTAACGACAAATTATGGCCCTTTACTCTACAGAATTTCTATTTCATGATCAGCACTGCCAGGTTGGCGGCTCTCCAGTTATTTCGCTAGCCAGGTAGAGGATAAACTAGCGACAAAATGGGTGAAAGTACCATATTTCAGCGACAAATTATGGCCCTTTGCTCTACAAAATTTCTATTTCATGATCAGCAGTGCCAGGTTGGCGGCTCTCCAGTTATATTTCGATAGGCAGGTAGAGGATAAACTAGCGACAAAACGGGTGAAAGTACCATATTTCAGCGACAGTTTAGCGACAAATTATGGCCCATTGCTCTACGGAATTTCTAATAAAGATAAGTAGTACCAGGTTGGCAGCTCTCCAGTCGTATTTCGCTAGTCAGGTAGGGAATAAGCTAGTGACAAAATTGGTGAAAGTACCATCATTCAGCGACAAATATAGCCCTTGTACCACCACCCTTACTTAAACCTCTAGTAGCCAATTGGAAAAACAAAAAACAAAAAATTTGTTAACAAATTGGATACAAATTGTATTGTTTTTTAAAAATGAGATATATAACTTCGAAATGCTAACTCGATATAAGTTATTATATCTGTATAATAACATAATAAGGATGGTCATCACCACTGTAATAAATGTGCGTATGAAGTAATTATCCTTTGTGAACGTTTCAAATGTTCCACAAGTTGGTTTCTCGTGCTGCTGGCATTCCATTATGCCTACAAAAATTAATATCGATTTCCGATGGGGAAACTTGAAATAGAAATGCCACAAAATGAACCTTCAAGGTGGACTGTTTGTACGTATCAGTCACACCATCAAACACGTACACAAACATATTCGTATTCATAACTGAGAAACGATTAACCCAAATCCACTTGTAAAAGCAGGGGTCCGAAAATGAAATTTTGAACCAGTCGCTATATCTTGATAATCGAATATAATTCACATTTAACGACTATTATTTTTGTTTTTGCAAACATGCAACAGCGTAAAACCTGTAGAGCTAGCAGTTCAATAAAAAGGGAAATACATAAAGGAAAATGATTTACTACACATATGTATATATATATCGAACGGTTAATGCCGTATATATCAATCTAATTTTTTGCAATAATCCAAAAGCTATTACAAAAATTCTCGTCAATTTTCTTAGATATTTCCCAACAAAACAAATTCGTAATTAAATAGCAGAAAATGTATGTTTAAAAAGTCATAATTACAACTTCTTAATGCAGGTACAGCCAACCCTACAATCGATATCTTTAGTCAATTACAAAGATCTATTACTTCTGAAAGATTAGCTGGGTAAGGTTCATAAAAAAATTAATAAATCAATTACCTATAGATACACGTAATTGCCTGGTATTCTCTATTGAAATTCTTTGACTTTAAAAGAATCGTATCCATGTCTTATATATAGAATTCTCGGAATTGCTTATAATGAAAAGCGACTCACAAACTTTTAGAATCCACACCAGTAACTTGTTTAATTCAAAATTTACAACTGTCCAAAGCTGACGTAACTGCCCATTGAAATCGAAAACTAGGTCAACTTTGACCCTTCAACATCTGCTAAACGACCAACGCTTTAGGATAACGTACAATCTCACAGTTTGTGAACACATGGGTCCTTTTCTTCAAAATTATTAATCAATATCCCATTCACTAAAATTTTGTGAACAGCGCAAGTTTTCTTTGAAAACGATTAAATAGTAATCCTTGAATCCTTAAGAATATACACACTTGAATAAAATCATGAACTTAGCATCTACAACCCCCAATAGGCCTTTAAGTGAACGTCTATATTAATTATCAGATCCTAATTATTATGAGTCGATAAATGGATAATAATAAACATCTTCTAAATTTACTGGCTTCCCCTAATGCTGCTTTATGTAGATAAACGTTGCTGGATCAATTTTCCTTGCCTGAATACATTAAAGAACGAACTTAATTACGATATAAAACTAAGTAGCTTAATCTCCATCAAATCCCAACCAAGGACTGCATACCGTCCTTGTAAATTGAAGAAATTTAACGACACACCAATTAAGAAAAGAAGTAAAAAAAATCTAAAATTAATTGGTGTACAAACACTAAAGAAATTCCATACAGTTCTTGTTGTATTATTTACAGTTGAAATGGTTGTATACGCATGTTGTAGGTGACTAACCACTCATAATTTTAGGCTTATCCCGTAGGAAAAATTTCCATTAAATGGCATTTTTTTAATGGAAATTTTTCCTACGGGATGGTATCTTGTTAAGTGTCTTTAGTTAAAGGGTAATGTTTACCAGCTAGTGCAGCATTCTCAGGAAACGCCACAAATTTTATACCAGAAGACTACATTTCGTAAGCAATTTACATGGAAATGCATAATTTTGTCGATGCATTCTTCTTGTTCTTCATCATCTTAAACCTTGTGCCGCAATACGGGTTTTCGCAGGTTCGCAACACAAATTGCAAAGTTCTTATATACGTTGGTTCCGCCTGGAGCTCGTCAACTCGTGTGCATCTATTGTGAAAATAAATTCAGGTCGAGACCGAGCACAACTTCTAAGGATAAGTAGCAGGACAACAATCTGCACATGATACTCCACTCGCTTAAATTGCAACTAGACCTGCCCTTATTATTCGCCCTCTTTCAGCAGCAAGCTTCTTTTCCTAAAGCAATTTGGATAACTATCCACCGAATTCTGTTTGCAAAAGAAACTGACGCCGTCGCTAAATTATGCATTTTCTTTCTTGCGACAAAGGAATTCGTATGAGCGCGCGGTGATCGTTTTGCTGCCTTACGTGTACATATATATTAGATTCACCTTTCGCAATAAATAAAAAGCAATTTCACGAGATGGGCTTCGAAAAATTGGACAAGAGAAAATCTGTTAAAAGCATTCTATTTAGAATCCCCTTTTCCGTTCGAGGTCTAAATTTCTTTATCTTTCCGACAGATCTGTAAATCCTGCCGGTCAACTTCTCCAATAACTCGACAGGGATGCCGACTCAATTCGAGGAGTAGCTATACTTCATTTTCTTTCTCTAGCGATGTGCCCCTTCCAATGTCTTGGATGCGCGCTGGCAAAATCGTAGGTAGGGAGAAAAAAGCTCATTATACTCTTGACTCTTGTTCTTTAAACATACTTTTTCATACAGTGCCTGCCAAAAGTTTTGTTCAATCATGAATAGTAGTGCGAGTCGAAAACAAGCGTTAGAGCCTTTAATATGTCTTCAAATATAAATAAACATCTCGTTGATATTTTCAGTAGTAAATGGTACCAATAACAGCACATTTGAGCAATGCAATTGTAGTGGATAAAATGGTCAATTTTTCCGTGCAGTACTGTACGGATTATACGCTCCTCACCGGTTAAGAGTTTGGCCGAGAGTTGTCTCCTTCCTTTTCTGGCCTAGTGCTGTTCTTTTCTATGTTGCGCCGGTCAAACTGAAGGTCACATCGCTACAGAAAGTAAACGAAGTATACCAATTCATTTCAGTACCTACGTCACCTATGTGAATGAGAAATTTCATACAGTTTGTCTGATTACAAGTAATAAGTAATTAATTACGCGTGTAAACAAATAGCAGCTATAACCCGACTATAACAGATAAATCGATAGTTCAAAACTAACAAAAATGATCATTTGAACTCAAATAAAAATGCTAATTACACGATCATCACTTATTTAGGCCCTATATGACAAAAAAAAACTTGTTCTTACATAAAAGGCTTAGATCTACTAATATCGCTTAAAAAATAATTATTTATTACGTAAACTTATCGAAAATAATGAAGATAAGTCAATAAAAAAAATAAAGGAATTTATGAATATAATAAACTAACTTGTCGTTCTTGCTCTAAAGTCTACATAGGACAAACTGAAAGAAATTTTAAATACGCTTCTTAGAACGCAAGGACAGAGCAATAGAAAAAACAAAATAGATTCGGTTTATGCAATCCGAAGACACAATAAAAACATTTCGCAGTAAATAAACTACATATAGGTGTTTCAATATATTTTCAAATACTTTTATTGGCGTTTTGAAACCTATTTACCGTTTAAATTTAATTTTATTGTACTATACTCTTCTGCTAATAGTTAGGGATCAGAACGAATTTCGTATAAAAATTTCTTTCATCCACAGGAGAATCGTAAAGAAAATTGTATTACTTAATAACACCCGCATGTAAAATTCCTTACTTTCATCGTGTAAATTATTCTCAATGGTATTATGAATCTGTTTTATTACACAAGTCCTGTTTACAAAACAAATGTCAGAATAGTCACTGGTGAAATTCAAAAAGCTAGAAAACAATATGCATAAAAACTATTTCGCATGAAATTTACATTTTGAAATATCATTCTGTATAATATAATAACAATAAACAGAAAAAAAAATACATAAAAACAAATTATTTGCCAAAAACTAATGGGCTTTTGCATCAGTGTTATTTAAAACTTCCTTGTTCTATTCCGTGTTGCCTTTATATGAATGTATGTAGTTATACGTGTAAGGTAAACCATCACAAAATAAATTACATGAGGGATTTTATATAGCGAACCATTTCCGTATACATAGATTGTCTACAACGAAAAGGAAATCAGAGAGCAGTGGCTCGAAGTACAGTTTAGTGAATTATGGGAAACATTGTAAAAGAAGGAAATCGCCTTGCAGAACATCCGGGGAAGAGGAAATTTCTTTGCCTTGTGGGCACAAACGCTTCTACACGTCACCACTAACAACGAAATGGATTAGAAAAGAATCCTTTACACAACATTTCTTACGAAAAGGGATTACTCTCTTCGAAAAAGTTTGGGCTGTGAAGAAAAATAAATCTACGACATAATACCTACATACGTACAAATCCCTATTTCCAACAAAAAGGATAGACCTTTCTAATATGAATTTACAGCTTTTCTTGTAAACTTCAATAAAAAGTTACTGAATCGTTTTCAATGCACCCTGTCATAAATTCAAACCGTTTAGGAAGCGAACACATTTTTAGTACTTATACAACCTTTAAGCCATCATTATCATAAGGTCGTCAGTCCTAAGACTGGTTGGACACGTACCTCCACTCTTTTCTATCCTGAGCTAATCTTCGCATTTCCCTAAAACTAGAATAACCCACATCCTTGACTATTTGCGAACAGTAATCTAACCTAGGTCTACCTCTACCCCTGCTAACTCCTGTTTCTGCCTCTAATATGTCTATGACTAGACCTTCATGTCTGAGAAGGTGTCCTACCAACTTATCTCGTCTATTTTTTATTGACTTCCAAAGAGTCCTCTGTTCTCCTATTCTTTCTAATACCTCTACATTTCTAACCTTTTCTACCCACGTTATCCTCATCATTCGCCTATAACACCACATTTCGAAAGCTTCTAATCTTTTCTTTTTCGCCGCGCCCACTGTCCATGTTTAGCACCCGTACAACGCCGCGCTCCAAACATACACCCTTAACAACCTTTTTCGAATTTCTAAGTTAACCGTTCGCGAGCATAGAAGTGACTTTTTTTTATTAAAGGCTACACGACCCTCTGCTATCCTCTGCTTTAGATCTACTACTCCTTCCTGACTTATCTGACTAGATATCTAAAATCAGCCACTTCTTCTAATTTGTCGTCTCCTATCTTTATATTCGCTCTTTCCCTACTTTTTCTTCCCTTGCATACTAGTACTTTAGTTTTACTTTTATTTATTTTCATAAAGTACTGATCTGTCAGTACCGCTTCCATTTTATTTAAAGCTATCTCTAACTCCTCCTTGCTTGATGCTAATACTACTATAAACTTTTAAACCGAAACAAGAAAAATAAATCTCAAAATTATTGTAATTTAACACTATTATAATGGCGCGCAACTTAGTATCGAAAGCGTGGGCAGTGCGACCATTCGTCCGCACTCTTTTTGATGAACGTAGAATGAGACTTTTAATAAAACACTAAAGAACGACAAAATTATTTTTTAGTTTGTTTGATTAGAATGACATATTTTAAAAATATAGTGTTCTATAGGTTATTTTTTTTATTGCAGACAATTTTCGTGTTTTGGACTTAAACTTCTACAATTGTTTAGATATTTATGACAATTTTGGACATAATTAATTTAATTAATTAAGTTTTGAACATTATCGGAATATGGAATTAAAATCAAATTTTAATACTTCCCATAACAAAGGTAATCAGACATTAATGTCATAGTACAAAATTTAAAATGGCTTTCAAATACCATAAATCAAAAGCTTATCTTAAAAAAGGTTGGAAATAATATAATTTTTAATCGTAATTACACATTACGAAATAATTTACAATAAAATCGATTCTTAATACAATTGCATTTATCCTTCTTTATTCTAGTTCGCGAAGAAAAGGAAAAACAGAAAAAAGGAGATTCAGATGAGTGGGATCACACAAAAGCTTTGAATAAATGTATGAGCAATCTAAGCACTTTTTTGGGACCATCGGACTCGAAAGAATGGGAAGAAATAAAACCATTAGTTGATAAACTGGAGAACGCGTGGCAACTAGACAAGTTACCAGTCTCAATTCAAAAATCTGTTATCGAAGTCTCCGAAATGTTACGAATAAAAGACTACAGACAAGCGGAACTTTGTTATCTGGCCATGATGATGGAGTGCGACGCCGAATGTAAAAGCTTTTTAGCTGGAATCAGGCGACTTATCGATAAACTAAAATAGCAACCGGCAAAAATTGTACGAGCTTCTGAATTATCAATCAATGTTGCTCAAAAATTCACGTATTTTCAGTTTTATACATAATTAAATCAATACACCTAAGAAAATTTATCAGAACGTGTTCTTGGCTTTTATTGTCCTTGCCGGCGAAAAAGGACATTTCTTCCAGACGTTTCTGAAATCCCTGAACATATCTTAATACGGTTGTCATTATTATATAACCTTAATGTCGTTGGTAACTACAATATTTCCCGCAAGAATTTCACTCGTTGCAAATGATAAGCATGCAGTAACTGTTTCATTAAAATTTGCCATACTGTCAAATGAGTACTACTTTAAGGGTTATCTTTTACCAAATTTTCGTCTTCTACAGCGAAAATATACTTAGTTGGAGCCCGCAAATAGGTATCATGCCCCATCATTGTTCTACAGTGACACACTGACCTATACCAATGATTGATATATTGTTGAAACAGTTTATTGACTAAATGCAAGTATAAATCGTTAATAGAACAAGTAACTACTACAGGTTGGCTATAATATGAACATCATGAATCACATTTAATCTAATCTAACCAATAACAAGTAATACAGAGCAGAAAATAAAAGAATTGCAGCAGTGATGCTGCTAGTTACTAGCTGATTGAATGCAGCGTTGCGTTGGCATATTCTTTTCTGTGATTTTCTAGAGCCAGAATGACTTTTGCCTGCACTTTCAAATGTGTTTTCGTGTTTTATAGTACCCTATCACCTCCTGCAAGTTTTCCACTTATTTCAGAAACATCCTAGTGTGCATAAATAGATTTTCCTATAACCTAACAAACACAAAGAATTTCCCGTCCAATAATACTGAAAGTTATTTCACATACTAATAATGCACAAACCCCCTAACATCTAATGTTATTAACACATCGAATTGGAAAACTAAGATTGAATTTTTAACAAAGATCAAAATTGAACTTATATTGACACATATTTGATGGTTAATACGTATGAACACATAGTACTTTTGACAATCAAAAGAATTTAATAGTGACACATCATTTATAGGACACTTATCAATTTTTATTGAGTGGAAATGAATTTCAACTGTGCTTTGACATAAAATCTGAACAAAAGCGCCGATTTTAATTCGCGTTTTTTAACGCTTTCCACTAAATTCCATGTTTTATTAAGTTTCAAAGCCAAACGGCATTTTAACATGCTTTGATGCCAAATTCTTTATATCTTTTGACAGTTTTCGATTTTTTTGTTACAAATACAAAATTTCTTTTCCAAAAAACAAAAATGAAAACAAAAAAACGCTGAGCAAGAATGAAGTTCTTCGCCGTTTAATTTCAATTTCATGGACGTGAAAACTAACGCGGCAGTAGAAGGATATTTAAATGCACTTCTTCTAGATGTTCGTGATCGTTGCGAAGTAGAAAATACTAAACAGATTTGTGGAAGTATTAACATTCCAGTAACCGAGCTCGTAAATGCTTTTAATGAAATCTCAGAATTGGAATTCAAAACTCGCTACGGTTTCAAGAAACCGGGACCTGACTGTCCAATCATTATCTGCTACCAAGCGGGGGTTAGAGCTGCTCATGCTTTAAGAATCATGCAAAGATTAGGATACCGAAAAGTTTTCACCTACAAGGGAATGCACAACTGCTAAACGAAACATAACTATAGATACTTGTCAATTACCAAAATAAAAGAAAGAAATTCCAAATTCTGTTTACTGCCGCTATGCGAAAAACAATTCTTTTCTTTATTTTGACCTCGCTTTTGTATTGGGAGAGGCTTTCTTGCAAAAATTTTGTGGAAGTTGAAGATGACCCGAACACTCTTATTGTGGACTTACGGGAATGTGATGAAATAGAAAATTCCGAACGCGTTTGTGGTAATGTCAACATCCCCCTCAAAACGTTAAGGAACGTCTTTAAGACGATGTCGAGCGATCAATTCTTGAAACACTTCGGACTCCCAAAGCCAGGCTATGATTCGGCAATAATATTCTTCCATTACTCTCCGAAAAAGTCCTTTCAAGCTTCGAGCATTATGGAAAATATGGGATACAAGAATCTACACGTCTACGATGGAACTAACAACGACCAAGGTAAGTAAGTTACTATGAACATGAATTTGTATTAATTAACGTATCTCACATCAGGGCATTGTCGGTAAATTCAATCCTTCAACTACCCCAAGTGTGTTCTCGAATATCGACGTCATACGGTTGATTCGTTCCAAAATATACTGGCCAGTGCGTTGACGTCAAATTGACGCCATATTGAGAACAGTGTTTATACTCGTTTACAACAATTTTGCTCCAAAAGTTATTAAAGTTCTTACAATAACAAATTCCTCAAAGTCTGATGCAGACACGCCCGTTTGATATACTATTACGTCACGCTTGTGTCACCAGTACAATATGGTGGCACACCACTACAATATGGCGTCGATTTATTACGTCAGTGTGCTGGGTTATATTTCGGAACGCACTCCCCATCTACGATTTTGACGTAAACCATAACCTGAGACGTAGAAATCAAATCATCAAGTGTCAGGTGTCAAAAAATGAAAATTCTTAACGACTGAAGAGGGTTATCCAGTAGTTAATGGTGGCCCAAATGTGTAAAGGAATGTCCCCCCAAAACATTTTCCTTTCTCCTTTGTTGTCCCGATGCGTTTAATATCCGAAGTATTTTTCAAAGGTATCACAAAACGTCCTATGTCAGTGGTAGGTTACGAGGACGTGGTGCAAGTAGAAGGCGACCCCGAGGTGCTCATTGTGGACGTCCGTGATCGACATGAAGTGGCAAATAGTGGACGCATTCGGGGTAGCGTCAACATACCGCTTGCGGAGCTTGAGCTGGCTTTTAGTCGGATGTCAGAAACAGAATTCAAAAAAAATTACGGAAGGTCAAAACCCGGTCGGGATTTCCCCATTGTGTTCAGTTGTCAAGCTGGCGTGCGATCTACGCAAGCCATGAGAATTATGCAACGGATTGGCTATAAAAATTTGTACAATTATTCGGGAGGATGGCAAGACTATAAGGCACGGAAAGGATGGAAATGAACACACTCAACCTTGTAAAGTTTTATTAATAATTAAGCACTTTAATTATTTTCGCAGACAATAAATAATTAATAGTTTTGGGGTTTTAAGTATTTAAAGATGGTCCATATTTCGAGAAGATTTAACGTTTCAACTCTGATATCATTCGACAAGAAAATGGAATTTGTGAATCTCATCAATTAAGAACATTATTGCGGCTGCCTTGAGCTTGAATGTAATTAATTTTGTAATTTTGATTACACCCGTTAAATTGTTATCATTTGGTAGTACCTAGCCTCCGAAATGTGATTAGAAGGGTTTTACATTTCCTTGAACACAGTTTTGCTTAACAAAATTGTCCTATGCAAAGAGAATTTTGGCAGTGAAAGACCCTATTTAGGCAACTATTTATCCAGGCACTTCATTACTTAATTGTAAGTCCTTAACCGACACTTTCATTTATACCTAACGGCCATTAACAACTTATTACATTGTCAAGGGATAATGCCCATATCATCAAGAAATGCATTATTTTATACACCGTGGTTAATAAAGATCGAAACAATAAAATATTGGAAGTAAAAAAAAAGAAAATGTGCAAATTTGATATTTTTCTATTGGAACCTTTCAATGATAACACAACATTTTTGTTGGTCCTGCCTTTGACGTGACAACGTCTTATAATTCGATGGAGCCGGCTGCACGCACGAAAAAACATGACTCATGCGGCGTTACCTCGCTCTGAGGCGTTCCATTTAAGGCTTGAAGTGCAAGCGAGAGCGCGGAACGAGCGACAAAGAGGCACAATCGGCCTCCGCGTTCGGCAGCGTTCGACATCTGTCTCTCTCCTACTTGAGTGAGCGATGCGTCCGCGTGGACAGCTGCTATACAATAATACATTTCCATTTACCTCCTTCTCTATATCCATACAAAATATCTATCAAACAAATAAAATTAAAATTTTCTTTTGAAAAAATGAAACCATTCCATCAGAATTTTCTTATGACGTTGTCACGTTCAACTATCGTCAGTAATCCGACTTTACAGACAACCGACTTTTTTTTCTCTGCTTTATAGTAATACACTGACCTCCTACAATGGCTGGAATTATATTTTAGAAACAGTTCATTGACCAATTGCAAGCATTGTACTACTACAGCTTGACTATAAAAGAAACATATTGAATCACAATTTAACCAATGACAAGTAATACAGAGCAAATATTCAATTACATAAAGTGCACACTGTGCACACTTCCTAAAATCCCTGATTTCTCCCGATTCTTCGTCCCTCCCAGTAATAACTCCCGCCTAATGATTTTATACCATGCTTTACACATATTGTACGTATGTCTATTGGCTAATCATGTATGCTGGTGGCAGAAAAGCTTTAGCGTAAGGATTTCAGTTTTGTATTAAATTTTCATACAGTGGAAATAACGTCCGTGGGATTACGCACGGCGTACAACAAACGGCTCGGCTGTTTGAATTTCCGGAGATCCATAACAGTCAATTTCGGATTTCAAATGGTCCTTTTTAACAATCCATTTATACATACCGGCACACGTCGGTCCTTCAACCAATTACTTTGTCAAAAAAGGCGAAGAAACTCCGCGTTTTTATTTTTTTCGTACGATACTGCAAAAATGTTTCAAAGCAGTGGTGACTCGTACACACAATACACAAAGAACTTATTTTTTTACTATACCCCACCAAAAGCACAATATTTTTTCCTGATTTCAAGGATGAAAACCCAACATTCCGTCCTTCACCTCAGGCGCTGATTTCCACACGGAGGAAATTAAAATATTTTCCTAATAAACAATATATAATATTAAGTAATTATTAGATATTTATTAGTTGAAACCGTGCAAATGCTACCCTGCAATGTTCTTAAATATTTCCGGAAATTTCCTGTCTGTTTTTTCTTGTCTTGCAGTCTCGACTAACTACAAACGTTCCGCCGCGCCGTATCGATTGCCGCCTGCACCGTATCGATTGCTACCTGCGCCATTCATACATAAGCGTATTTAAGTTGCGGACCTTACATACATGTATTATTACGTTTATAAGAATTTTCACGACAGAAGACAAATTACAGTCCTTGTTCTCTTTCCTTCTTAAATAAAATACGAATAAATGTGATCCTATTGAACAGCCGGCACTGTTAGGCACTTCTCCAGCGGACAATTTAATAAACGTAAACTTGAAATTATTACAAGTACCTTTTAGATGTTCAGCTACTAAGTTTCATAAACGAATAAATCTCGGAATCGTTATCCTCTCTAACAACTCTCAACATAGAAACGCTTCATTATGTCCCTTTTGTTCGTAATTTTGATGGCAGTTAACCTACATATTGTAGCAAATACGAACTAATAAGAGCAAACGTACAGCAACTGAAAACCACAATTCTACATAAATGACGATAAACAAAACCTCGACCTTGTTATTAATAATTTACATTGCTTAATAGATTATAACTACCTACTTCACCTTTAAACAAAATTTAGTGGTAGTTGAAAAACTACATGTACATATAATGGTAGTTATGTACCTACCTAGTTCGAAAATAATTATCCTGAGAACAAAAATAACGTAAAGAGGGGTAAGTTTTTTAATGGCTTCTGGTGAACTTTCCCGACAATTCTAGTAACGATACAATCAAGGAAAGAGATAACTGGATGAAAAGTACGTAAACTTTTAGAAAACTTCCAAGTTGGTGATCATTAATACTAAATAGCTTTTGTCTGATATTTTTCAATTATAAGTTCTTAATTGTCCACGCCGTTATCGATAACTGGACTTATATTTTTATCATCATCATCATAAGGTCGTCAGTCCTAAGACTGTTTGGACGCGTACTTCCACTCTTTCCTATTCTGAGCTAATCTTCGCATTTCCCTAAAACCAGAACAACCCACATCCTTAACTTTTTGCGAACAGTAATCTAACCTAGATTTACCTCTACCCTTCCTAACTCCTGTTTCTGCCTCTAATATGTCTCTGACTAGACCTTCATGTCTGAAAAGGTGTCCTACCAACCTATCTCGCCTATTTTTTATTGAATTCCATGGAGTCCTCTGTTCTCCCATTCGTTCTAATACCTCTTCATTTCTAACCTTTTATTACTACATCACATCTATTATAGTTCAACATACCTAAAAGTTTTTCAAAGATTATAGTCTACATTACAGTGAAAATCCTATCAAAATCTATTCACTAGATGTCCAATTTCAAAAGCTTCACGGCGAGTTTCATTCATAATTAACATAGAATATGTAATATAGATACGATTAATTTTAGGTAAATGCCGCTAAGAACGTGAAATAATTAATAACTTGTTCGTCATCTTCCAACACGCTAAATCGGTGACACTTTATATAAATTTTTTATCAAGATCCTTGGATTTTAACGTGAGGACTTCTGATTATTAAATCACCAAAGAGAAAGGATGTGTCAGACTTAAAGTGAAGTGCAATAGACGAGGGTATGAAATAAATGTTCAATAATTATCTGATGAGTAGTTCGAATTTCCACCTCTCAACCCGTCTGGGGTAATTCTATTGTTATACGTCCATTACAACAAGAGCGAGAAATGAGCAAACATTAGCAAATAGAATTGCTGAATACTCACGAATTTCGTACCTGTTTCTAGAAACTAAATATCCTAGGCTAATCTTACGTCAATGTTTAACTACTTCCTTACAACGTTGTCAAATTAAACAAAAGGAAATAATTGTATGTTATCGATTTGATTTTTGGTACGTTCTGAGAACAAATATTAGTATGCGAGGGAAATTGGACGAGCAGCATTAAATTTAGTGACTAATAACACAGTTAAACGCTGTTGAGTTGGTTTATCGAATTATTCAAACTAAATTGCTTGATATGAAAACGTGAAAATACGGTTGAATATCTGTATAAATCTATTAGAATCCGATAAATAGGCGGAGCTTAAAAAACATGGAATCCGATAAATGGGTGGAGTCTAAAAAACATGGCGTAGATGAATGAACTTGTTTTACTTTACAAGGGTATAAAATAATTGGAATTGGCACAGTATACTGTGCCAATATACATATGATTCAACCCATGACAAATCTGATGGTTATATAATTAGCACATTAAAAATTAAAAATTAAATTATAGCGATTCCTCATGAAACGATTCAAAGGGTGACAAGGACCCTTCAAGGAAATAAGGACACTGTAAAAAACGAAAGAACCCATTTTACAGATGCATTAATTACTTAAAAAATTAAATAGCACATAAAATTATCCTTATAATAACACACAGTAGATTCTTATTATTTAATTTTAAAATTCCCAAGGATCTACTGCTCCACTCTGTATTAATTACGTTCCTGTTCAGAATCAATCACTATCCAACGCCTGGCGAAGGGTGTAAGGGTCGCTAGGTTTCTTTTTTATTAAAGTGAAAATTGTATTTTAGAACCCGTCATCCCAAAAAGTGCAATCAGAAAGCCAATTTCGAGTTTCGCAATTAACTAAGGGAGAATTGTTAATTGAAAATTTCCTTTTGTTCTTTGTAGCAAACAACGAAATTCGCAAAATGAAAATTTAACGGGAAAGCGAAGTAAGTAATTCGTCTCAAGTAAACGAATAATTGTGTATGAAAAAATTGACGACATCAAAAAGGCAATCTCTTACCAACGGCGGGGTCATTTAGCAAAAAGGTTAATTTTGATTTCGTGCAGAACGAACGAAAGTTATTAAGTTGGCCTTCACTTTCGTAGACACGGGGCAGCGATCCTTTGGGGATGGACTAAATAAGATTTTTTTCTGCTTTTGTTGCTTTCTTCGGTACCCCGATAATAAGCAATAAGTTTCAATTAACCGGTAGGAGAACTCCTTTCGTTTAATTAGAAGACGACCGGGGATGTAACAAGAAGAGACAAGTTCGACCTATACTTTAACCTATCCTACCTACTGTGAAGAAATGGCCGGTAACTCGAAACAAAAAATAAACTGGGAATTGCTAGAACGTGAAAAAGTCTCAGACCTATTAGTATGGAAGCACGTGGCGTCCAAAGACATTAGACTTTATTAGAAATTACGCATCAAAAAATAAAAATACGACAAGATCTACGAGGTACCTGCGACTTGCCAAGTTATTAAATTTGTTTACCAGTGCGTATATGTTTTTTCTTTTTGAACATTTTAAACAAAGCATCCATGCCAAAAGAATGATCACGATCGCGTGTATCATAACCTACACCATACTTCATTGACACGCAATTTATTGTTTTTACATTTCAATACAATCTTGGCACCAAATTCTAAAATAATCAAAGTAATGATGTCCCACAAGAGGAAGGAACAAAACTAAAGTCAGAAAAAAGACCGCATATTTGTTCAGTTTTTCTTAACCATTGTTAACGTAATGTGGTTCATCTGCTTTGTCATATTCTACAAAATTCATGCTGCAACTTTCTTCTCCTTTCTTGAACACCCTGTATAGTTTTGTAAGGCAGATACCTATTCACAATATCACTTTTGATCAATAAACACCTAATGTTTTACTGAGTTTCTAACTAATATAATATTCCTTCATAAATTTCTCGGAAATCAAAAGCATTCACTTACAAATTCTGTCTCGAACTCTGAAACTGCCAGATGTTTATTACCCTTTAAAGGTTTCAGTTAAATTTGTACATACACGGCTATCGGTAACAGTATAATACGGCATTTAAATATCATTAAAGGGAATTACGTCTTCCCGTCGTTGTAACTTCATAATTTTATTTCCGAAATCCTTTATTCATTAATTTCTATCCTGTTTTGAGGTTCGTCTACCCCTTCTTTTTCAATATTCCCGAAAAATTATCTCCAGTTTATGTACTTTGTCAAGTCTGGCGTTAACCTGAGAATCTTCGTCGGATTTATTGAAAATCCGAACTTTCGAACTTCCCTTAAGCCATATTCTCTAAAACCTCCCTCAAATTCCCGCGATAACACAAAGTGTCACATAAGTTATATTAGTGAGAAAAACACAAAAAGCTTCGGAAATTTAGGTATTAAAATGAAACATCACGAAAAGCTTTTCCTTATCCAATATAAAAACAAGAATATGTAATTCCATAATACACATTTCTTATTTCATGCTTCGAGTAGCATCCCTTCAAAAAAATTAGTTTCCCTTGTGCCCACCTAAATATTATATATGTTCACGCACGCAGGCTAAATTTGATTACTTATCTTTTATTTTTTTAACGCCCTTAATGAAAAATTTATCGTTCAAAAGATTTCTACCCTAGATCCAAAAAAGGAAAACAGGTTTTACGTCGACTAACTTCCCTCCTCTTGTTCATATGACAATGGAAAGTTCATGAATTTTCCATGAATCTTCTCGTAAGATTCCTTTAATGTACGAGTGTTTTCTGTGTCGTCCGTGTACGATTTACGACTATATCGATCGCAGCCTGCGGCATTCGTTCACAACAACCGCTCTATTGCGATTGTACGAAGGCGTACAGAGACCAATGTTTCAATAGAAACTGGAACTGTTGCAATTTTCACTAAACGACGATCCACACCAAAGTGTAATCGTAATGTAACATAACCCAACCTGCAATATTACTCCAAATCTGCAATCGTTTAGCTACATTGCAGCACTCAAAGGCAATTTTGGTTGAAACTGCGATAATTTTTGTTGGTTCCTCTAAGTCTTCCTACGTACAATTACGATTTAATCAAATAGTTGAGCAGTTTGGTCGCATTCCTTCCGGATGCAATGAATGGAGTTAGGTACATAAGATTTGGCATTTTGACATTTTAACGAATTCAATTTGTTGCCGGAAGCGGGCGCTGTTGAAGTTTAAGTGCCAAAGGCGCAATTTGGAAGCTCCGAAAAAAATGTCAGCAATTTTATGTGTTTTTTCCCGGGTTTATTGGGTCTCAGACGGGCTTGAGTTTCGCGTAACACAATAGCAAACTAAATTGGCTTTTAGAGATATCGTCCAATAAATTACCTCCTGTCCTTTTAATTGTTGCAATCTTAGCACAGTTCCAAGTAGACGACAAGAAAACGCGATAACTAAAAGATAATCTCGCGTGGGGAAAATCAATTTATAGAAAGAATAGGAAGAGCCTGGGTGCTGCAATTCTGTGCAGGATATACCACAGAAATAGATAAACATAATGTCTTCTTCTTTCTCTAATTATAGCTTCCGTATCTAAAAGTGGCTGATTTTCTGTATCTAGGAAGTCAGATAAGTCAGAATGGAAGGAGCAGTAGAGATATAAAACAGAGGATAGCTCAGGGTCGACTCACCATCGACAAAAAGAAGTGACTTCTATGCTTGCAAAAGGGTTAATTTAGAAATTCGAAACTGGAGCTCAGTGTTGTACGAGTGCGAAACATGGACGGTGGGCGCGGCGAAAAATAAAAGGTTAGAAGCGTTCGAAATTTGGAATTCCAGGGGAATGATGGATGAATGAAAGAATAAGAGAACAGAGGACTACTGAAATTAATAAGAATAGACGAATTAGGTTTGCAGAACACCTTCTCTGGCATGATGGGTCAGTCAGAGACATATTAGAAGTACAAACAGGAGTTAAGAGCAGCAGAGGTATACATGGATTAGATAGGGAAGAGTGAAGGTTCGTGTCCAACCAGTATTAGGACTGACGACCTTGTGATGATAATTCCCTAATTCTGATTGACTAATCAGGCAAATGATTCACTTGAACGGCATGTAGATTTAGCATCATAATCATTACTCAACCTCCTTTGTCTGGAAGGGTACTCAAGGGTCTGCCTAAAGTTGTCTTTAGTTTTATCGTTTCTATGCCACATTACAGAGCGAGAACAATACATTTTTTGGTGGTAGTCCTATTTGAATTTGAAGAAAATATTCCACCTCTAAGGGCTTAAAATTGAGAAATGTTTCCCGTTTTTGAACTCCTTAGTTGCCGTTTGTACTTCCATACACATAAATCACAACTTGTAGCATCTAATTACAAGAAAGTACACACATACATTAGGGTTATTTTCAGAAGAAGCCGACACTGTTTTCATCCGTCACACGTCTACTTCTTAAATTTTCACTGTTGCTTGCCAGAGGTCAGAGGTTACACAAGCCGTTTTAGCACTTCCAAGTTGACACGTGTGTCAGACGATCAGCTTATTGTGTCGCACGCCTCAGTAAGTTACAGAATAACAAGTTGCCAATTGTCAACCAGTAGAACGATCCTGTGGCCCAGATCGTAAACATAAAAATAAAACAACAGATTCGAAAATGGTGAACAAATATTGACACAATATACAAGAAGTAGCTATAAAATACATACCTGTAGGTAAACTAAACGAAACTATAAACGTAATCTGCAACCGTTTATTTTTATTTTTTATTTCCCCTGTTGGAACGACACTGATTGTTTAATAAAAAAAGGCCGAAAGAATATATGATAATCTACATACCAGAATACAGACCACTTCGAATTATTTTATTTGATTAAGCTACGGTTGGCTACGCTGGGATTCGTTTTCAGTAAGTAGATATTCACACAAGTGGACCTTGTTGGAGCATACGTAATCTAAAAGGTAGCATCGTACTACAGATGGCGTTTACCGCGCCATTTGTGGTATTTTCTAGAACGCGCTGTTAAGACGCGCTGATGAGATCCAAAAAGATTGAAATCGCGATCCGCGTCTGGCAGTTTCGACAGAACACAGACCACTTCGAATTATTTTAATCTAGATATACCATTTGTATCTTTTAGAAAAAACGTTCGCTCGCATGTTTTCAAACTGAATAGTAGTTATCTATAGATCCTGCGACTTATTAAGGGCTGATGCGTGACAAAAGATAAAAAAATAATTCAGTTTTGAAAGAAAATTTCTTCCATCAGTTTTCAGAAAATTCCACTGGAATTCACTTATAAAGAAAATCTAAAGTGAAAAGTGATGAAAGTCAAATTTGAATAAACCTATATAAGTCAATCAAAAATAAACGAAAGTATTTTCGGTATGCTCTGTTCTTGAGTCCAGGCGCGTGTTCAAGAGGAGGCGCACGAATCTTCAGACGTCACAGTCAAGAGGTGACAAAAGGACTTGTAGTATATTGAAACCGATTTTTCCAAACGTTTTTAACTCTACCTACCTACCTACTCTCTGTTAGCATATCGGTACTTTTGAAAACGTCTTTTAACAATTTACAATAAAATTTTTCAAATCAAAAGGATTTATATTGTACAAACTTTAGTCTCTTTTACAGGCTGTCTAGAATCCCGTGTTTTACTCGTATATTAAGACAAATTGTCCATTACACAACAAACAATTTCTATTTCAGAAAAAGTGCGTCACCTTATCGAAATACGTTACGAACGACAACTATAAAGTACTGAAAATAAACTCAAAATGTAGCGGCACCTTCTATTAAAAAATTGATACATCTAAGCAAATGGAGCGCTGTCAAAACACAATTAGTAACAATACTTCAACCAGTGGCAGGGTACAAAATACCAATAAATCAGCAAAACAGTACCAGACTGCTTCTTATTACACAAGTAGTTTAGTCAGTCCTAAGACTGGTTGGACAGGCACCTCCACTCTTTCCTATCCTGAGCTAATCTTCGCATTTCCCTAAAACTAGAATAACCTACACCCTTAACTATTTGAGAACAGTAATTTAATCTAGGTCTACCTCTACCCCTCCTAACTCCTGTTTCTGCCTCTAATATGTCTCTGACTAGACCTTCATGCCTAAGAAGGTGTCCTACCAACCTATCTCGCCTATTTTTTATTGACTTCCATAGAGTCCTCTGTTCTCCTATTCTTTCCAATACCTCTTCATTTCTAACCTTTTCTACCCACGATATCCTCATCATCCGCCTATAACACCACATTTCGAACGCTTCTAACCTTTTCTTTTCCGCCAAACATACACCTTCAACAATCTTTTTCTAATTTCTAAATTAACCGTTCGCGAGTATAGAAGTGATTTCTTATTATGGAAGGCGACCCGACCTTGCGCTATCCTCTGCTTTATATCCCTCCTACTCCTTCCGTCTTAACTTATCTGACTTCCTATAGATACCTACAATCAGTCACTTCTTCTAATTTACATTAGTAGTTTGAACGACGTGAAAATAATGAATAAGAATTCTGGGCATCCTCAATTATGCCCTGCTCCAAATGTCAAAGGGATGAAACTGATACTGACAAGGATCAAGGAGAAAAGGAGCTGCTCGTCGTTATTACCTGACCGAAAGCGTCTGATCCATATGCGTCTCACTCCACAATTTTCTTAGAATCAAATTCAATACCGAAAATTTGTTTTTAAAAAACAATTCCGCATCTACACGTGATTTTAGTCGAAATTTGTTTAGCGTTCCTCTCGCAACATAAATCGGTGCTTCAAAGCTCTAAATTGTTCGCTCTAGAATTTCGCAATTCATTTATAGCGAAAAGTCGGTCGATAGAGTGTGAAGCAATGCAATTCAGGGAGTGAAATTGTGAAGGCCGCCATTCAGGCGTTCATGTTAACGTACGCCATATCGGCAGACAAATATCTTTTTGTAAGAATTTTGAGCGACATAACGAAACCTAAAAGAACTCAGATTGCAGCATTATCAAGCGCAACGCATCGATATTATTCAATCGTCGAATATTTATCCTTAAAGTGTTTTGGCTGAAAAATGTATAACCAACAATGTAAAACCTTATAATAATATTCCCTTAATCTTCCATTTTACACTTCCTTGTGACCTAGAGTAATAAAAGGCCTGTAACAAGCTTCAAACGTTGACCCCTATCTACCGTTCAATCTTCTGCACTTTATTTTCAGGAAGAAGACTTCATTATAAGTTTCAAATTTGGCTAGAAAAAATATAACCAACCATACAACTGAAATCCTACAAACGGCGCGATAAACGCCAGCTGTATCGAATTTAAATTTCTATGTTCAACCATAACAATACTCCCTTAATCTTCATTATACATTTGCTTCAATAAATCTCTCTCAGTTAATGTTAAATGTCAAAAAATTTGTGTTCGTAATTTGCGCAGATCATTTGAGACGGTAGGTAGTAACATTTCGACGATACCGAGAACAAAATTAAGCACAGTTCGCGGTTTAGGTAGTTATTTTCGTTCTACAAGAAATTTCCTCAACACCGGCGCTAAATATATTGTAAGGTGGGTACGCACGCCGATAGGCAAATGTATAATGGTTTCATTTCTATCTTAAAATTAGCTCTAAACGTTTTCCGGTATTATAACCAGCACACAAGAACGCACACTCGTGAGCACACACCAGACGTGGAAGCGAGTACTTTAGAAGCATTTTGGCCGACGTAGAGATGATCTCAAAAAAGAGGTCTGTAATAATAGGTAAATATGTTACAGATATATGAACACGTGCTTGTAAAAAGGGACATTAAACTGCTTTTATTTCACGCTTAGTTTATTGTAGAGACATAAATGAACTAGGTCCATCGCAGGTTCTATGTATTATAAGTTTTATAACGTCTGTTATTGAGCTCGGCTAACGTAAAGACAACCGTAAAACAACCAAATAACCTTAACGTTTAAATAAAACTAGAAATGCCTACCAGAAATTATTACAAATATGGGCAGTTAACTGTTAAAGAGAATTATCCTGTTTTGATAAACACCTGGAAGGAAAAAAGGGGTGAAGGTGATCCACCCCAAATGGTGGCACTGTGGGATGGCAGGTTTTCGTGTGGGACATAAGGATGGGGCGGCTTGTCGCAAAAGGATTCACTACCCTTACGCAGAGGTGTCATGGTGGTCATGGCAGAATCCAGGCTTTACTACTGGTAAGTCCTATTTTAATCCTTTAGGGTCGGTAGGTATTTAAATATAAATGGTCATTACTTATTTTAAAAGGAAAAGGAAATTAAGAAAAGTGTGCTTCTTGTCGTAAACCTTAATTCACAAAACTGAAAACCCAAAACAACGCCCGAGTGACAGAGTTTAAATCATTCCAAATTAGTAAGAGTTCTTCTCCCGAGAGGAATACGAACAATTTCCTGTCACCCTGTATTTCGAAATATAATTACACCGAATTTCTGTCCATCATCAGACGCGTGAATAATAAACAGGCATCAATAAATTATAGGACCATCGTGTTTCCGAATGTCACTTTCCCTTCAAATTATCCTGTTTGCGATTGATAATAAATGCCAAATAGAACACAACAGGAAGGACGCTATATTATTTATAACGTAACATCTACATTTTCATGCAAACGCATCAATAAATCAAATTAGACACCATTGAATTATCATCATCATAAGGTCGTCAGTCCTAAGACTGGTTGGACATGCATCTTCGCTCTTTCCTACCCTGAGCTAATTTTCGCATTTCCCTAAAACTAGAACGACCCACATCCTTAACTATTTGCGAACAGTTATATAATCTAGGTCTACCTCTATCCCTTTTAATTTCCGTTTCTGCCTCTAATACGTCTCTGACTAGACCTTCATGCCTGAAAAGGTGTCCTACAGGTCTGACGAAGGAAGCTGGCGAGCGGTCGCGCAGGTACTTGCCCATTTATGACCTATTTGGGTAAGTCAGTCACCAACATTAACAATTAGTTCTTCTGTTTGTATGTCTATTACTTGCTCACTGATCCCTATTTTTAAATATTTAATCTACGCCCCTGACATATTATTATATATATTATACCTAAAACTGCCTACTTTTGCCACCGCGCATCCACGCCATTTTAAAATTTCCGCCAGCTTCCAGCGTCAGGCCCAGAGAAGAGAGACTAGTATAGAAGTCCAATTCAAATGGAGGACTAAAACGTGAGTAAGAAATTCTAAATAGAACCAGGAGATGGCGTTGCTATGAAAATGAGCGCCTCAACGCTGTATTGAGTCGGAGTAAAGAGTGAACGCAGTAATGGCAGGGGTAAATAGTAGAAGTGGTGGGATCATAGAACGCATAAGTCTTTTTACTTTGCTGTTGTAAGCCAAGTTTGTAAAGAAAAAAAAAAAAAAACGGTTGATTTTCCGAAGCGACAACTACCGGTCGGATGACAGAAGCTTCGAGATTTACCGACATGTTATCCGAAACGAAGTCCGGATTATTAACCCAGCATTGGACTTCTATACTAGTCTCTCTTCTCTGGTCAGGCCTGTACAGGCCTATCTCGCCCATTTCTTATTGACTTCCATAGAATCTGCTGTTCTCCTATTCTTTGTAATATCTCTTCGCTTCCAGCCTTTTCTATCCACGGTATCCTCATCATTGGCCACATTTCGAACGCTTCTAACCTTTTATTTTCCGCCGCGCCCACTGTCCATGTCTCGCACCCGTACAGCGCCATGCTCCAAACATACACCTTTAACAATCTTTTTCGAATTTCTAAATTAACCGTTCGCCCCCATAGAAGTCACTTCTTTTTATTGAAAGCGACTCGACATTGCGCTATCCTCTGCTTTATATCCCTACTACTCCTTCCATCCTGACTTATCTGACTTCCTAAATACCCAGAATAGGCCACTTCTAATTTTTCGTGTCCTATCTTTATATTCGCCCTTTCCCTTATTTCTCTTCTCTTGTAAATCAATATTTTTGTTTTACTTAACTACTGAATCAACGTAAATAAATTTATAATCAAAACAATACCAAATTAAGAATTGGCTATGATAACTGGATTAAGATTATTCGTCCATCAAAGTAAATAAGGGAGTGAATCAATAATTTTTTGTCTCATTTCTTAAAAGCATCTTGTGGTAATGGGATGGACGTATGCAGAAGGCAGGTGAATTCTTAATGGAACGCCTTCTGGCATAGGTAATGACTTAAAAGAACAGATCCGTATTCCAGAGGGTATCTAACACTTGAGAGTGCTGATTCATGTCACTGAATATAATTTAAATAGGTTTTATTCCTGTGATACAGTGAACATTCCTTTGTAGTTCCCTGGCAAGCAAAAAGAATCAAAGGTGAAAAAAAGGATAATGACCTGGGTAAATTCAGGCTGTACAGTTTTATTCTTACATTAAAAGTGGGGTAATGGTTAATTGAATTTCTGTAATTACTCTAATAGGAGTACACATAAGCACATAGAAATAATATTATTAAAGTCTAATATCACAAGGATCATAATGAAATCGATATGTTTTCTTGAGATAAAACGAAATTACAATTATGATAGTCTCGAACCTTGATTTTTCGATTTTTAAATTTTTTTACCTGACGTATGTCTTTGAATAATATTAATAATGTAAACATTCATTTAATTTCTTATCCACTACAAATTACCTCATATTAACGACGAAAAATTGTTACTGCTATCACACCTTCGCCGGGAATCGATCCCGAGACCTTTGGTTTTATGGACCAATACTCTGACCATGAATCCACAAGAGGTAACAGCAACAACAACAACAAAATAGACTTATAAGGTCACTAATTCCAAATGTCTTGGGTTCAATTCGTTATTAATTTGAGGTAACTTTTAATGGATAAAAACAAATTAAGTGAATAATCACATTAACATTAAAAATTAACCACTGTTAAAGGTTTCTTAATCTCTAAATAATAATAATCTATACGCAATCCCCGAGTAAATGGATTAATACTGTACTTGCCTGAAATATAAATATGAAAACGCTTCTGAAATACATAACACGCTTACATACACACACGTAGGTATATATGATAGGGTTAACTTTAATCAAATATCAAACAGCGTATTAAGCATGAAATTGACGCATTATCGAAGAAACTTCCGGTTCCCATCTCGGCAAAATATAATTAATTGAACTAATTCGTACATAATACTCCTCTACCGGCTGTCGATTTACACACACTGTTACTTCCAATTAGTTTAATTAAACGATCGATTGATGTCAGCGAATAATACAGAAATAATAATAATAATAATACGTATGTGTATCATTCGTTTCTAATTATCTTTGAATAAGTTGTTATAAAGTGTCGTTAGTTGAACACACCCACAGATATCAATTTGAAGCAAATACATATTTATAAAAAACCTCATCGTAATTCTGGATAAAATTGGTGAGGTTCTAGATAAGATACGAAAAAAGAAGGCGATTTGTAAATCAACAAGTAAAAGTAGATACACGGGATGGTAGAACACCTTCTGATGCATATAAGATTAATTAGAGACATTAAAAGCAAATGCAGAAGTAAAAAGGACATGAAGAAGATCTAGATTAGATTAGTGCTCGCAAATAGTAAGAGGTATGAGTTAATCCAGTTTTCGGGAAATCAAAAGATTGGCTTAGGAAAGGTCATGACTTTTGATGATAATTTTCAGCATTTAAGACAATTATTGTGTCAGTAAATAAAAAAATTTGTTCTTAAAAGAATTATTAAAAAAGAAGTAAGTATCAGATTGAATGAGACAGACCAAAACTTAACACGCAAGATCAAGGCCAAGATTGAGACTATATCAGCAAGACGAAGACCAATACCAGGACTAGAAGTATTTGCGCAAGACCAATACCAGAACTGGGACGGTCTTGGTTTTAGTCTTGCGTTTTAAGTCTTGATCTTAGTCTTCCTTTGCTCATTACTAAAATATTACAAACTATCTTCCTAATCTATGGATTTCTTTCTTTTTTTGTCGCTTATGTACGCCACTGAGTATCAAATAAGTAAATATATTCCAAACTGTGTCACAAATGACTTCACAAACATTTCTTTTAATAGGTACCGCCGCGATACACAAAATTAGATACATCTGTACATGAAAATTGGTATTTTACATCTGCAATTCTGTTTTAATTTTGTAAGTAATTAATTCAAACATAGCTATATTATAATTATTAATTATTTAGCTACAAACATGAGGTTTAATCTCCGTATAATTAAACTTCTACCACAGGTATTTAACCCGTAAAATCCTGGCTGATTAATACATAGTACATAATGTAGACATGTGATTTATTTGAAACTGTTCTAATATTCAAAATACAAATAGAAAATGCAAAATGCCTATTACTATTGTTACATATTTTAAATGCTGTTTCTATGTATTAATCTCTATTGGTATTTGAAATCCTCTTTTCTGTTTTGAAAATACTAAATGCAAACTACGATTACTTACAGTAGTCCTTTGTGATATCTTCCCCAATGATACGTTAAGATAAGATTAAAAGTAGTCAGAAGGAGGTGTCGATACAGTTGAGTTATCTTTATCTAATCACTGTCATAAGTGAATTCCAAAATCCTTAAAATAGATAGAAGAATACCTGAGGTAGTAGCACTGCATAGAGAAGTAGAAAAAGCTTCTATTAAAACACCAATAGCCCGCTGTAGCATTTTATTTTAAAAATTATTTAGGAAATACTTTCTTCTTATGTTCTATTTCGAATTCATTTTTCAAAACAGTTTTCAGTTAAAGAAATGATTTCATATTTTGCATCTATCTTCTAATTCCAACCATTTTTCACATTTCAGACATAAGCATTTGTGTATGTGTGTAATAAAGAAGTTCCAACTAATTGGGTCAGTGATAATAACAAAAATGGACCCAACAACTTAACTGACATACGTTCTTAATGGATGACGTGCTAAAACGAAACAAATGTATCCGGAAACAGAGCTGCCTCGGAAGATAAAAATTAATTTCACAAACACGATTTATTGAAACATAAAAATTGANTCATGGGAATCTCTATCACTGTCACCAACATCAACAATTAGTTCTTCTATTTGTCTGTCTATTACTTGCTCACTGATCCCTATTTTTAAATATTTAATCTACGCCCCTGATAGGAATACTGAAGAATGAGGGCTACAGTCTTTATCTCTAAAACTGCCTACTTTTGCCACCGCGCATCCATGCCATTTTAAAATTTCCGCCAGCTTCCAGCGTCAGGACTGTAACATGATACGTATTCACGGGTTTGAACCATATCGCCGCTATAGGGACGATATTCTCGATTTCAAAGAAGACAATCCCCAAAATAGTTCAGACAGAAAGGAAGAGAACATGGACTCCTCTCATGTGACAGTGTGGCAAATTTTAGAGGAACAATTGCTGCATCCTTATCATTTGCAGCGAGCGCAAGCCTTGCAAGAAACACTGATTCTTAGACGGTGACTTCGAAAGAAAAGTGCTACATAGCCTAATTTTTCCTATGGGGATTTGTTTGCAGACAAGTTTGCTTCACGCGGGACGGAATTTTAAATTTTCCGACGAATGCTTACGTAAGTAAAATTTTTCTTTCTTTCGTGTTCGTACGTCTACATACTGCTGTCTGTAATGCACTTATTTAATTTATTTAGTCTAAATATCATGTGCACTACCAAATTGTTTATATTTATCTTAGACGTTTGGTAATCGGCAATGTTTAGATTCTCCATCCACGTAACTGTAGTTTTTATAGCACTATGCTATTCGGTGGACACCTATGACAGAACTATAACTTAATGACCGTAGCAGAGACAATTTATTAGGCAGTGTCATAAAAATAATGAAATTTTTGTTCTCCCTATCTTTACAGGCTTGCTCTGTCATACGTCCGGTAAAAAATGAATTTCACCCTTCCAACAGAAATCCCACAATAAATTTTTCTTCAATTGCTTCATTCAATAAATCGTTCCTGGCGCACTTACCTAAGCATATTTCGTGTATACGGATAAAATCTACAACGAAACCCAATATTCGGGCCGATGGCCATTTATAGAATTTCGTAGGGGCCAGTAAAAAAAGACGGCTTATCTCAAACCCCATTATTCAACTTTCACCCCTGGCTCCTACAATCTATATCTCTATACATAATTTTATATTATACCTGCTAATACTTAAGGCGCACAGTTAGGAGATTCTAATCGGAAAATTCGCTATTCATTTCGGAAACACGACATGATATTATCTAAAACACTTCCCTGTCCTTCTCAAATAAAAACTTGTGTTCCAGATAATTTAATTAGATATGTTACACATAAAGGACACGCTTCATGTCTATTAACACACACAAAAAAGAAAATCCTTCCTGCTAAAGGAAATGATTTCTAGATTTTTTTAACTAGAGGCAATTAAAGGTTGCGTTGATGTTTTCTCTTTTTACAACATTCAGATCTCAACTTTAAAACACAAAATTGTTATCTAATAAGATCGTATATGTTCCTGAATGTGTCCAGGACTAAATCTCGTCCAATATCCAAAATTTGGACCATTGGAACGGAACGAGTCACGGAGGTTTCGATATTATAATATAAATTATAAGAGTGGTAGTAAAAAAACAATCGGCACCCTCTAACATGTTAAAAAGAAGAATGCCAAAGTTAATTAATATTGTAGTGTTGTGTTTTTATAAACAAGACAGGCTAGATCTGGATGAGTTCATATCTTCGTATGTAATAACTAATAACAAATACGCAAAGTATTTCGTTGTTATTAAGGTAATGGATTGTAGAATCAAAAAGGATTAATAGAAAGCGGTTCGAGATCGAGTGTTCTCACTTTCACTTGTTTCATGTCAACTGTCAGACAATTTCAAAACCACTCAGCTTAATAATAATTCCCTGTCATCCAGATCTCCGTATCCCACATCAAACTGAATTTTTAAACCCTTTTGTGTCCTTTATGTACGGTGACGCTGTTTGCAAACAGTCAGGAAAGGTAATCCTTCATAGACCACAGAATTGATGAACTACTAACATGTTTTAATTCCACAAAAGGAGTCTCAAACAAATGAGACGATGTTACCTTCATTTGTTTTGAAACAAAAACCGTAAGTATACATTTTTGTTGATGTGATCTCGCGGTTATGAAATGAGATTGTCCCTCCTGCACATTTTTAATGAATGGCACTGTACATCATGAAAACTCCGAGTCGCTTTAACCGGATACGCCAAATGCAAAATAAGCATTTTCTCAAGTGAGTACTTGTACGTAAAATACCGTGTATCCTGACCTTTGCTTTGTGCCGTTTTCATGTCCACAAAATCATATTTTTAGGACATATGTACATGTACGGGGACACTGCTCTTTCAAGGAATCCACGAAAATATGAATAATAAATTTTATTTATTAGGAACGGGAAACCTTTTTAAGATATTTAGGTACCTCAGTCAAGCGTTTTTTTTGCTTGTTTGTTTGTTTATTTGTTGGTTTGTCAAGTGGATATTTGACCTTTTTTTTGACGTAAATCATAAAAACGCTAAAAGATATTTCATATCAGAAAAAATACGTGTGACATTTGATATAAAATCTAAAGGTTTGAAAGTAATAACAAGGAATGATATCCTATTTAGCAAATTTTAAAACTAGATAATGAATTTTTTTATTTTGGTAGTAGGTATAACAATTTATTTTTCTTGAAATTTTGACTAATAAAATTGCTTTTTCCCCAAAGAAAACCTTCAAGAAAGAATCTACACTTTTATGGTTTCTTCATCGTTACAGGAATTCTGATAACAATTGAATATTAAAAATTGCAGAATACCTAAGGATAAATTGCAAAAACTATTGATTTATGCAAAAATTACAAATTTCATAGCTTAAATTTTTAAAAAAATCATTAGATTATTAACTCAAAAAAACCTGTTGTACTTAAATTTCTTTAGAAAATTTAAAGCTTTCGATTGTTTATAACTTTTTGTCATTTAGTTTTTTTAACGTCTTCACTCATTCTTCTCACCCATTCACAGTTATAATCTAAACGACAGACATTTATAATAATCATAATAAATACGTACGGCATCCGCGGCCGCGTTCCCTAACACCCGTTGCACAACAACACCATCGTCGGTGGCCAGGTACGCGAAAAACTTGGTCACTGACGGACGTCGCTTTGGAACCGGCGTCGCGAGCGTCGGTCTTGAGACACTACGACCGTCGGGTCGACGGACTGAACCAAATCACTACCGCGTGAAAACTAACTTGGATGGCAAGCCATGACGTGACGCGACGCCGCTCGCAACAGCGGCGGTGAAAAGCGTCGCGGCGCGCTCGACACACGTGCTCCGGTGTCACGACGACCACCGCGGCGCCCACGACGCTCGCGAAGTAGTAGGGACGGACGCGTGCTTCCACCAGAAGGACCGTCCGAGATGGCTACGGCAGTAAAATATTAGCGTTTATATTAAAGTGAATTAATTTTCTTAGCACTACAGAGAACTTCAAATTAAGGAAGAAAAATTGTCGCTGCTGGCGCGCCCTCGCCGAGACTCGAACTCGGCACCTTTGGCTTTACTCATCGATACTCCTACCACTAAGTTACGAAAGGTAACAGCAGCAAGTCGAGAAATATCGACTCTTGAATCAAGAGAACAAAATATAGTCGAGATACAAAACAGAAAAAATGAATTTTAATTTTTAATCCAAGGAGAGAGAAAGCTGCTAGAGATCAAGACTCTTGTCTTGGTAAAATCGTAGCCATATTGAAGATATCGAAACGATATACTGAGTACATAATAATCCATATCTTAATCGATATACTGGGTGTTTCAAAAATATTTCGGAATATTTGAGACAATCACTTTCCTTAACTTTTTAATCCGATGCTTTTTAACAGAATAATTAATGATTATAATTTGAAATATCTGATCAATCAGAGCTGCAAGCAGAAGAAAATAAAGAAACTACTCCTACTTGCAGCTAGAAAAGTACACCATGAACATACATGATTATTACTAGGAATACGATATTTTTTCAGAACTTTTCTGACCTTTAGTTTTATAAAAATGAAACTTACATATATGAATAATTTTTACTATCCGTCACGTTCACGCAACTCCAACCAATTTTACCATTCCATCACAATAACTGTCCCAACAAAATGTAGCCCATTATTCAAAATTGTTTTCTAAGTACATGTTTTAGCCAATTATGTTAATACAGATATATCATTGAACCAATACAATTCGAAGTGTTCCATCTATCTAATTTTCTTTCCGTCTTACTTTTGTGTTCTTTAAACAGTGGTTATTACAAGAGAGTATAATTTACAAGACAGTTTTTGTGTTACCAACTTTATGGGACCGTGTTCTACTATATTAATTATATTTAGGAGAAAATACGGTCGTGATAGAAGATAATGAGTTTGTCAAAGGTTGCTATCAATATCGGTTTCATAAAACGTATTATCCGATCCCTATGGGGTTGATACAATCCAATGAACTCAAAGTAATGGAACCATATTACTACGTACACATACATATATGCTTGTCCATATTACAGAATTAAATTTGAGTCAGTTGTCTCACAATAATTATGATGTAACCCTTGGAAAACAATTTCAACTCAAATTTTAATAAAGGAGAAAAATAAAACTTTATTTTTAAAGTTTCATATCACTACATAGTATAAAACAAAGTCGCTTTCCCGCTGTCTGTCCCTATGTATGCTTAAATCTTTAAAACTACGCTACGGATTTTGATGCGGTTTTTTTAAAAGATAGAGTGATTCAAGAGGAAGGTTTATATGTAAATACATGCATAAAATAGCAGGGAAACACTGATAATTTTAGAGGTTTCTAATGTGATGTCGTAAATAAACACATTTCTTACCCTTACATTGCAAACGCTGGCTGAACCCTACGAGATAGATCAAAATAATGAACTACAATATTGTACATCTTAAAAGGGCCTACAACAAGTCCATGATGGTATATGTCTATCTCTTAGGGATAACCCACAATAACCATTTTTTATCCTTTACTTTTTACGAGAAATAATGATTTATTTACGAAGCGATTTTACGCAATACAGCATTAATTCTTATCCAATTAAGTACCTTTAAATAGGTATTGCATTTAATATAGATCAATATGGCCCTTACAACATGTAATTTAAATGAATATTTTCGAAGGTATTACAGATTTAAACTGCAGGGACATAGCGGTTGTGGCGGTACCGGCCGGGAGGCCGGTTTGTATTGTCTAATGACAAAAACACTGTGAATGTTGTACGTATATAAAGACATTCTGTAGTATATTTAGTATGTTCAGGGGGTGTCCTTTGAAGATTTCCCCTTTTCGATAATAATCTAAACAAAACAAAAATATATTTAGTATCAGCATTGCAACCGTGCGAAGCTAGGGCGGGTCACTTGTTTGACATAAACACTTATTTTATTGTACGAGTGCGATAGTGTGACCATATAATTTTTAGGGCAATGTGAAGTTCGTTTAATATTAAAAATTCCACTCCATTTAGGCACATGTTACACGCTTGACATTTCAAATATGAAACACCTTTTGTTTTTTAACGGTAGGGTAAATCTAACGCAAAAAATTCACAAATGAATTTGATAGCCGATCTTTTTTTGAAAGACTGGCTCCATTATTGCTAGCTACATTACATCAATTTTTTTCTACAACCGGTCCCACCACCTCTATTTCTACCCTTATCAGACCTTTTTCAACTTCCGCTACAGTCACAATGTCTAAATTGTCAATTATATTCCCCCCTATTATATCTTTTATCTTCCCCCACATATGTAATCGATGTAAAGTGGGACAGTCATGTAAAATGTTATTACATCAAGAAGTACTTGTATTCTGCTTAAACGGAAAAAGTTGAGATAATATTGTTCGGAGGCAAGAAAAGTAGATACACATTTTCCTTTTCAGAACTTATTTTGGTCTTTTTTAAACCTCGACTCGAATAACAGAAACATATGTACGTATTCATAATAGATAATAAGATGGGAAGCTTACACCCTTAGCGTCCGATAAGAACGTACATTTTCCTTCGTATTTCTAAGAATATTTACGTTAGAGTGAACCCATTCTTGCATTATGATTTACAACGTCAGCACAGTTCTTGATTTATGCCTACGAATTTCGATTAGGATTCAAGTTTGAATATTGTGCGTCAAATAACATTAACTTTAGACGTAACCACTAATAACGAGGTAATTGGCCTTTAAAAAACTACCTACTTAACAACTCCAACAGGCTACGGTTTTTAGACTCGATAGCGTCAATAACTTCAGTAATGTAGGAAAAGATCAAACAGAAAACATGAACTTTTATTCGAAAAAATACAGCGTCTTCAGAATCAATGAAATTTCGTTCAAAAGTAATGGAAAATTTTCTATTTAATCTTTCTTACATATACTTTGTGTAAGTAATTGAAAGAAACTACTGGATCTGTAAGTGTATCTTCCTCTTTCGACTTACATATATATATATACACGTATATAATACGAAATATGACTCTATCAAAGTGGATTTACGATTTACTACATCAATTCAATATAGGGGTATCCAATATGCGCTAGATATCTCGTCCAGCATTAGAGAATAATAATATATTCTGGTACGACCACCAGGAAAATTACCTTCCTTTCTACATTACGACTGAATGATGCCAAACTGATTTTACGTTCATGTTGAGCACGTAGTTAGAGGAAAACTATTGTTAGAATTTAACTAATAATCGAAAACTTTAACAAAAACAATTTATATTACCTACCACACCCTATATTCATCAATAAAGTAGTTTACTTATTTTTATACAAGTTCCCGTGCAAAGGAAAGAAGTTTTGAACAAGAAAAATACAACAAACAAGTACAAGGAAGTTTGTGTGCTTTTGAAACTTTTCACTTAAGCTTGGAAAAACGCACCAAAAGTCCTTAAACTTACCGCATTCAAATCCGGGGAAAGTAAAAAATAAATTAAAATTTTTTTTCGAGTTGAAATCGAATGAAAAGAAATAAAAGTTTGTGACAAAATATTTGATATTCCGATCAGGTCTATACCTCTATTTTCGATTTTAGCACGCGTCGGTGTTTACCCAGAATTGGTAAAAGAAAAGGGAAATCCAAAACCTCAATAGATCCAATCTAATTTTTTGTAGTTCCGAAAAAAAAAAGACAACCTGCCTATCACTCAAGATATGTAAACAAACAAAGTATAAGAACTGGCAATTTATATCCGACGTTCTTTGAAGAATTGTTTTACAATGACAATATTTTGAAGCGCATGTTATTTATACTGTGAATACTAACGTCTAATTGGCTACGCGCCAACCAATCAGACGCAGAGGCTCCCTACTCTTGCTTACTCACCGCATTCTTTTCACATTTTTTAAAGTTTACAGTGCAGAAAGTTAATTAAACGTGGCGTTCTTTAAGTAGACCACAATGAACACTGTTTTGTTTTGTTTACGCTTTTATTAATTGTTTCTTTTTCCGCCGCTATTCCAGCTTAACCAAACAATAAAACAATGTAGAGACTTTATACACTACAGGTGCATCGGTACCTAATACAAACCTACAGAAAAGAGAAAAAGAAAACCCCTAGGAATAAGTCGAAAGTTTCGAACATTTTAAAAGATTAATTGCTGTGGCCAGCTTTCATTAAAAATTTGTCATGAACGCTTGAATGCTACACCTGCCCGAGGGAATAAAGAATCGCAGGCAGCTTTCTAATTAATCGGGAAGCAGAAGCGTCTGTTGCTAAAACGCTCCAAATGATCATTTTTTTTTCTTTTATTTCCGAATACAACCCGTTTGAATACGGACGGTCGATACTCTCTACAAAAAGAAATTACGTAAACAATTTTAGCAGTAAAAAAATTTTAATTTTGTTTGGTTTCGTAAGTTCATTTATGTTTCTCCCTCAGATGTTTATTAATGAAATGACTTAATAACAACTCGTTCAGATTTACTTTGAATGAGCCAACGTTTCGCCTGTAGATTTTATTGGCTTCTTCAAGGTGATTGAAAGGATAAAATATAGATGAAGACCTACAAGCAACCCTCTTATATATATAATTTAATGAGGTTTTTTATTTTATTAGGCGGATAATAAAAATACCAGAGGATATTAGATACAAGTAGAAACAGGAGTCAAAGAACCAGAGAAAGATCCACACCTATATTGGTAATAATGAGATATTGTGCTTTTCGGCACAGGAAGAAATGGTTGCGGGTGATCAATTAGTGTTTGGCCTGAGGATCTTGTGATAATGATCATAAAATTAATATACGTCATGAACACTTCCTTGCAGGATTTTGGTATTTTATTCATCAAAAGGTCAGTCCTACGACTGGTTGGACACGCACCTCTACTCTTTCCTATCCTGAGCTAATCTTCGCATTTCCCCAAAACTAGAACAACCTACATCCTTAACTACTTGCAAAGAGTAATCTAACCTAGGTCTACCTCTACCCCTCCTAACTCCTGTTTCTGCCTCTAATATGTCTCTGACTAGACCTTCATGCCTGAGAAGGTGTTCTACTAGCCTATCTCGCCTATTTCTTATTGACTTCCAGAATCCTCTGTTTTCTTATTCTTTCTAATACCTCTTCATTTCTAACCTTCTCTATTCATGGTATCCTCATCATTCGCCTGTAATACTACATTTCGAACGCTTCTAACCTTTTCTTTTCTGCCGCGCCCACTGTCCATGTTTCGCATCCGTACATCGCCGCGATCCCAATATACACCTTTAACAATCTTTTTCGAATTACTAAATTAACTGTTCGCGAGCATAGAATTGACTTCTTTTTATTAAAGGCGACAAGACTCTGCGCTATCCTCTGCTTTATATCCCTACTACTCCTTCCGCCTTGTTTTAGCTGACTTCCTAGATACCTAAAAGCAGCAACATCTTCTAATTTTTCATCTCCTATCTTTATAATCGCCCTTTCCCTACTTTTGCTTTACTTTTATTTATTTTCATACAGTACCCGTAAAGCTAGAATGGCCTCCCGCGTTCTTCTATTTCTACAAACCCCAAATTGATCTTCCCCTAATAGACGATCTCTAACCTCTTGTCCTGCATATTTTAGAATATCCCCCTGTATCCCATCTACACCTGGCGCCTTATTATTCTTTAAGTTTTTAATGCTACATCAAACTCTTCTCTCATTATGAGATAACCTAGCTCATCTATCTCCACACTATCTTCCTTGTCTAATATATCTCCTAACCCATGGTCTGAGTATAGATTCTGTAAATATTCTCTCCACCTATCTGCCTGTTCCTTATTTTATATTAGGGGAATAATAAAAATACCCTAGGATATTGGATAGAAAGGAAGATATGGAAACAGCAAGTGAAAAGAACCAGAGAAAGGTCCAGATCCAGATTGTGTGGCTTTCGGTAAAAAAAAAAATTGTGATGGGTGACCATTTAGTGTTTGGTCTGATAGCCTTGTAATCATGATCGCAAAATTACTATACGTACTTCCTTGTAGGGGCGAAACCGACTTTTTTAAGCTAAGAATGAATCACACCATTGTAAATTTTATGTTCCAAATAACCCAAGAAGTTAGGTAAAAATGCAAATGTAAAGTCAGAAGTATACAATTTCGCATAACCCAAAACCAGACCGAATGTTAATTTCATCCCTTGCTGCGTATGCTATTTTTCACCATCAGGACGTGAAATTTGCACAACAGTTATGTTCATTAAGAATAATAAGTATCTAATATACATTTTTGCATTATTAAATAGAAACGCCAAATAATTCTGCACTAAGAAAAGCAGCTGAAGTTATATGTAAAGATAAAAATGCTTACGGTTATTAAATTTGGGTTATATTGGAGTAAATTAATATACCGGGTGGGCCAGCACATTGGCCAAGGGTTGTAACCCGTCCAAAAACGTAAAACTACTGTACGCTCTCCAATGATTACTTTTGATAATTAGAGAGAACACATTCACCCTATAAATTCGTTTTTTGGTTTGAAAGAAGTGTAGATACGAAATAAAATCAATAGATACAAGCAAAAAAAGCAGTATTCACTTTTTGTGTGTTATAATTTTTTTTCTGATCCCTGATGTATAAGGGAAAATTGAATTCAGTCCGAAGAAAAATTGGTAGGATGGGAAACAATAACATTAAAAAGCTCTAGATAAGTGGACAGAGGAACCGCTTTGGATTGACACTACATATCGTTTCATATATTTTTCAATTGTATTTTCCAGGTTCTAGAAATTTTGAGATATATTTCTTGGCTAGAAATAATCTTATTTATTGTTAAAAAAGTTATAAAGTATGTACCTATAAAAACGCTGATCTAAAATGATTTTAAACTTTGGAAACGAAAAATGTAATCTGTAAACAAAATCACATAAAACGTTTGCTTACCCTTTGACGAATATAATCATTTTGTAGCTGGGACTTACCTAAAACAAAAGAAAAAACGTCACAATCAATTCAAAATTAACATTTAAATTCACAATACATTGTTGTATCTTAAAAATACAACTTCTTTGATTGTTGAAATGCTTTATTATTAAAAAAGCACAATAAAGAGCTTTAGTAAATGTGGAAAGCTCAAAAGTTCGATTTTTATCTCTCTTAAAATTAGTTTCAAATAGATTTGAATAGAGACTGTTCTGCCATACGGTATCGAAATACAAAACTAAGAAATATCGATAACAGTTCCAACCAACCAAAGGACGAGAACGACATCCTCACTTACAACATTATTCCCTCTCCAACCTTTACCTACCAGATGGCACTGCAAACTCTAATTATGCCTTTTGTATTTCCCGAATATTATTTTCAAAATGCACAACAATTTATATACCTTAAAAGGTAAAAAATTAGCACGAATAATTATAAAAAGTATAGTCCTTTGAATATTCCCATTTCTTCCAGGATTATTGTAATCCTGATATGTACAGTACGACCAATAAAATTATAGCAACAAATCAACCTACCCTTTAAATTAAGATTTAAAATTAACGAATATCCAGTTCAAATACGTAGTCAAGGGAAATGATTGGTAATTTAAAGTCCTTTTTAACCAATTTTCAAATTTGGACGCGTAAAAATTTGGTCTTTACAATGATTTTAGCCAATTTAAATTTATACAATACGAAAGAGCGGCAGGATCTCATAATCTAATATGTGTTTTAACGAAAATACGTTTTTGCAAAATTGAAGAAAATGATTTACAGTTTAAGGTCCTTTTTAATAAATTTCCAAATTTGGACGCGCAATATTTCCCTCTTTACAATAGTTCAACCAAAATGGTGCAATTCTGCATTAATATTCTAATCCTTTAAGAATTTTATAATTTGTCCTTTATTTTTTTCGTTTTTTTGAATAGATCCGCCACTGTTTTCTAGTAAGTTTATAGACACATTCAGTCTTCAGCCCCTAAATACCTATCCCATTTTTGTAACAGCTATCAAATTAATAACGTTTAATTTAATAATTTAATTGAGCATGTGAATTATTGTTTCGTGAGGATGTTTCTAATAAATTAACAAATAACATTTCAATAAAAACATTGAGGTATTTAATAGATGCGAATTTTAATTGAAATTTACCCTGCCACAATTAATTAGTTTTGTTATGCCTATCCAAATATTATCACCTTATGCATGAATATTTGTGTTTCATTATTACAAAACACCAATAGAGAAATGTTAACCAGGTGTCCAAACTTAAATTACGTAAACTTTTTATACTAAATTTTATAGACCTTCTGCTATATTAACACTACAATACAACCACCAAGTGTTTCCACAAATAAACCCATAAATAACTTCCGTTGGACACCTCAGGCATTTTACAAAATAAAAAACGCATGCATGCATGTTCACAAATGTACCCTTCCTTAGGTTTTAAGAAGAGGAACCGGTTCATAGGAAATGATTGCATCAAATAGGCATACCCACTGCCTATACATGGATAGATTTTTTTGTATGAAAATTTGCCCATATAAATACGTACATCATCGATTGCAATTTTAGTTGAGTTCATTCTTCCAGTGGGTAAGAGTTCATTCCTCATTTTATTTTTCTCGATTTTGCAAATTTATTACTTACAATATGGCTTTGATTTCTTCAAAAATAAAATTCAACTCATCCGAGAAAGAGATAATTCGCGAAAATGCGGTATACGATAATCTAAAAAGATTGTCTGAAGCAACGGGCTATTCGATAAGTCAACGTAACGGACAAAGGGTTTATGGGCCACCACCGAACTGGGAGGGCGGTAAGCCTCAAAGGGGATCCGAGATTTTTGTAGGGAAAATCCCTCGTGATATTTTCGAAGACGAGCTCGTTCCCCTTTTCGAACAGGTGGGTAAAATTTATGAACTGCGTCTAATGATGGACTTCAGCGGATTCAACCGGGGCTTTTGCTTCGTGACCTATTGCGACATTAAAAGCGCCGACAATGCCGTCAAACGATTCGACGGGTACCTTTTAAGACCCCAAAGAAAACTTGGAGTCTACAAATCTGTAGATAATTGTCGGTAAGTTCAACTCTTTCCATATAAATATGTGTTAGCGTATACATATTTATACATACACATTTTTTTACATGACGATTATTAGGTATTTTCATCAGGAATTTAGAATCTGTTTGCATTTTTGCTCTAGTATTACAAAGATTTTGATTGTTTGTAACACTTAATAGGTAGGTAATGTAAATTAGGCTTACTGAAAGAGGTTCGCTTCAGTCGCCATATTGGTAAAAATGGCACCTTATTTATTAAGTATTAACAGATTATCAGAAACGTATAGATGTTATAGGTAGATCTCATACGAACATTTTTTGACCTGATGTCCTGGTATTGTTTGCAGTTATTTTCTCAAGACCTCTGTTACATATTTTGATACATATTAAGCACTGTAATTTAACTAATACATGAGCTAGCCTTCAATATTTAACGTTAGATTTCGGGACATGTTACTGTGAAATAAATTATTGGTACCATGGAAGAATATGTCCAAATTAAATACATAAATGAAACTGTTTGGGACGATAAGACCAGAAATGTGATGTATTTGAAATACTTGCGTTTAAATATTTTTTTGGGAAAACCATTTTATATTTTATTTAAAATACTTTTCCAAACATATTTTCTATTTGTAAAATGCAAAATGCATTTTTGCTGTTAAAAGTTTTGCTAGTATAATCGATCAAACATTATATAAAATGAATAATGAAAGTTGCTCACATTGGCTATTGAATGTATTGAAAGCTTAAAAAAGGGACAAAGAGACATTCCATGAATTGAAGAAAGCCCAAAAAATTCTAAACTGTTTGAAAATTAATAATCTAGAATATTGAATAGATATTGTTTTCCGGGTTCAATGTCGAAACTGATATCAGCACCTGCCAAATCGGCACTTATCGTACCTTTAGCTAGGAACTACGAAATTCTATGAATTACGACAAAACAGCCTGCAAAACAATATCGAATTGATATACGCCAGCTGTGTAAAACTGAAAACTATGAGATATTGTGGTGTGCTAATAAATGTGGATAATTCAAAATCCTTAGAAAATGATTCGAAAAACTTCATTTATTTGATGAACCCAAAGCTATAGAAACGATGGATTCCATTTGTTTCTCTTTCTACAATGTGTAAAAGATCGGAAACAAAATGGGGTTGTAAATATTTTGATATAAAATGATTGATGTAAGAAGGTGTAATAGGTCAATGAAAATATGTACATATCGTGGAAAGAAAAACTTGTAAATGAGGGGATATTAGAAAGAGGTGGACCAGAATTTGACTAGAACTTTCAAATACTTGCGCCTTGGTCCACCCTGGTTATGTATAAATATCTACAATGTTAGGAAAATAGGAAGTTCCATTTTTTTGGAAAATGCGAATAAAATTACCTCAGGATAAGAAGGACGTGGTGAATTGACGATGACGATCTTTTGGTGTAGACAATGTAAAATTTAGAAATAGAAAGAATAACCCTACACAAAAAGTATTCTATTGTAATTTTTATCAAACCAATAAACAAATAAGACAAAAATAAAGTGATGTATTTACTTCCACATAATCTACAGCAGAAGTCACTACACAAGACAGACATCTTTTGATGCCATATTCCGACACAGTTGTTTTCAAGATACAAGATAGACATAACTTTACCTATGAGGAGATCAGCTTCCATCAGTACATTCATATCGACGATAAATACGATAATAGTAGACCTTTGTATAAAACTTCAAAAGTTGTGTTTATCTGTACATAAACAATCGCGCACATCAGGTGTAGGTACCGTCTTCAGAAGGAAAAATATTATTGGGAGACAATAGTAGATATTATTGTTTGAACAAGAACGCTATCTATCTAAAAGATAACAATTTTTTTTTATTATAAAGCTCAGAGAAATTTTCTGAAAACTAAGCAAATTATCTACGGAATTTGCTCCTTATAATTCCCAATTAACCAACCGCCTTTACTACTATTACTCATTTATCTAAAGAAATTTGCAAACCAACCCAACGAAATGTCCTATATTTAATCTTGTACCTTTTTCCTTTGATCTTCTAAAAATTGGTTCTCCACTGATCAGTTGATCAACTAAAAGTGATTATTGTATACTAACTTTCAGTTGGAAGTGATCTCAAGTCATTCATCCATCTGAAAAAGCCACAATGCGATGAAATAATTATTGCGGATTTTTCTATCAATAAAAGTTAGATATTAGAAAGAATAGGAGAACAGAGGAAGTCAATAAGAAATAGGCGAGATAAGTGGGTAGGACACCGTCTCAGGTATGAAGGTCTAGTTAGAGACATTTTAGAGGCAGAAAGGGGAGTTAGGAGGGGTAGAGGTAGACCTAGATTAGATTACTGTTCGCAAGTAGTTAAGGATGTGGATTGTTGTAGTTTTAGGGAAATGCGAATATTAGCTCAGGATAAGTAAGAGTGGAGGTGCGTGTCCAACTAGTCTTAGGATTGACGACCTTCTGATTATGATGAAAAACTTTTGTTAATTATTTTGACTATTCTAAAAGTGGAATTTTAACAAGTGAAAGCCTCATCTATTTAATTTTGGGAAACTTCTGCTTCCAGTCTCTTCATTGGTGGTCTCCCAAGAGACAAGAAGAAGGAAGAAATTACACAAGCAATAAACGAACAAGTTGAAGGAATAATGGACGTAATTTTATATCCTTCTCAATACGATAATAACGAAAATCGCGGTTTCGCCTTTGTAGAATTCGAAAATCATCGTTATGCAGCGATGGCGAGACGTCAGTTAGCACCTGGTTCATTCCAGTTGTGGGGGGCCGACATTGTCGTTGATTGGGCAGATCCCCTCCCAACTCTGGACCCCTCCGTCATGGCCCAGGTAGGACAGATAATACTTTGTCTTCACTTCCTCCAAAGCAAATGGCTTTGTTTCAATTTTAAAATTAATTGATTAATTTCACGTACGCAATGCAGAGAGAAAAAACCTATAATCTATACAATTAACCGTTATAATTTAAGGATTCACGTTAAATGACAATCATAAGAACTTATTACACTTTTATTAAAATCCACATTTCTATGTTGAGACTCTCCCTTGACCCTATGAGCACCCAAAACGGTAAATACCTTCTTTATCATACCTCTACGATGGTTTGTGTTTTTATTTTCAGGTTACTAATTTATATATTCGCAACATTTGTGTCTTTATGGACACACAGACATTTCTGAACGCAATACTGGTCTACATACCCGCGATAAGAATCCATAAGATTCACAAAGTCCTTGACTACGCGTTCGTACATTTTAGAAGAAGGGCTGATGCCGAAATTGCGCTAAATGCCCTCAATGGTAACCGGAATTTTTGAATTAATGCATCAAAAACTAAACCAAATTAAATTGTAGGGGTGTCAATTGGTGGTCACAAAATCGAGGTTACTTGGGCACGTCCAAAAATATACAGCAAAAATTATAGAATGAACACACCACCAACAAACTTTTGCACGTAAATATTTTTATTTTAATTAATTTTAATTCAAGTTTAGTATTTAAATAGAAACTCGATTAACTGCCATTTATTTTAAGCGCCCCGTTTAGAGGCAGGGATGTGGGGTTGCGACCCCTCCCCGGCCTCGAGCGTTCATGCCGAGTGTCTGACAATAAGTCATTTTCATACCGAAGTTACTATAGGTAGTTATTCAGGAAATTCATATTATAATACAACTCACGATTTTTATTGCGAATGACTAAATTTTTTTCATTACAATAATTACAATAAATCTTTACAGTCGCCAAAAAATTCCAATTAAGGTGGCATTTTTAACAAAGCTCGACCCCTTCCCCCAATTTATAAAGCTCGGTATACTCCTGGTCTCTCTGTCGTACGTATACTTCGTTTACTTTGTGACCTTCAGTTTGACCGGAGCAAAGTAGAAAAGAACAGCACTAGGCCAGAAAAGGAAGGAGACAACTCTCGGCCAAACTCTTAACCGGTGAAGAGTGTATAATCCGTACAGTACTGCACGGAAAAATTGACCATTTTATCCACTACAATTGNTGTCTTAAATTAGTGTCAAAGATAATCGACGACCATACAAAACTAATTATTGTATTTCTCGGGAACAGTATTGTTTTCGGGATAAAAGGTACCCTGAGTCCCTTTATACCTCCCTGACAATGTATGTACAGAATTCCATGATAGGTTTTACTGACAGTTTGCTTCTCATTGATGTCTTAAATTAGTGTCAAAGATAATCGGCGACCATATAAAACTAATTGTTGTATTTCTCGGGAACAGTATTGTTTTCGAGATAAAAGGTACCCTAAGTCCCTTTATACCCCCCTGACAATGTATGTACAGAATTTCGTGATAGGTTTTACTGACGGTTTCCTTCGGGTTGATGTCTTTAATGCGTGACAAAGATAATCGACGACTACATAAAACTAATTGTTCTATCCTTCGGGAACAGTATTGTTTTCGGGATAAAAGATACTCTAAGTCTCTTTATAACCCCCTGACAATGTATGTGCAGAATTTTTATGAGAGGTTTTACTGACGGTTTCCTTCTCATTGATGTCTTAAATAAGTGTCAAAGATAATCGACGACCACATAAAACTAATCGTTCTATCCCTCGGGAACAGTATTTTTTTTTCTAGATAAAATGTACCCTACATTCTTTTCTGCACCCCTGACAATGTGTCTACAAAATTTCATAATGATCAGTTAAGAATTAGTTAAGGCGTGAAATTCTCATTTAATCTATTTATTAGAATACTGATTTACTTAAACTTTCTAATTAGGTACCATCATAATGGCTTCTAAAACCATTACATTTTATTATTTAATTGGTAATCATTTAATAAAATACTGTGGCATACATATATATAACGTAAATGCATTTTTTTTCTCAATTTATCAGATGAATATCTCGTTATAAGAATATTTAATTAATTACCTTAAATGTGACGATACTTTTAGTCTACTTGTACTTCCAAATACCACAAAAACACTTTCCGCGTAGATTTGCAAGTCCAAAATCACTACCGTATTAATTAATTCTATAAAACTATGTCCAATTTTGATTGAAATTAAACGCAGCTTATAACCGACTCCATTTATAACACACTGCATCATCAGTCTTGGAATGTGGTCACTGAGCAGGCTCGTTCTTGTTTTTACAATCACAGCCAGCTTTTACTTATAATGCAAAAAACAAGTGATGCACACAATGTTATTGTAATACATACATACACTGACGACGGTTAAATAGAAGGCAGTACAGGCCAGCGAAAAATTATTTGAACTTACAACAACTTTATAAAGGCGATAAAAATGTAGGGAATATAAAATAGGAATAGTAAAGAATTGCCTGATGAATAAATAATGATTTGAAGGTTATTTATTTTATCTATTAAGCAATTTGTCAGTTTTAATTTGAACAAAAGTAAAGTAGGACTTGAATTTTGACAAATTCTATCAAAAAACCGTCAAACATGGATACCGAATTAGTTTTGCGGAGGGCAGGTCAAAATTTTTTGATCTACCAAATTTTCTACATCATCCTGAGTTTGGGCATCAAAATTTGCTCGTCGATTCTGGGCAGAGCCCGGATGATCGCGAAAATATAAATTTTCCGGCTTAATCTTTCAGGTAAAATATTTTCGATTATGACGATTGCCATTTTTCTTATATTGTGGTTTAATTGTAAGCTAATTTTATGCAGGAACTTATTCAAAATGCAAGTGGATCCACAAACATTTGTGACAACCCAAAAGGCTGCTTACAGATGGCCAGTTTCAAAACCACTAACTGCCAAGTAAGTCCAAGTATTTGAACGATAGGGCTCTTAAAAAAAGAACCCCTATAAATTAATTGGAAAAAATTATTTACGTATTAAGAGCACTTTTTTTTGGAGTATGAGTTATATCAACAAAATAATAAGTGGCAAATAAGGGTTGTATCGTCCCTTTGCAAAAAAAAATTTAACACAAAAATACAACAAATTTTTAATTAACTGACAGACAACTCATAGCCTAAGCCACTGAATATGCAAATATGTAATTTGAAGAATTTCTTCCTTGAAGGATTATTCGAAAATCGATCCCTAAGAGTGTGAAATGGGGGGAGGGGGCAAGGAAAATCATATTACTTGCGTCATTTGTTATATATACGTGCATATTTGCACTTACACTTAGTGGCTACCCCTAAAGAAAGGTTCTGGGGTGATAATGTAATGTAATAAAATTAAAAAACGCTTCTGTAGTATACACAATTGCAATAAAGAAAATAGAATTATTATCTATTACTTTTATACATTCTTTACTGCTTCAAAGTTTCTTGAAAGCGANGTGGGGGGACGGTGAATATAGCGACTCGGTTCGTCGGTTGATCGTGGTGTGCGAGCACAATGGGTATGTCGCGGGCGGCCCAAGACTTTAAATTTTTAAACCCGGACTACAAATGAAGGCCCACCCGGACGCTCCCTGGATGACCTCCAAACTAGGACAAATCCGGGGAAACCCGGACGGATGGCAACCCTATTAGTTGGACACCTTCTTAGGCATGAAGGTCTAGTCAGAAACATTTTAGAGGAAGAAACAGGAAATAAGAGGAGTAGAAGTTGACCTAGATTAGATTACTTTTGGCAAATAATTAAGGATATAGGATATGGGTTGTTCTAGTTTTAGGGAAATGCGAAGATTAGCTCAGGATAAGAAAGAGTGGAGGTGCGTGTCTAACCATTATTAGGACTGACGACCTTTTGATGATGATCAAAATATTTCTTTGTAATTTCACTTTTCATTGAACAATCAGAATACTTCACATCGTCATAGGGTCGTTAGTCCAGAAACTGGTTAAAGGCACCTCCACCCTCTATTATCCTCAGCTAATCTTCGCAATTCCCTAAAACTAGAATAACCTACACCCTTAACTATGTATTTGTCCTGTTTTTTCTTCTAATACGTCTCCTAATATTTCCTCATGCTTGAAAAGGTGTCCTACCAGCCTATCTCCCCATTACTTCTTGTCGACTTCCACGGTATCCTCATCAGTTGCCTGTTTATTGTGTAAAATTTCCCAAAAGAAACTTCAAAAAACCACTTATTATCCAGTTAGAATAAAAAAAACAATGTTTATTAGGTCTTACATTGGCTGATTATACGAAGCTTATGCCTGCCGTTGATGACCCAACCCCATCCCCGGTTAAAAGCGTGTCCACGAAGTTAGGATACGGATATAGGGACCCCACATACTTCAGGACCTCCTGCTTCCCTAGATACAGAGTAGGAACATGTCCCGAAGTTAATTTCTGTCAAAGTAAGCTTCTGTTTTTGACCCTAATAAGTAACATCGGTTTTTGAAAATTGTTTTATTATTCCTTATTTATTAGCTCCTGATAATCTGGTCACGTGGTTTGAAGAGGCAACAGGCAAAACCGAGTACCAGGATACAATAGGCAGGACCGGGCTGACGATAATTAAAAGCAAACAGCAGTACGCAGAACCTTTGCCGTCGAGTCGTAGACGCGTTGGTGATCCGTGTCTTAGAATTTAAATATGAAACAAAAAGAAATTTGTGCATATTATCTTGGGAATAAAACAAAAACGAATCTATTTCGGTCGTTGTCTGACCTCTGACCCGATTTCTATCTGCCTACGTAAAAAATTCCTGGGAGGATTCTTCTTTTATTTTATTGAAAATATGTCGAGGGATGAAATCAAAAGTCAGATAAGATTACACTCACGGTTGGAATGGCCATAAGGGAGTTCTCTTACTCATATATATATACGTAATCATTTTTGAAAGGGGTGGTGAACATATCCGATATCAATGGCACCAATTTTGTTTTAAATCCCCGATTAAAAAGATTCGCCCGGTCTAACCCTGATTACACTAATAAAACAAAACGAATAATAAGACAGGTGTTTACATAAATCGGTATCTAACAACAAGGGTAAGTGCCTCATCATAACAAGGTCGTCAGTCTTAAGACTGGTTCGACACGCACTTTCACTCCTTCCTATCCTGAGCTAACCTTCGCATTTTCCTAAAACTAGAGCATCCCACATCCTTAACTATTTGTGAACAGTAATCTAACCTAGATCTACCTCTACTCTCAACTCCTTATTCTGCTTCTAATGTCTCTTACTAGCCCTTCATGCTTAACAAGGTGTTCTACCAACCTATCTCGGCATCAGTGTGCAATTGTCGGTAAAACCCAATAGGTAAATACCTACAAATAACAATGGTGTACTAGGGGTTGACAATTCCATTTATATTTTGGTACAGCGAGAACACCAGCTCAAAGTTTTTGTTCTAAATATAGCTAAACAAATACAATTTAGGCTCAATTTTAGTGAACAATATATATCCATTAAAGACAGTACAACTGTAGGGATAGATATACAGGGGCAAAAGATTAGTATGCTTAGATTTGCAGATGATATAGCAGTATTAGCATCTAGCAAGGAGGACTTAGAGATAGCTTTAAATAAAATGGAAGCGGTACTGACAGATCAGTACTGTATGAAAATAAATAAAAGTAAAACTAAAAATACTGGTATGCAAGGGAAGAAAAAGTAGGGAAAGAGCGAATATAAGGATAGGAGACGAAAAATTAGAAGAAGTGGCTGATTTTAGATATCTAGGAAGTCAGAATAAGTCAGGACGGAAGGAGTAGTAGGGATATAAAGCAGAGGATAGCGCAGGGTCGTGTCGCCTTTAATAAAATGAAGTCACTTCTATGCTCGCGAACGGTTAATTTAGAAATTCGAAAAAGGTTGTTAACGGTGGATGTTTGCACAGCACAGCGTTGTACGGGTACGAAACATGGACAGTTGGCGAGGCGGAAAAGAAAAGGTTAGAAGCCTTCGAAATGTGGTGTTATAGGCGGATGATGAGGACAACGTGGGTAGAAAAGGTTAGAAATGTAGAGGTATTAGAAAGAATAGGAGAACAGAGGACTCTATCGAAGTCAATAAAAAATAGGCAAGATAGGTCAGAGACATATTAGAGGTAGAAACAGGAGTTAGGAGGGATAGAGGTAGACCTAGATTAGATTACTGTTCGCAAATAGTTAAGGATGTGAATTGTTATAGTTTTAGGGAAATGCGAAGTTTATCTCAGGATAGGAAAGCGTGGAGGTACGTGTCCAACCAGTCTTAGGACTGACGACCCTATGATGATGATGAAATAAAACAAGATTTGCTAGGTACAGAGAAATGATGCGACAAACTTTTTCGTGAAAATTGTAATGCGGCATTAGATAACTACCCCATAAAACATAAAATTCTATTGGTTCCTCCGAACACTGCGTTTTTTTTATAATCATAATCATCAAAAATGGAATAGTTCTGAAAAGCCGACTATGATAGGTAAACAGACGTCTCTACATATACCTACAACAACTTTACAATGGGCGAAACAAATGTTTATTGGTCCACTTGTAAGGGTGAGCCTGTTTGATATTGATTATTCTATTCTATGTAGGTTTTTTCCATAATCAGTCACTCTAATATAAACATCTCCGCAGTAGTCATTCGATGCTATTGTATTGATCGAATTCGTCCGATTCAAATTTTATGAATGTTTAAACATTTCATCCTTCCTTGCATCTGGTAAAAGTTTTGAGTAAAATCATTCGAGTATATGACTCGCATATAAAAGCATTCGGAACCTCCAATACCTTTTATTTTATTATTTCTTTAAGAAGTGAACTAATAATATAATGATTCGAGAAGGAAGCCTAATAACAAATCTAATAAAAATTGTCTTGAAAATGTTGCAACACTTTAATGAACTATTGGTTTAAGAGAACCATTGATGAGGAGTATTTCCTAGACGTGCCCGAAAGAAAGAATTCATAAAAATGTTTATTATTTTTTTCTATTATGGTATTTTTGTCTGTCGTGTACACTGTACAAAACATACCTAAACACACACACCCAATAAGTACCTACATGCATATACGTTTCCACAATGTATATTGTACATTATGTGATTATGTTATTGTATCTACTCCTGAGATGCAATAAATTATGGTCGAAGAAGCGAGGAAGGGGAACTTCGAGACGCTTGGTGACCGGCATCGGTTACCGTCAAAGGAAATTTCGGCGATTGGTTTGGATCAAAGAAACATGCAGTTTTTTTTTCTTTAAACACCTAACCATTTCCCCACCTTCCGATGACCAGCATCACATTGGTATATCGTTTGTATCATTGCGGAATCAGTTTCCCGGTAAACTTCGGCAGGTCAATACGTAATTAAAAATTGGTTTCCGTTATGGGTTCAAAATACACCCCAAACCGTCGTTTGTTTTTTGGTAGTATACCAATGAACAAAACCCGCGACGATATTTGGAAGGCACTTTTGCGGGAAGGGGTGCAGAATATTGTCGACGTTATCTCCTATAAGTCCTATTCCGATAGGCATGTGAATCGTGGTTACGTTTTCGTGGAATTTACCAGTGATCAAGAAGCCGAAAGGGCCCACGCTAAACACAGAAATAATTTGAAATTGTTCGGTAAAAAAGTAATTATCGATTGGTCGAACCCTATGATCGAACCAGAAGCCAGTGAGATGAAATCGGTAAGTCGTGAAAATTAATTATTTATGATACATTTAGTTGAAAAGGACCGAGGTAAATGTGCCATTGTAATAAAAAACTACCACATGGTACAGGAATACATGTCCAACAAAAAAAAATTAAATGGTGTTTGAAGGATGTTTTTTGTTCAAAAGATTTTGAGAGTTCGGTAATAAATAGAAGTTTTAGCGAATCAGATGACGAACGTAGTTGGATGGAAAACAATTTTTCTTACCCTTATATGTACCTACGAAAATCCGACAAGCATTGGTAACATGGTACCTATTATGTTTCGGAAAAATTCTTTCTCATATTTACGGATTAAGTTCCAAGATTTTCTACTTAACTTAAACTTGATTTAAAACTATTGTCTATTTATTTTATCTACAGGTCAAAAAATTGTTTGTAAGGAACCTCCCTGTTACCATGACCAGGCAGGAGCTTGTACAAATCCTGACCGCTGCTTTGCCGACCTCGCATTCGATGATTAAAGTGTACAAATTTAAGGATTATTCGTTCCTTCACTTTGATAACCGGAAAAATGCTGAAAAGGCCTTGGAAGTATTGAAAAGTGGGTTTTTTAATATTTTGTTTTTTTTTTGGAGTTTTGATTTCCTTAAAAATATGCTTCCGGTATTTGCATCAAACTGAACCATTAACTTCCAATTCACCAAAATGTGATTGCGTTATTTTAATCATGAATTAATTACGTATTAATCCTTGAAATATTGAAATTCTTTAGTGCATGTTGATGTCCTTTATTTAAGTATACATAAGTAGGTGACGATATTTTTTTTATCTGTGTACTATATGGCGTTTGTTTCTGATTGCGAATGCAAAAATAAAACTGTAGATCAACTATATAACAATAACATATCTAGTATGATTAATGGTTATGTATGTAGTATACATAAGTATGTATGTTACATAAACCTACGATTAACGGTAATGTTGAAGATGTGGTTGTTTATTTTTTTTTTTAAGTTAGCGTCATTAGGGTTTGGTAGTTCATAAAACTTTTAACATCAGGTGTGTGTGTGTTGTAGGCAAAAAACTTTTTTTAATTTATAAATGTATCTATAGCTCAATATTTTTGTGGGTATTGCAGTGTAAAAAAAAGTAGTTTTGCGTAAAGAATAGTAAATCCACACATCTACAACATTTCATCGAAGAAGAAAGACTTATTCAATTAGAAACATACCAGTTTTTTTATATTATCATGTAATGCAAATAAAACCTAGCTATGTAAAGTAGGTGTAATATTTACATTTACTTTAGGCTACTTCGAAGGTTTAGACTTCTTCAAAGATGATATTCAAGTGACCTGGGCAAAGCCACCTAGCAGGTTTCGAACACGCGGCTCATTGTAAGTTTTTTTTTTAATTTATTTTACCTCTTCTTTTTTTTATTACGTGCACATTTCGTTCTCTTCCTTCTTTTCTTTTTTAATACCTTAATTATTATTGATTCAAATGCGAAATAAATATTCTACGAAGAAACGAAACTTGTATAATAGTGATAAAACAAAATGGCGCTTGGCATCCAATCGTGTTTTACAAGTAACAGTAGAATTTCATTGGTGTATTTCTCAGGTAAGCGGCAGGTATAGGCTATTGCCTACTTGATCCTAAATGGTGTTTAAGATTAAGTAGCTATAATCTTTACATGTAGATAATTTGTAACTTGTAATTGATTTAAAGTACACTACGCAAGCATACGTAAGGGTTGGAGGGGTTAAATTTGATTGTTATGTTTTAATCTGGATCTTTCTATAGGTGCCTATAAAAAATTTTAACGTTTTTCACAGGAATTCGACCAAAAGCATTGCCCCGTCCAATTGTTATTGTCATTTACAATCTTCGGCTGATTCTCCATCTCTGTCTTCGCGTTTATCTACCGATTTTTCGCAAAATTATAGACGTCGATTTTCAACTTCATCTGATAATTCTTTCCGTTCTGCCAATTCATCGTCATCATCGGGGGTAGATTTTTCATTCGATAACAAACCTATTGCTTCTCCGAATTTGGTCACAAATTATTCCAACACCAAACAACAGGTATCGCTTCGCGAGGAATATCCTTTGCTTCAAAATGAACCTGAATGGGTTTTGGACTTCCTCTTGAATACGCTCAAAGTAGCGGTAAGTCCAAGATTTTCGTTTTTTTTAGTGTGCAGGTATATACTTTTCAAAGCACAAAAAATGTAGCTATAAAATAAAGTCAATAAGCAGGTCTGTGTAGCAAGAAAAAAGATGCAGGTGTTCAATTCCAAAAAGGTTCAACCGAATTGGTCATGAAGCATGAACACCTGCAATCTTTTTTGGCTACTTGCATTACCTTCAATTTTACAATAAAAAATGCCAAAGTAACCTTACAAGGTTTGGGAGCGAAACTATTGAAGAAATTAGTTTTGTACAAAAATTAACAACAAATTTTTAACAGCATCACTAATTGTAAACAAAATTTGGAAATGAGTCCAATTTTTCGTGTAAAACCTCTTTAGTGCTTGTTGTACTAAGATTTTTTTTGATTTTCAGTTAAAAGACAAAACTTTGCACGAGTTGATGGACGAATTGGATATTGATTACTTCGACAATATTTCGTCGTAAATATCCTAATAATAAATAGTGATAATATATTTTTTTACTGTACCAGGTACCTATGTAATTTGAAACGAGAAGTGTTTTATGTTGAGAATAGAATTTTTATTTTTTTTATAAGGGTAAGAGTGTAGGAAAATAAAATACACTAGTTTAAAAGTACTTACTTACTACATTCTAAAAACTAGGAAAAATAAGTTACCGTTTTTATTGCTATATATTCATATATTTTACGCAGGTAATAGATATGTAATTATATTTATAATGTTTTAAACTGTATTTAACCAAATAAAGGAAACCATTAGTGCCTATATGCGTGTGTTTATTTCGTTTTAAAAATTAACTAGTAAAAACAGTAGATGTTTATTTAAATAATACTTATAGATAATATGCAACTGGACCAGTGAAAGTAAATGTTTAGAAAAGGTAAGTAAAAATACTTTTTCAATATTAATTTACAGTATGTAATTCGTGAAATTCAATTAAGTATATTTATTCAATGATCGAATTTACCAGAAATTGTTCTCTTTCTCATTCGCCAATCATGCACAACTTTACTAGTTTTAAACTAACACCATCCAGCTATCTCTATATCTTACAATTTTCTATAATCTTACAAGTGTTTCAGAGCGTGACGAGTAAACCATAGTCTTTGTTAAACTATCTGAGCTTTCACATAAAAAATGAATTTTGAAAATCAGATTTATAGTTCCAGAGTTAACCCTGAGTAAACATCTCTTCATAATTATTACCTAATACCCTAAGTGAACAATTTTTTTAATATTAAAAACTAAGCTAATACCAAAAAAAGTTAACTAGTTTCTAAAGCCGTCGAAAATGATGCACTCTTCAAATTGTAAAACTTTTTTATTTGTAAATATCTAATTTTTAAAATAACAGCTACACCAAATAAGATACTGTAGGTTTATATCTAATACAGTGTCAAAAAAGACAGTTTTGCACAAAAGTAGTAAATAACGAAAAACATTGCAAAATAAACATTAGAATTAGATCGATACTAAAAACTGCATCAAAAATAAAAAAGCTTCACTATTTTAAAAGTGCATGCTTTTTACGATTATAAAATTTATTTTACTTCTAATTTTTAATATTTAGTCTCTAGGTAACCTACTTCGTTTTATTTTTAAGGTTTAACAACTTCATTAAATGAAAGTTTGTGAATAACATGCGAACAGTTACTTAATTATTGATTATTTTTTCTTATAATTCATCAACATTCGTAAAGAATGCTTGTGTAATAGTTCGGTATACGTATTTTCTGCAGTTTTTTGTGCGTTAAAAATGCGTTAGCAGATGTACACATGTTGGTATACGAAACACAAAGAGCCACGACGCAAGTTAGTTCTAGTAATATCGTAATGGCTACACTCGAAGGCAACTGCTATGATAATAATGTAATTCGAGAAAGCCGTTCATAAAAACAGGCTTTTCTGGAAGATTCATTTTTCAGAAAATGGTCGATACGATTTTCTTAGAACCCATACTACCCCAGCCAATAGCATTATAAATATAGTCTTTTTGGTAGTGGGAAAATTAAAGGCTCGAACTGTGCAATTTAAAACGCAATTGCATACTAGTTGTAGTTAATGCATTAGTGTGTCCAGTAGCGAGGTGTTTTACAATGGGTGAAATTACTAAAAATCCGATGATTGATTTGAACGGTGTATCAGCAAGATTGAAAGAGTTAGAAGAACAAACTGGATGTCCAATCAAACAGATAAATGGACAGCGGATTTTTGGGCCACCTCACGACTGGGGAGACGAAAAACCGCCCCGTGGATCAGAAATTTTTGTTGGGAGATTGCCACGCGACATGTTTGAAGACAATCTCTATCCCATATTTTCAACCTACGGTCGTCTATACACAATGAGACTCATGCTCGAATTTTCGGGAGTAAATAGGGGATTCGCTTTCGTCACATACTCGAATCCAGAAGAAGCAAAAGTAGCGGTGGAAAAATTGAATAGATTTGAAATAATACCCAATCATACAATACTGGCGTTCATTTCAATTGATAACTGCAGACTATTTGTGGCGAACATACCGTGTACTAAAACTATCAAGGACATCTTAGTCCTCTTCAGAAGGATCATGCGCGGTCTCGTATCAGTCATTCTATGCCCGAATTCCAAGAAAGGAAGGAATAATAGAGGATTTGCATTTTTAGAATTTGACTGCCACAAAAATGCCCTGGAAGCACGTAAAAGATTTTGGCCGTACAATTTGAAACTTTGGAACAGAAAGTTATTTGTGGATTGGGCCATTCCCCATCATCTTAAATCGCAGGTAAGGCTTGTACCAATTGTATTTGTTTACGCGATTTTATTATAAAATTATTATTGTAATTCAAGTGTAAACAACTTTTGCTGAAAGGACTTAATACGAAAACTACCAGCGAAGCTTTGGCTAATGCTATTTATGCGAGATTAAATAAAGTAACACTTTTGGGTTTAAAAATTCGGGGCGCCGAAGCTGTCATCACTTTTAAAACGAGAAGTAACGCCACTGAAGCCTATCAAAAACTAAGGGGTAAGAAAATTTTACAAAATCTTACAGGTATACGCACGCATACAAGAGCAAAACATATTTTTTTTTATAATTTCGAGTTGTTTGTTAAGTTACTCGTCATTACATCCATACTAGAATTATAATTCGACCTGATGCACCATGGTCTCAGTTTCTTTCTAAAATTTTCATTGAACTGTTAGGTCCGGACGTTTTGTTAACAGCTGACTGCCTATTCAATTTTCTAAATTGCAATAAGAGAAAGAAATGGAATCCAATAATTTTATTTCTAAATATTTACAACCCCATCTTGTTTCCAATCTTTTACACATTGTAGTAAGAGAAACAAATGGAATCCATAGTTTCTTTAGCTTTGGGTTCATGTAATAAGTGAAATTTTGTTTTTTATCTTGTAGTTTTCAATTTTACACAGCTGGCATACATCAATTCGATATTTTTTTTGCGGGCTGTTTTGTCGTGATTCATGTAATTTCGTAGTTCCTTTCTAAAGGTAGAATAAGTGGTGATTTGGCAGGTGTTGATATCAATTTGGAACTTCAAAATTTCACGGAGATTCAAACAATATTTTAGATTATCCATTTCCAAGAAGTTTAGAATTTTTTAGGTTTTCTTCAGTTAAAGAATTAGAAGGCATTCATGGAATGTCTCTTTGTCGCCTTTTTAAGCTTCTTATACCTTCAGTGTCCAATGTGAACAAGTTTCATTCATCATTTTATATAATATTTGATCGGTGATACTAGCAAAACTTTTAACGGCAAAAATGTATTGTGAATAGAAAATACGTTTTGTAAAGTATTTTAAATAAAATATAAAATGCTTTTCTCAAAAGAGTATTTAAATGCAATATAAAAAAAGGTATTTTTGTTTTGTATTTACATTTTAAATGCAAGTATTTCAAATAAATCACATCTCTGGTGGTCATCTCTTTCCTTAAAATTGTATTAGGTCAAATTGGGATTGAGTTAGATTGACATTCAATAAGCATTTCAAATTGCAAGTCAGAATTTCAAGTTACATCTCGAACTTTCAAGTTGCAAGTCGAAATTAAAAAAAAAAAAAACATTTTAGCCCTTGTATGTCTTCATATACGTAGATAGGTAGATAGATAGATACTAAACCGAAAAAAATTTGTTTTGAAGGATTATCAATTGGTGGTGCTCCTTTAAGTGTTCTTTATAAGTTTCCCGAAGAAGAACCGATCAATAATGGGTAAGAGATTCCTTTGTTGAACCTTCTTTGTAAATTTATCTTATTTTCTTTCTTACCCCTTTTAGCGAAGAATCTGACATACCCTTGACGTGCTGTGTACAGGTAGGCAATTATTCCTATTAAAATTAATTTTTGTTTAAAATGCTCAATATTCTTTTCAGGCTCTTTCTGAACCTTGTAATAATAAAAATCCCCAAAATTCCTTACAATTATTTAAACAACCACAAAACCGCCCAAATTGGCTACCCACATACTCCCCCTTTCAGCAGACTCTTTACAATTACAATAATAATTCTTATTATTCCACTTTCCAGTCCAAGTCATGGCCACCCAATTACGGGATAACCCCACAAACCCTATATTACCCATCAATACCAGGTACCCCATATCTGTATAACCAAAATCAGTATGCATGTCAACAACCGTGGTATTCTAACATAAGAGTTCTGCAATCCCATTCTTCCCCGTCTCAATTTTGGTATCCCAGTAACCATCCCAACATTCTGGCTTTGCCGTCAACCAGAACCAATACAGCTAACGTTTCCAACAAAAAATTATCAACTTCTACGTCAGAGGTAAATCATTTCACTGTTGCCAAAGTTGCCGAAGAAATGCAGAAAAGTTTAAAACTATATCCTAACGATCAAAATTTGCTTGCAAATGAGGAAGAGACCGATCCAGAAGATGAAAATTTTTCCCAAAACTCCTCATTTGCGTAACTCATTTTTGTTGAAACATAAAACATAAGAACTTGATTGATTTTAATAATTTGTATTACCTACCATATGTTACGAAATTAATTTTCTTTATGGGAATTTTCAGTTATGTTCCTTTTTTATGAGTTGTAGAATTTAACATTTAGTTTTGTGCAGTTTTTATAAATAAAATAGATTGTTTATAATAACTACCTACTGTTTTATTGTTATTTTATTCATTGAAATATCGTCTACTATTTCTAAAGACAAAAGTACATGGTGTCAGAATGTGTGGAACAGACTATAGTTTCATGTTCGTAACTGTGAAGCAGTGTATGGTTGGAACATTCAAAATTGGCATAGTCCTCACGCCTACTTTTATACATGACAGACGTTGTAGGGAATATCGTAAATATAGAAAAGAGATGTCAGGTAGGAATTGCAGCGACACAAAAAAAAGGAATAACATTCCACCAATTAATGTGTAACAGAAAGAGAAGCAAACTTTAAAGAAAGTTCAACATTTTCTGGAATTCAGGAAAGTAAAGACGCTTGTTTACATATATAATTCTAACCAGGTAGTTATAAAGCCGACCCTGATCTGTACCGCTGCATCCTTTACTATTATTCGGTTATCTCTTTTCACTTTGTGCTACTCCTTTAAAGCATTTCCTTATTTAACAAGGGCATGTTCAAAACGCAGCAAATGGCTTCATTCCCTAGTGTAAACAAGAAAGAAAATACGTCCATTTTCACACATAATTTATCTTTGTCAATTTTAATTGTTCTAACTATAGCTGTATTTGAAAGGTATGACTTTTGTTTAACATTGTTGCGACAAACAGCTAGCACTAGCAGTCAGTTTTTTACCAACAGATTGTTGCCCTTGCTTATGAAAGTTTATAAATATTTTTACTTTAATAAGTCGAATAATACAGTGGTGAGTTTTATTTGTGTGATTTGTACTACAAAACACTAACGTGAAGCATTATCCACTTGTATCTACATAATAAGGTAAGTGAATTTTGACTTTGCTTACGATTGAAGTAAAATTGCATTAGTAGTTACATGTACTAGTGAAAGTTATACATATAATGAAATAAAATTCTGGTGGGGTAAATATGGCCTCCATTTGGACATAATTTTATCCTATGAATTTTCCGTGGACATATCATCAGGGTAGAAAATAATGTTAGGAAAGATATATTATTTTATGTCGAAAACTGATGGTTTCAGACAAAAACTTAATCAGAACAAAAAAAGCAAAAAAGAAGCTAAATTATATTTCTAACCTTTCGTCCAATCTCCAACTGGATCTGCTAATATCACTCCAGGCACTCAAACTTCTATTTCTGAAAGAAGTTCTACTCATTCTCCTTTCCTGCACATTGGGAGGGAAATTGACCCTACAGCGTGGGTTCAAGGGGGTCGTCGGAGTGATTGGAGATCTATCTCCATCTGAGAGCATCTCGTATTGATACGAAGACACTTCATCTCTAGTCGATTCACTTTCCATTCTCATTTAATGATTACTCAACTGCGTTTGTTATTTTACTTCACATTCACCAAAATGCACACACGTCTGATTTTTTGTTACTGTCTCCACTTATTCATTGAATTCTGTCTAATGGCGGTATATAAGAAAGATAGTCGATGATCTGTCAAAGATTTCTAAATCGAGATTCTCGTCTGACAGATTCCACAGAATACTCACCAAGAACACGCATTAATTCTTCTCATGTTGTTTACTCAGACACGAACACCATTTTGTTGGTCACTGGATTTTTAACAAAAGTATTTGAAGTAATGAAGTACTTTTGCCTACACAAAACTGAATATTTACCTTATTTCTAAAAAGCACAAGCTATTCTGTACATTCGCTTTAAAATACATGCTCTAAATGTAAAACTATTTACGTCGAATGAGCTTAATTGCATTGAAAGCTGCTGCACTTCAGTCAGTCATATTCGATTTGAATTTAAATCATCGTCGCTGGTTCAATTCCAACTATTATCATCTTTCCAAACATTGGTTAAGTACCTATACAATCCTGATCCTCGTCCACTCTGTACTAAATAAATTGCATCAGTTTTGTTTACCATCACGTTCAGAGATAAACAGGATTGAAGGTGATCATTTTTTTATTATCTGGTGAATTGATTATGATGTTTGTCTTGCAAATTTCGATGGTAAAAAGGACCATGCGTCATAAGTCAAAAAGTACCTATTTAATTTTGATAAGAATCCCCAAAAGATATGTAAATGGTTATTGTGCTAGGGTCAAGGAAAGCAGAACGAACAAGGACTGAAAGGGAACATTGTTGTCTATAAGAGGGAAAAGAAAATTAAAGTTTTAAGCTTTTGCGGATTGGAGATGCGGAACGCCTGTGAAATAAGCAAGCTTCTCAAATTCTGCATTAAATTTATAAGGAAATCTGGCACTTCAGTGGTAAATAAGCAGGAAAAGGGAGAGCCATTATCGCCAGAGCTCTTGAACATTGCGCAACATGGAGCTTTGAAATGGAAATGGAAGCTTTGAGCGACAAAATTCTTTGCATGAAATTACCGAAAAACGCTGAGCAGCACAACTTTAAACGACCCAACTAAGTTTTCTATTTTGACTTATTTTACTTCAACGTCATAAACACGAACATGCATCAACATGATTTTTAAGTTTCAAATGTCCAATTCTTCCCATCTCAAACCAATATTCGCATTTTTCGAAAACTAGACCAGCCTGCATTTTTGCCAGTAGTAATCTAGTATAGGCCTATTACTCCTGTTTTTGCTTCTAATATGACCTTTAGCCCTTTATGTCCTACCGATCTATCTCGTTTATTTCTTAATAGGTTTACGAAAGGCTTTGCTCGCGCTGAAACCTAACACCACTTGAAACTTATTTTTTTAACCCTCTAGAACAACTTTCTTTTCTGGATAAAAAGTACCCTGTGTCTTTTTCTGTATTCCTGAAAATGTGTGTACAAAGTTTCATGATAGGTTTTATCCGCGGCTTCGCTCGCGTTGATGTCCTAACAACATGACCATGATCATCGATGACCACTTGAAACTTATTTTTTTATCCTCCTGGAACATTTTTTTTTCTGGATAAAAGGTACCCTCTGTCCTTTCCTGTACCCCTAACAATGTGTTTACAAAATTTCAGGATTGGTTTTACCAGCGGCTTCGCCCGCACTAATCCTAAATACGTGTCAAAAAATATCATCACCACGTAAAACTAATCTTTCTATCCCTCGAGAACAGTATTTTTGTACTGGATGAAAGGTACCCTATGTCCTTTTCTGTTTTTCTGATAATATGTGTACAAATTTTAATGATGATCGATTGAGTAGTTAAGGCGTGAATTGGTAGCAAACAAACAAATAACTTGCATGGTGTCCTTTGTTCTCCTACTCCTTTCTATTATTTCCGCTTTTCTAATCCTTTCTATTGACTGTATTTTTATTATACTCCTATAACACGATATTTCAAACCTTTCTTTTCTTATTTTATATTTCTTATACACAAAAGTAATTTCGTTCTTTTCGATCCTGCGCTTTTGTTTTATTTTTACCTCTAACACTTTCTCAATCCTGTAACTCCCTAAATATCGAAAATCATGGACTTCTTCTAATAGTTTATCGTTTACTAAAATTTATTATCAGTCTTACCCCTACTTTTACATGCCCAAAAGGTATATTTCTTTGTATCCAACCTATACCTTTTGGGCATCAAAAGATATTTATTAAATTAAATTTGACAACAACAAATTTTACTCTAGTAAATTGGTAAAAAGAATTATTCTGTTTTATCACCCTCTGAAGTCTTTGTGTGTAGTTTTGTTCCTATTTTTACAAATTCTAGTAAAAACTCAATCCTTAATACCGTTGGTATAATAATTAATCCAATGTAAAAATCTAATTTGATTCTTTTTGACCTTAATGCAACAAAAGCTTTAGCTAGCGTACTTCGTTAGGCAAAGTTAATTTAACAATATCAAAACATGAACTGTTGTATATAGTAGAAAGTTATTCTTTTTTACAAAATGTAATAGCAACCTTCTAGTTGAGGAAAGATTGAAAAATTTTTTCTATTTGCAATTTTCCACCCATCAATAGACATTCATTAATTAAAGGGTGCTTTTCAGTAGAAAACATTCTTGTGGAAATAAAACTGCGTCGAGGAAAAGAGATCGGATTCTCGTTGTTGTTTTATTACCGTGAGAAAGGGATCATTCGTGGATGGTAATCCCCGTTTTTCAACGCACATACATACATATAGATAACTAGACGGCTTGGAAAATTGAAGACAGTGAGAGACGGATAGATAAACGAAAAGCAAAAGAGAAAGCCTTCACAACCCTCCTGCGAATTAATTACGTCACTAATTAGAGTTAAAACTGTGACGATCGTCGAACAATTTGTTCAAATCTTTACCACATTAATTTCAAAATGAAACCACTTAATCGTTAGCGGTAGGCCAAAGTAAATTCGCCCAACGTTTGTTTGTCAACTTTCTAATTCGTTTAGTCGTATACAAGGGCGGGATGATAAATTCATAGGCTGACCCATATATGACTCTACTAGTATCAAATCAGTATGATTTTTAGTTAGCCCTAACCTTCAAAAGACACGTGGATAAATTTGACAGCTGTTGCACTATTAGTATCTGAGTTATAGCAGTTTTAGTGAAAGAACTTCCATTGTTCGAAAAAGAAAGTGCTATTTCATCAAGACAATGCCCCGTGTCACAAATCAGTGAAATCAATTGCAAAATTACATGAATTGGGCTTCGAATTGTTTCCGCATCCACCGCACTCTCCAGATTTGGCCCTCAGCGACTTTTTTCTGTTCTCAGACCTCAATTTCGCGCCGATGAAGAGGTAATCGCCGAAACTGAAGCCTATTTTGAGGCTAAAGACAAATCGTATTATAAAAATGGTATCGAAAAATTGTATGACCGCTATAATGGTTGTATCGTCCCCGAAGGGAACTATATTGAATAATAAAATCAAATTCTATCAAAAAAAAATTTTTTTTTCTATGCTAGCCTACGAACTTTTCAGCCCTAGGTACAGTCGATAGCATTAATACATAAAACAAAAGTTAATTCAAAAAATTAATTCATTTCATTACAATTTTGGGTCAGTTTCAGTTTTTTCTAATAATTTAAACTGTTTTGCGGAAATAGACAACATGTTCAACAATAATTCATTACCTATTCAAATGTTCTTTTTGCGTGACATGACCTGACGAAGTTATCGTGACTACTTTTAATTGAACAGCAATATTTAAACAAATTTCTCATTATGCATTCTGTTTTAAAACTTTATATCTACGTAAAATATCAAAACTATACGTCACACAAATGTGTTTACGTTGTTGGTACTAAAATTTTATGCTTAGCAAACAAACTTAATAAATATATGAGTTTGATCGTTACGAGTGTTTAAATTAAAAATGGTGAATGCGCCTGGCGCTATTGATTAATTAAATAAACAAGAAGGCAGTAAGTTAATTTCTGCGTCGATATCGTTATTATTAATATGACTTTAAGACCAAACCCAAAACAAAAATTTCATTTGGAGTTAAAGTCAAAGAGGCGCACTAAATGTTAGATGATAGAACCCTTGATGACCAAAACGGTATTGACATAATAAGAAGGATATCGAATCGCTTGACGTTTTTCTTTTGTCTTAGGAAATAAAGTTTTATTTTTAGAATGATTGCGAAAAAGTGAGAGTTAGTGTCGGATTGACATTTTATGAAGCACTCGGAAAAAGGGAAAGTTGACAGGTGCTGTAGTAGGATTACGTTAGCTTATTCCTGGATATGTGCTATGTATGTATACATCAGTGGCAGCCGATGCACAAAATTATATTTTTTAGAATAGGGAAATTTATTGTTTCCTGTGAATTTCGTTATTAAATATTAGCGGTAAAATTCTAACAGACCTATATTTATAATAATGTATTTCTAAAAAGTTTTCTTTTCATATAAATATTAAAATAAAACGAAAAAATGACAACAATGAAACGCTTAATTTCTAATAATGTTCGTTAAACATCTTTCCCCACCTGTATACGAAACTGTTTGAATCGTCAAAATTAGCATTATCGATAAAAATTGTTTCCGAAAATAAAGTTTACTTTCAAGACTACTCGACGGTGGAAAGTCAAGAGTTAAGGGTATTTCTACTTTTTATAGCCTAAAGAAACTAATAAAAAGAGACTTTTAGGATAGCAGAAATTGAATTTTGAAGCCTAACTAGATTACAAGGAAAAAAACAAGACAGATTGGTTACAAATTTTGATCAAAACCTTCTCAAATGTCTGTCTGATCCAATTTCGTCCTATTTTCGAAGATAAAAAGATCAAGGATAATCCTCAACTATATTATAGATAACAAATTTGATATTACAATTCACATAATTTACATTTTTAAATTCAGTTATTTTTATTCCAGCGTTAATTAAATGAATATTTAATATTTTACGTGATAATTTTAATTTATTTTTCATTCAAAAATAAAATCAAAATTTCATTTTTGTTGAAAAACGCTTATGCAAATGATTCTACCTAATAAATAAACACTTTATTAATTGATGATTATTTGGTCTAATCCAACTTTATCTAAATTATTAAGGGATGAGGGGTTGCGACGATCTAAGGGGCTTTCCTTTATTTACACGAATGTCAACAAATACAAATTTTTAATCATTTTGCAAAATTCTTTTATCGACTGGGTTGTTTACAATAGAAACGACTTTTTATTGAAAAAATTAAATGATGTAATTATTTAGTGTTAAATTGAGGATGCAGTAAACGCGTGTGCAACGATTTGCAGTTACAGCCTTGACCTTTAATCTGACAGAGCCTACTGCGTTCAGCTGATCACAAACTGATTAATAAAATACTTGACAAAAGCGGCCGACAGCCAAAAAACTGCATCTATATTAACTAATTAATTAAGTCAAGTGCAAAAACCTCTAATTGCGTTAAATCTTTTAGCAAATGAAGCTTTTCATGCATTCAGCAGCGATTTAGTAATATATTACGTAGATGTATGTAAATGAAGAATTATTAAACTTTATGATGCGAAAAATTTACAGGTTGCGGTCATGAAGATTTACAAACGTCACTTATCACTCGGGGTATGACATCAAAAACGGTGTCAGCGACGACGAAGGGGGTTGTGACCCTGTCGTTCCAGAAGGGTCTTTTATATGTGTCGTGTGATACGAAGGGACAAGGTTGGGGTCGACGATATAAGGTCAGAACTAGAAGTGGCTAACAGTAATACATAACAACGGTAAACACCACGGCTTCTCTTGGCAGCGTACGTAAACGGAATGGGAAATTTTAAGGAAGCCAAGTCTCTCCCGCAGGATGCGCCCGTTTTGTTGAAAATTCGAGCACGAGAAGTCCGACCCGACCGACGTATGTATAATCTCGCCGTCCTGGCGCTCTCGGGGAACGACGAAAAACGGTCGGAGTACCATGGCATGCATCGATCCAGAAACACACTGCGGACGATGTTGGGAGGGATCCAATATCCCGGCGATCGAGTGAATGGAAAAGGAATAGTGTCGATAAAAGAATGACAATTAAAATAAAGAAGAAGCTATTACTTTGATTGAATGAAATTTAAGTTAGATTCCTGACTGTTACTATTAAATTATGTAGTTTTCTCCAGGGTGACAGTCAAATAATTACACAATTATATGTTTTTTGTAACGTTTCGACTTATTTAACCATCTCCAGAGTGAAAAAAAATCGTTTTTTACCTACATTTCTACTATAGTTAAGTGTTATACATCTGTTTGTAATATATATATATATAATTAATAGTAGAACTATAAGTAAAAAACAAAACTTTTTCAGTTTGAAGATGGTTAAATAAGCCGAAACGTTACAAAACACATATAGTTGTGTAATTATTTTACCGAAACCCTGGAAAAAAGTACATGATATAATGAAACTCAAACAAAAATCAGAATTCTATCGCAAAAACTGATTTTGCAACAGATGAAATGTACCATCAAGAAGGGTAGTAGGGGGTAAAAGAACTATAAAATTGCGTAATATAATGTATGGACAGTACGCAATTATTATTTATTTAACATTTGGTTTATCAGTAGGTGTATATTTGAGTGCATTTTTATCATTCCCTTTAAAAACTATCTGGCGACAGTGTATTATGGCATTTCCTTTAAAGATATAGATATATTGGTTGTTTTATTTGTCAAATGGAAAAGGGCTTGGTAGTAAAAGTAGGTTAGATATTTATGTAACTTGAGTAATCAAAGCTACAGTCTATCGGAGTCTATATATAGGACACAGCCAAAAAGAAAATTTATTTTCGAAATTATTGGTCATCATTGATTTATTCATTGTGTTCGTGTGCGACTGACAGCTTTCAAAATTCTTTGATGATATTAAACCATTGCGTACAATAATGAATAAATATAGTTGGGACATTCAAAATTGACATAATCCGCAATAAAACTGTAGCAATTAATTTCTTCTTTCAACTTACTAACTAGACTAGAGCGGTTGCTGACAGAACGCCTACTTTTATTCATGACAGACGATGGGTATATCGTAAACATAGAAGAGAGATGCCAGGTAGCAATTGCAGCGGACACTAATAATAAAAAGGAATAACATTACACCAGTTAACGTGTAATAGAAAGAGAAGCAAACAAGTAGAATCTTAACATGTTGTCAGCATCGGAGAAAGTTTAACATTCTTAGGAATTTAGGATAGCAAAGGCTTGTTTAAAGGTATAATTCTAACCATTAGACAGTTATAAAGCCGACCCTAATCTTTTGCGTACCTAAGCAATCTCTAACCGCTACACCCCTCACTATTATTCGGTTATCTCTTTTCACGTTGACTGTACTACTGCATGAAGCATTTACCAATTTAACAAGGACGTGTTCAAAAAATAATTTATTGTAGAATTTGCCAATTTTGATCGTTGCAACTATAGATTCTTTGTCGTTACAGTATTTTATACACATATGATATAATAATAATGTATACATTTCGACCTTTAGTAAGATATATACCAGGATAAACACGCTACTTATAAAATAGCAAAGGCTATCGCTTATTTAATGTTTTCCTACTAACATATTAAAACAAATATTTTTTTATTTATTTACATCAAGTAAAGTTTCGAGTATTTTAAGAGAACTACATATGATCAGTGCAGTAGCTGTCCCATGGGGCAAACTGAAGACCTCAAAATTTAGAGGCTTTTTGCCAAACCAGTCTTAAAACTTCTTTTTTTTACCACTGTACCACAAAAACAAGTTATGGGGGTTCGATGGAGGTGGGGGTAGGGGGGATCGAAAGTGGGTGGTCATCTGAATAAAACCTCATAAAAAATTTGCGGCGGTCTCACCCCCATAAAAAGTTATTGGGGTTGAAAGTTGATTATTTTGACAATTTTCATACACTATAATTCAAATAAAATTCAATAAAAAAAATATTTTCAAGCGGTTGGAGGTGGGGGATCGAAGGAGGGTGGTCACTTGAACAAAACTCAATAACCTAACCTAACCTACCCTATTGATAAAGATATTTAAATAATGTTTTATAACTTTTTATGGGGGTGAGACCGCCACGAACTATTAGTTTTACCTTTGAATATTGCTTAAGAATGATTATATAAATATTTACATGCCTAGAAATGTATAAAAATTGGCATATTTATTAACTTTGAACCCCCACGAACTTTTTATGGTACAGTGGTGGGGAAGACCTCCTCTTTCGATCCCCCCATCCCCACCCCATTGGGGGGGTGGGGGCCATCATCTAATCCTTTACCTTTATTTTTAATTTTAATTACTCTTCCTGAAAGAAGGATATAATTTATAAAATATGTGTACAGTTCGAAAAGCATTTTCCAAAAATTGTCAAAAAGCTGCACCAATGTTCTCGTCTTTCTCACTTCTACATACACGAAAAACTCGTACCGATTAATAGACCACCTGAATTCCATTGAATTTCGATTAGTTAGTTGTCACCTATTCCTTCTAGACAGCAACTGCTGCACCTTATTGGCATTCATCAATGGAAGGTGTTTATGCAATAAATTATTACTTGTTACAACAACGACGTCAGGTTGTTGACAGTAACGAACAGAGAATCCATTAACATTTTTTCGAGGAAACAAAACGTAAAACAATCGCATCCCGTCTGCCCGTTAGTTGCGGCGAATGCGAACGAATTTTCCCATTTCTACCCACCCACATGCTGTCGTATTTAAAAGATGCAATCATATATTAAAATACATGCACACATTTAAAAACATACATATTGTGTAGATATCTTGAGTACGCTCGTCTGCTGCGTCAGATGCTGGTTAAGTACCGTTTTCTTTTAATGTTGCTAAACCATTTTATTTATCCTTAATATGTTAGCAACATGGACAGTGGGCGCGGCGGAAAAGAAACGGTTAGAAGCGTTCGAAATTTGGTGTTATAGGCCAATGATGATGATAACGTGGATAGAAAAGGTTAGAAATGAAGAGGTATTAGAAAGAATAGGAGAACAGAGGACTCTATGGAAGTCAATAAGATATAGGCGAGATAGATTAGTAGGACACCTTCTCAGGTATAAAGGTCTAGTCAGAGACATATTAGAGGCAGAAACAGGAGTTAGGAGGGATAGAGGTAGACCTAGATTAGATTACTCTTCGCAAATAGTTAAGGATGTGGGCTGTTCTAGTTTTAGGGAAATGCGAAGT